>NW_027469189.1:0-300000 GCF_051020765.1 Lasioglossum baleicum | reverse complement strand
CCGCAGGCTAGTCGAGCGAAAACACGTGCGAGAGGATGCATCCCGCAGGTTAGTCGAGTAAAAACACGTGCGAGAGGATGCATCCTGCAGGCTAGTCGAGTAAAAACACGTGCGAGAGGATGCATCCCGCAGGCTAGTCGAGTAAAAACACGTGCGAGAGGATGCATCCCGCAGGCTAGTCGAGTAAAAACACGTGCGAGAGGATGTATCCAGCAGGCTAGTGGAGTAAAAACACGTGCGGGAGGATGCATCCCGCAGGCTAGTCGAGTAAAAACACGTGCGAGAGGATGCATCCCGCAGGCTAGTCGAGTAAAAACACGTGCGAGAGGATGCATCCCGCAGGCTAGTCGAGTAAAAACACGTGCGAGAGGATGCATCCCGCAGGCTAGTCGAGTAAAAACACGTGCGAGATGATGCATCCCGCAGGCTAGTCGAGTAAAAACACGTGCGAGGTTTTGTGGGATGCGCATGCGCAGGTTTTTTGGGATGCGCATGGCTAGTCGAGCAAAAACACGTGCGAGAGGATGCATCCCACAGGCTAGTCGAGTAAAAACACGTGCGAGAGGATGCATCCCGCAGGCTAGTCGAGTAAAAACACGTGCGAGGTTTTGTGGGATGCGCATGCGCAGGTTTTGTGGGATGCGCATGCGCAGGTTTTTTGGGATGCGCATGGCTAATCGTGCAAAAACACGTGCGAGAGGATGCATCCCGCAGTCTAGTCGAGCACAAACACGTGCGAGGTTTTGTGGGATGCGCATGCGCAGGTTTTGTGGGATGCGCATGCGCAGATTTTTTGGGATGCGCATGCGCAGGTTTTTTGGGATGCGCATGGCTAGTCGAGCAAAAACACGTGCGAGAGGATGCATCCAGCAGGCTAGTCGAGCAAAAACACGTGCGAGAGGATGCATCCCGCAGGCTAGTCGAGTAAAAACACGTGCGAGAGGATGCATCCCGCAGGCTAGTCGAGTAAAAACACGTGCGAGGTTTTGTGGGATGCGCATGCGCAGGTTTTCGTGGGATGCGCATGCGCAGGTTTTTTGGGATGCGCATGCGCAGGTTTTTTGGGATGCGCATGGCTAGTCGAGCAAAAACACGTGCGAGAGGATGCATCCCGCAGGCTAGTCGAGCAAAAACACGTGCGAGAGGATGCATCCCGCAGGCTAGTCGACTAAAAACACGTGCGAAAGGATGCATCGCGCAGGCTAGTAGAGCACAAACACGTGCGAGGTTTTGTGGGATGCGCATGCGCAGATTTTTTGGGATGCGCATGCGCAGGTTTTTTGGGATGCGCATGGCTAGTCGAGCAAAAACACGTGCGAGAGGATGCATCCCGCAGGCTAGTCGAGTAAAAACACGTGCGAGACGATGCATCCCGCAGGCTAGTCGAGTAAAAACACGTGCGAGAGGATGCATCCCGAAGGCTAGTCGAGTAAAAACACGTGCGAGAGTATGCATCCCGCAGGCTAGTCGAGTAAAAACACGTGCGAGGTTTTGTGGGATGCGCATGCGCAGGTTTTGTGGGATGCGCATGCGCAGGTTTTTTGGGATGCGCATGCGCAGGTTTTTTGGGATGCGCATGGCTAGTCGAGCAAAAACACGTGCGAGAGGATGCATCCCGCAGGGTAGTCGAGTAAAAACACGTGCGAGAGGATGCATCCCGCAGGCTAGCCGAGTAAAAACACGTGCGAGAGGATGCATCCCGCAGGCTAGTCGAGCAAAAACACGTGCGAGAGGATGCATCCCGCAGGCTAGTCGAGCAAAAACAAGTGCGAGAGGATGCATCCCGCAGGCTAGTCGAGTAAAAACACATGCGAGAGGATGCATCCCGCAGGCTAGTCGAGCAAAAACACGTGCGAGAGGATGCATCCCGCTGGCTAGTCGAGCAAAAACACGTGCGAGAGGATGCATCCCGCAGGCTAGTCGAGTAAAAACACGTGCGAGAGGATGCATCCCGCAGGCTAGTCGAGCACAAACACGTGCGAGAGGATGCATCCCGCAGGCTAGTCGAGCAAAAACACGTGCGAGAGGATGCATCCCGCAGGCTAGTCGAGTAAAAACACGTGCGAAAGGATGCATCCCGCAGGCTAGTCGAGCACAAACACGTGCGAGGTTTTGTGGGATGCGCATGCGCAGGTTTTGTGGGATGCGCATGCGCAGATTTTTTGGGATGCGCATGCGCAGGTTTTTTGGGATGCGCATGGCTAGTCGAGCAAAAACACGTGCGAGAGGATGCATCCCGCAGGCTAGTCGAGTAAAAACACGTGCGAGACGATGCATCCCGCAGGCTAGTCGAGTAAAAACACGTGCGAGAGGATGCATCCCGCAGGCTAGTCGAGTAGAAACACGTGCGAGAGGATGCATCCCGCAGGCTAGTCGAGTAAAAACACGTGCGTGAGGATGCATCCCGCAGGCTAGCCGAGCAAAAACACGTGCGAGAGGAACCATCCCGCAGGGTAGTCGAGTAAAAACACGTGCGAGGTTTTGTGGGATGCGCATGCGCAGGTTTTGTGGGATGCGCATGCGCAGGTTTTTTGGGATGCGCATGTGCATGTTTTTTGGGATGCGCATGGCTAGTCGAGCAAAAACACGTGCGAGAGGATGCATCCCGCAGGCTAGTCGAGTAAAAACACGTGCGAGAGGATGCATCCCGCAGGCTAGTCGAGTAAAAACACGTGCGAGGTTTTGTGGGATGCGCATGCGCAGGTTTTGTGGGATGCGCATGCGCAGATTTTTTGGGATGCGCATGCGCAGGTTTTTTGGGATGCGCATGGCTAGTCGAGCAAAAACACGTGCGAGAGGATGCATCCCGCAGGCTAGTCGAGTAAAAACACGTGCGAGACGATGCATCCCGCAGGCTAGTCGAGTAAAAACACGTGCGAGGTTTTGTGGGATGCGCATGCGCAGGTTTTGTGGAATGCGCATGCGCAGATTTTTTGGGATGCGCATGCGCAGGTTTTTTGGGATGCGCATGGCTAGTCGAGCAAAAACACGTGCGAGAGGATGCATCCCGCAGGCTAGTCGAGTAAAAACACGTGCGAGACGATGCATCCCGCAGGCTAGTCGAGTAAAAACACGTGCGAGGTTTTGTGGGATGCGCATGCGCAGGTTTTTTGGGATGCGCATGCGCCGGTTTTTTGGGATGCGCATGGCTAGTCGAGCAAAAACACGTGCGAGAGGATGCATCCCGCAGGCTAGTCGAGTAAAAACACGTGCGAGACGATGCATCCCGCAGGCTAGTCGAGTAAAAACACGTGCGAGGTTTTGTGGGATGCGCATGCGCAGGTTTTGTGGAATGCGCATGCGCAGATTTTTTGGGATGCGCATGCGCAGGTTTTTTGGGATGCGCATGGCTAGTCGAGCAAAAACACGTGCGAGAGGATGCATCCCGCAGGCTAGTCGAGTAAAAACACGTGCGAGACGATGCATCCCGCAGGCTAGTCGAGTAAAAACACGTGCGAGGTTTTGTGGGATGCGCATGCGCAGGTTTTTTGGGATGCGCATGCGCCGGTTTTTTGGGATGCGCATGGCTAGTCGAGCAAAAACACGTGCGAGAGGATGCATCCCGCAGGCTAGCCGAACAAAAACACGTGCGAGAGGATGCATCCCGCAGGCTAGTCGAGTAAAAACACGTGCGAGGTTTTGTGGGATGCGCATGCGCAGGTTTTGTGGGATGCGCATGCGCAGGTTTTTTGGGATGCGCATGTGCAGGTTTTTTGGGATGCGCATGGCTAGTCGAGCAAAAACACGTGCGAGAGGATGCATCCCGTAGGCTAGTCGAGTAAAAACACGTGCGAGAGGATGCATCCCGCAGGCTAGTCGAGCAAAAACACGTGCGAGAGGATGCATCCCGCAGGCTAGTCGAGCAAAAACACGTGCGAGAGGATGTATCCAGCAGGCTAGTGGAGTAAAAACACGTGCGGGAGGATGCATCCCGCAGGCTAGTCGAGTAAAAACACGTGCGAGAGGATGCATCCCGCAGGCTAGTCGAGTAAAAACACGTGCGAGAGGATGCATCCCGCAGGCTAGTCGAGTAAAAACACGTGCGAGAGGATGCATCCCGCAGGCTAGTCGAGTAAAAACACGTGCGAGATGATGCATCCCGCAGGCTAGTCGAGTAAAAACACGTGCGAGGTTTTGTGGGATGCGCATGCGCAGGTTTTTTGGGATGCGCATGGCTAGTCGAGCAAAAACACGTGCGAGAGGATGCATCCCGCAGGCTAGTCGAGTAAAAACACGTGCGAGAGGATGCATCCCGCAGGCTAGTCGAGTAAAAACACGTGCGAGAGGATGCATCCCGCAGGCTAGTCGAGTAAAAACACGTGCGAGATGATGCATCCCGCAGGCTAGTCGAGTAAAAACACGTGCGAGGTTTTGTGGGATGCGCATGCGCAGGTTTTTTGGGATGCGCATGGCTAGTCGAGCAAAAACACGTGCGAGAGGATGCATCCCGCAGGCTAGTCGAGTAAAACCACGTGCGAGAGGATGCATCCCGCAGGCTAGTCGAGTAAAAACACGTGCGAGGTTTTGTGGGATGCGCATGCGCAGGTTTTGTGGGATGCGCATGCGCAGGTTTTTTGGGATGCGCATGGCTAATCGAGCAAAAACACGTGCGAGAGGATGCATCCCGCAGTCTAGTCGAGCACAAACACGTGCGAGGTTTTGTGGGATGCGCATGCGCAGGTTTTGTGGGATGCGCATGCGCAGATTTTTTGGGATGCGCATGCGCAGGTTTTTTGGGATGCGCATGGCTAGTCGAGCAAAAACACGTGCGAGAGGATGCATCCAGCAGGCTAGTCGAGCAAAAACACGTGCGAGAGGATGCATCCCGCAGGCTAGTCGAGTAAAAACACGTGCGAGAGGATGCATCCCGCAGGCTAGTCGAGTAAAAACACGTGCGAAAGGATGCATCCCGCAGGCTAGTCGAGCACAAACACGTGCCAGGTTTTGTGGGATGCGCATGCGCAGGTTTTGTGGGATGCGCATGCGCAGGTTTTTTGGGATGCGCATGCGCAGGTTTTTTGGGATGCGCATGGCTAGTCGAGCAAAAACACGTGCGAGAGGATGCATCCCGCAGGGTAGTCGAGTAAAAACACGTGCGAGAGGATGCATCCCGCAGGCTAGTCGAGTAAAAACACGTGCAAGAGGATGCTTCCCGCAGGCTAGTCGAGTAAAAACACGTGCGAGAGGATGCATCCCGCTGGCTAGTCGAGTAAAAACACGTGCGAGAGGATGCATCCCGCAGGCTAGTCGAGTAAAAACACGTGCAAGAGGATGCTTCCCGCAGGCTAGTCGAGTAAAAACACGTGCGAGAGGATGCATCCCGCAGGCTAGTCGAGTAAAAACACGTGCGAGAGGATGCATCCCGCAGGCTAGTCGAGTAAAAACACGTGCAAGAGGATGCTTCCCGCAGGCTAGTCGAGTAAAAACACGTGCGAGAGGATGCATCCCGCAGGCTAGTCGAGTAAAAACACGTGCGAGAGGATGCTTCCCGCAGGCTAGTCGAGTAAAAACACGTGCGAGAGGATGCATCCCGCATGCTAGTCGAGTAAAAACACGTGCAAGAGGATGCTTCCCGCAGGCTAGTCGAGTAAAAACACGTGCGAGAGGATACATCCCGCAGGCTAGTCGAGTAAAAACACGTGCGAGAGGATGCGTCCCGCAGGCTAGTCGAGCAAAAACACGTGCGAGAGGATGCATCCCGCAGGCTAGTCGAGCAAAAACACGTGCGAGAGGATGCATCCCGCAGGCTAGTCGAGTAAAAACACGTGCGAAAGGATGCATCCCGCAGGCTAGTCGAGCACAAACACGTGCGAGGTTTTGTGGGATGCACATGCGCAGGTTTTGTGGGATGCGCATGCGCAGATTTTTTGGGATGCGCATGGCTAGTCGAGCAAAAACACGTGCGAGAGGATGCATCCCGCAGGCTAGTCGAGTAAAAACACGTGCGTGACGATGCATCCCGCAGGCTAGTCGAGTAAAAACACGTTCGAGAGGATGCATCCCGCAGGCTAGTCGAGTAAAAACACGTGCGAAAGGATGCATCCCGCAGGCTAGTCGAGCACAAACACGTGCGAAGTTTTGTGGGATGCGCATGCGCAGGTTTTGTGGGATGCGCATGCGCAGATTTTTTGGGATGCGCATGGCTAGTCGAGCAAAAACACGTGCGAGAGGATGCATCCCGCAGGCTAGTCGAGTAAAAACACGTGCGTGACGATGCATCCCGCAGGCTAGTCGAGTAAAAACACGTGCGAGAGGATGCATCCCGCAGGCTAGTCGAGTAAAAACACGTGCGAGAGGATGCATCCCGCAGGCTAGTCGAGTAAAAACACGTGCGAGGTTTTGTGGGATGCGCATGCGCAGGTTTTGTGGGATGCGCATGCGCAGATTTTTTGGGATGCGCATGCGCAGGTTTTTTGGGATGCGCATGGCTAGTCGAGCAAAAACACGTGCGAGAGGATGCATCCCGCAGGCTAGTCGAGCAAAAACAAGTGCGAGAGGATGCATCCCGCAGGCTAGTCGAGTAAAAACACGTGCGAGAGGATGCATCCCGCAGGCTAGTCGAGCAAAAACACGTGCGAGAGGATGCATCCCGCAGGCTAGTCGAGTAAAAACACGTGCGAGAGGATGCATCCCGCAGGCTAGTCGAGTAAAAACACGTGCGAGGTTTTGTGGGATGCGCATGCGCAGGTTTTGTGGGATGCGCATGCGCAGATTTTTTGGGATGCGCATGCGCAGGTTTTTTGGGATGCGCATGGCTAGTCGAGCAAAAACACGTGCGAGAGGATGCATCCCGCAGGCTAGTCGAGTAAAAACACGTGCGAGACGATGCATCCCGCAGGCTAGTCGAGTATAAACACGTGAGAGAGGATGCATCCCGCAGGCTAGTCGAGTAAAAACACGTGCGAGAGGATGCATCCCGCAGGCTAGTCAAGCAAAAACACGTGCGAGAGGATGCATCCCGCAGGCTAGTCGAGTAAAAACACGTGCGAAAGGATGCATCCCGCAGGCTAGTCGAGCACAAACACGTACGAGGTTTTGTGGGATGCGCATGCGCAGGTTTTGTGGGATGCGCAAGCGCAGATTTTTTGGGATGCGCATGCGCAGGTTTTTTGGGATGCGCATGGCTAGTCGAGCAAAAACACGTGCGAGAGGATGCATCCCGCAGGCTAGTCGAGTAAAAACACGTGCGAGACGATGCATCCCGCAGGCTAGTCGAGTATAAACACGTGCGAGAGGATGCATCCCGCAGGCTAGTCGAGTAAAAACACGTGCGAGGTTTTGTGGGATGCGCATGCGCAGGTTCTGTGGGATGCGCGTGCGCAGGTTTTTTGGGATGCGCATGGCTAGTCGAGCAAAAACACGTGCGAGAGGATGCATCCCGCAGTCTAGTCGAGCACAAACACGTGCGAGGTTTTGTGGGATGCGCATGCGCAGGTTTTGTGGGATGCGCATGCGCAGGTTTTTTGGGATGCGCATGGCTAGTCGAGCAAAAACACGTGCGAGAGGATGCATCCCGCAGGCTAGTCGAACAAAAACACGTGCGAGAGGATGCATCCCGCAGGCTAGTCGAGTAAAAACACGTGCGAAAGGATGCATCCCGCAGGCTAGTAGAGCACAAACACGTGCGAGGTTTTGTGGGATGCGCATGCGCAGATTTTTTGGGATGCGCATGCGCAGGTTTTTTGGGATGCGCATGGCTAGTCGAGCAAAAACACGTGCGAGAGGATGCATCACGCAGGCTAGTCGAGTAAAAACACGTGCGAGACGATGCATCCCGCAGGCTAGTCGAGTAAAAACACGTGCGAGAGGATGCATCCCGCAGGCTAGTCGAGTAAAAACACGTGCGAGAGGATGCATCCCGCAGGCTAGTCGAGTAAAAACACGTGCGAGGTTTTGTGGGATGCGCATGCGCAGGTTTTGTGGGATGCGCATGCGCAGGTTTTTTGGGATGCGCATGCGCAGATTTTTTGGGATGCGCATGGCTAGTCGAGCAAAAACACGTGCGAGAGGATGCATCCCGCAGGCTAGTCGAGTAAAAACACGTGCGTGACGATGCATCCCGCAGGCTAGTCGAGTAAAAACACGTGCGAGAGGATGCATCCCGCAGGCTAGTCGAGTAAAAACACGTGCGAGAGGATGCATCCCGCAGGCTAGTCGAGTAAAAACACGTGCGAGGTTTTGTGGGATGCGCATGCGCAGGTTTTTTGGGATGCGCATGGCTAGTCGAGCAAAAACACGTGCGAGAGGATGCATCCCGCAGGCTAGCCGAGCAAAAACACGTGCGAGAGGATGCATCCCGCAGGGTAGTCGAGTAAAAACACGTGCGAGGTTTTGTGGGATGCGCATGCGCAGGTTTTGTGGGATGCGCATGCGCAGGTTTTTTGGGATGCGCATGTGCAGGTTTTTTGGGATGCGCATGGCTAGTCGAGCAAAAACACGTGCGAGAGGATGCATCCCGCAGGCTAGTCGAGTAAAAACACGTGCGAGAGGATGCATCCCGCAGGCTAGTCGAGTAAAAACACGTGCGAGGTTTTGTGGGATGCGCATGCGCAGGTTTTGTGGGATGCGCATGCGCAGATTTTTTGGGATGCGCATGCGCAGGTTTTTTGGGATGCGCATGGCTAGTCGAGCAAAAACACGTGCGAGAGGATGCATCCCGCAGGCTAGTCGAGTAAAAACACGTGCGAGACGATGCATCCCGCAGGCTAGTCGAGTATAAACACGTGAGAGAGGATGCATCCCGCAGGCTAGTCGAGTAAAAACACGTGCGAGAGAATGCATCCCGCAGGCTAGTCAAGCAAAAACACGTGCGAGAGGATGCATCCCGCAGGCTAGTCGAGTAAAAACACGTGCGAAAGGATGCATCCCGCAGGCTAGTCGAGCACAAACACGTACGAGGTTTTGTGGGATGCGCATGCGCAGGTTTTGTGGGATGCGCAAGCGCAGATTTTTTGGGATGCGCATGCGCAGGTTTTTTGGGATGCGCATGGCTAGTCGAGCAAAAACACGTGCGAGAGGATGCATCCCGCAGGCTAGTCGAGTAAAAACACGTGCGAGACGATGCATCCCGCAGGCTAGTCGAGTATAAACACGTGCGAGAGGATGCATCCCGCAGGCTAGTCGAGTAAAAACACGTGCGAGGTTTTGTGGGATGCGCATGCGCAGGTTCTGTGGGATGCGCGTGCGCAGGTTTTTTGGGATGCGCATGGCTAGTCGAGCAAAAACACGTGCGAGAGGATGCATCCCGCAGTCTAGTCGAGCACAAACACGTGCGAGGTTTTGTGGGATGCGCATGCGCAGGTTTTGTGGGATGCGCATGCGCAGGTTTTTTGGGATGCGCATGGCTAGTCGAGCAAAAACACGTGCGAGAGGATGCATCCCGCAGGCTAGTCGAACAAAAACACGTGCGAGAGGATGCATCCCGCAGGCTAGTCGAGTAAAAACACGTGCGAAAGGATGCATCCCGCAGGCTAGTAGAGCACAAACACGTGCGAGGTTTTGTGGGATGCGCATGCGCAGATTTTTTGGGATGCGCATGCGCAGGTTTTTTGGGATGCGCATGGCTAGTCGAGCAAAAACACGTGCGAGAGGATGCATCACGCAGGCTAGTCGAGTAAAAACACGTGCGAGACGATGCATCCCGCAGGCTAGTCGAGTAAAAACACGTGCGAGAGGATGCATCCCGCAGGCTAGTCGAGTAAAAACACGTGCGAGAGGATGCATCCCGCAGGCTAGTCGAGTAAAAACACGTGCGAGGTTTTGTGGGATGCGCATGCGCAGGTTTTGTGGGATGCGCATGCGCAGGTTTTTTGGGATGCGCATGCGCAGGTTTTTTGGGATGCGCATGGCTACTCGAGCAAAAACACGTGCGAGAGGATGCATCCCGCAGGCTAGCCGAGCAAAAACACGTGCGAGAGGATGCATCCCGCAGGCTAGTCGAGCAAAAACACGTGCGAGAGGATGCATCCCGCAGGCTAGTCGAGTAAAAACACGTGCGAAAGGATGCATCCCGCAGGCTAGTCGAGCACAAACACGTGCCAGGTTTTGTGGGATGCGCATGCGCAGGTTTTGTGGGATGCGCATGCGCAGATTTTTTGGGATGCGCATGCGCAGGTTTTTTGGGATGCGCATGGCTAGTCGAGCAAAAACACGTGCGAGAGGATGCATCCCGCAGGCTAGTCGAGCACAAACACGTGCGAGGTTTTGTGGGATGCGCATGCGCAGGTTTTTTGGGATGCGCATGGCTAGTCGAGCAAAAACACGTGCGAGAGGATGCATCCCGCAGGCTAGTCGAGCACAAACACGTGCGAGGTTTTGTGGGATGCGCATGCGCTGGTTTTTTGGGATGCGCATGGCTAGTCGAGCAAAAACACGTGCGAGAGGATGCATCCCGCAGGCTAGTCGAGCAAAAACACGTGCGAGAGGATGCATCCCGCAGGCTAGTCGAGTAAAAACACGTGCGAAAGGATGCATCCCGCAGGCTAGTCGAGCACAAACACGTGCGAGGTTTTGTGGGATGCGCATGCGCAGGTTTTGTGGGATGCGCATGCGCAGGTTTTTTGGGATGCGCATGGCTAGTCGAGCAAAAACACGTGCGAGAGGATGCATCCCGCAGGCTAGTCGAGTAAAAACACGTGCGAGACGATGCATCCCGCAGGCTAGTCGAGTAAAAACACGTGCGAGAGGATGCATCCCGCAGGCTAGTCGAGTAAAAACACGTGCGAGAGGATGCATCCCGCAGGCTAGTCGAGTAAAAACACGTGCGAGGTTTTGTGGGATGCGCATGCGCAGGTTTTTTGGGATGCGCATGCGCCGGTTTTTTGGGATGCGCATGGCTAGTCGAGCAAAAACACGTGCGAGAGGATGCATCCCGCAGGCTAGCCGAACAAAAACACGTGCGAGAGGATGCATCCCGCAGGCTAGTCGAGTAAAAACACGTGCGAGGTTTTGTGGGATGCGCATGCGCAGGTTTTGTGGGATGCGCATGCGCAGGTTTTTTGGGATGCGCATGTGCAGGTTTTTTGGGATGCGCATGGCTAGTCGAGCAAAAACACGTGCGAGAGGATGCATCCCGTAGGCTAGTCGAGTAAAAACACGTGCGAGAGGATGCATCCCGCAGGCTAGTCGAGCAAAAACACGTGCGAGAGGATGCATCCCGCAGGCTAGTCGAGCAAAAACACGTGCGAGAGGATGCATCCCGCAGGCTAGTCGAGCAAAAACACGTGCGAGAGGTTGCATCCCGCAGGCTAGTCGAGCGAAAACACGTGCGAGAGGATGCATCCCGCAGGCTAGTCGAGTAAAAACACGTGCGAGAGGATGCACCCTGCAGGCTAGTCGAGTAAAAACACGTGCGAGAGGATGCATCCCGCAGGCTAGTCGAGTAAAAACACGTGCGAGAGGATGCATCCCGCAGGCTAGTCGAGTAAAAACACGTGCGGGAGGATGTATCCCGCAGGCTAGTGGAGTAAAAACACGTGCGGGAGGATGCATCCCGCAGGCTAGTCGAGTAAAAACACGTGCGAGAGGATGCATCCCGCAGGCTAGTCGAGTAAAAACACGTGCGAGAGGATGCATCCCGCAGGCTAGTCGAGTAAAAACACGTGCGAGAGGATGCATCCCGCAGGCTAGTCGAGTAAAAACACGTGCGAGATGATGCATCCCGCAGGCTAGTCGAGTAAAAACACGTGCGAGGTTTTGTGGGATGCGCATGCGCAGGTTTTTTGGGATGCGCATGGCTAGTCGAGCAAAAACACGTGCGAGAGGATGCATCCCGCAGGCTAGTCGAGTAAAAACACGTGCGAGAGGATGCATCCCGCAGGCTAGTCGAGTAAAAACACGTGCGAGGTTTTGTGGGATGCGCATGCGCAGGTTTTGTGGGATGCGCATGCGCAGGTTTTTTGGGATGCGCATGGCTAGTCGAGCAAAAACACGTGCGAGAGGATGCATCCCGCAGTCTAGTCGAGCACAAACACGTGCGAGGTTTTGTGGGATGCGCATGCGCAGGTTTTGTGGGATGCGCATGCGCAGATTTTTTGGGATGCGCATGCGCAGGTTTTTTGGGATGCGCATGGCTAGTCGAGCAAAAACACGTGCGAGAGGATGCATCCAGCATTCTAGTCGAGCAAAAACACGTGCGAGAGGATGCATCCCGCAGGCTAGTCGAGTAAAAACACGTGCGAGAGGATGCATCCCGCAGGCTAGTCGAGTAAAAACACGTGCGAGGTTTTGTGGGATGCGCATGCGCAGGTTTTTGTGGGATGCGCATGCGCAGGTTTTTTGGGATGCGCATGGCTAGTCGAGCAAAAACACGTGCGAGAGGATGCATCCCGCAGGCTAGTCGAGCAAAAACACGTGCGAGAGGATGCATCCCGCAGGCTAGTCGACTAAAAACACGTGCGAAAGGATGCATCCCGCAGGCTAGTAGAGCACAAACACGTGCGAGGTTTTGTGGGATGCGCATGCGCAGGTTTTGTGGGATGCGCATGCGCAGATTTTTTGGGATGCGCATGCGCAGGTTTTTTGGGATGCGCATGGCTAGTCGAGCAAAAACACGTGCGAGAGGATGCATCCCGCAGGGTAGTCGAGTAAAAACACGTGCGAGAGGATGCATCCCGCAGGCTAGCCGAGTAAAAACACGTGCGAGAGGATGCATCCCGCAGGCTAGTCGAGCAAAAACACGTGCGAGAGGATGCATCCCGCAGGCTAGTCGAGCAAAAACAAGTGCGAGAGGATGCATCCCGCAGGCTAGTCGAGTAAAAACACGTGCGAGAGGATGCATCCCGCAGGCTAGTCGAGCAAAAACACGTGCGAGAGGATGCATCCCGCAGGCTAGTCGAGCAAAAACACGTGCGAGAGGATGCATCCCGCAGGCTAGTCGAGTAAAAACACGTGCGAGAGGATGCATCCCGCAGGCTAGTCGAGCACAAACACGTGCGAGAGGATGCATCCCGCAGGCTAGTCGAGCAAAAACACGTGCGAGAGGATGCATCCCGCAGGCTAGTCGAGTAAAAACACGTGCGAAAGGATGCATCCCTCAGGCTAGTCGAGCACAAACACGTGCGAGGTTTTGTGGGATGCGCATGCGCAGGTTTTGTGGGATGCGCATGAGCAGATTTTTTGGGATGCGCATGGCTAGTCGAGCAAAAACACGTGCGAGAGGATGCATCCCGCAGGCTAGTCGAGTAAAAACACGTGCGAGACGATGCATCCCGCAGGCTAGTCGAGTAAAAACACGTGCGAGAGGATGCATCCCGCAGGCTAGTCGAGTAGAAACACGTGCGAGAGGATGCATCCCGCAGGCTAGTCGAGTAAAAACACGTGCGAGGTTTTGTGGGATGCGCATGCGCAGGTTTTGTGGGATGCGCATGCGCAGGTTTTTTGGGATGCGCATGCGCAGGTTTTTTGGGATGCGCATGCGCAGGTTTTTTGGGATGCGCATGCCTAGTCGAGCATAAACACGTGCGAGAGGATGCATCCCGCAGGCTAGTCGAGCAAAAACACGTGCGAGAGGATGCATCCCGCAGGCTAGTCGAGCAAAAACACGTGCGAGAGGATGCATCCCGCAGGCTAGTCGAGCAAAAACACGTGCGAGAGGATGTATCCCGCAGGCTAGTCGAGTAAAAACACGTGCGAGACGATGCATCCCGCAGGCTAGTCGAGTAAAAACACGTGCGAGACGATGCATCCCGCAGGCTAGTCGAGTAAAAACACGTGCGAGAGGATGCATCCCGCAGGCTAGTCGAGTAAAAACACGTGCGAGGTTTTGTGGGATGCGCATGCGCAGGTTTTGTGGGATGCGCATGCGCAGGTTTTTTGGAATGCGCATGGCTAGTCGAGCAAAAACACGTGCGAGAGGATGCATCCCGCAGTCTAGTCGAGCACAAACACGTGCGAGGTTTTGTGGGATGCGCATGCGCAGGTTTTGAGGGATGCGCATGCGCAGATTTTTTGGGATGCGCATGCGCAGGTTTTTTGGGATGCGCATGGCTAGTCGAGCAAAAACACGTGCGAGAGGATGCAACCCGCAGGCTAGTCGAGCAAAAACACGTGCGAGAGGATGCATCCCGCAGGCTAGTCGAGTAAAAACACGTGCGAAAGGATGCATCCCGCAGGCTAGTCGAGCACAAACACGTGCGAGGTTTTGTGGGATGCGCATGCGCAGGTTTTGTGGGATGCGCATGCGCAGATTTTTTGGGATGCGCATGGCTAGTCGAGCAAAAACACGTCCGAGAGGATGCATCCCGCAGGCTAGTCGAGTAAAAACACGTGCGTGACGATGCATCCCGCAGGCTAGTCGAGTAAAAACACGTGCGAGAGGATGCATCCCGCAGGCTAGTCGAGTAAAAACACGTGCGAGAGGATGCATCCCGCAGGCTAGTCGAGTAAAAACACGTGCGAGAGGATACATCCCGCAGGCTAGTCGAGTAAAAACACGTGCGAGAGGATGCGTCCCGCAGGCTAGTCGAGCAAAAACACGTGCGAGAGGATGCATCCCGCAGGCTAGTCGAGCAAAAACACGTGCGAGAGGATGCATCCCGCAGGCTAGTCGAGCAAAAACACGTGCGAGAGGATGCATCCCGCAGGCTAGTCGAGTAAAAACACGTGCGAAAGGATGCATCCCGCAGGCTAGTCGAGCACAAACACGTGCGAGGTTTTGTGGGATGCGCATGCGCAGGTTTTGTGGGATGCGCATGCGCAGATTTTTTGGGATGCGCATGCGCAGGTTTTTTGGGATGCGCATGGCTAGTCGAGCAAAAACACGTGCGAGAGGATGCATCCCGCAGGCTAGTCGAGTAAAAACACGTGCGAGACGATGCATCCCGCAGGCTAGTCGAGTATAAACACGTGCGAGAGGATGCATCCCGCAGGCTAGTCGAGTAAAAACACGTGCGAGGTTTTGTGGGATGCGCATGCGCAGGTTCTGTGGGATGCGCGTGCGCAGGTTTTTTGGGATGCGCATGGCTAGTCGAGCAAAAACACGTGCGAGAGGATGCATCCCGCAGTCTAGTCGAGCACAAACACGTGCGAGGTTTTGTGGGATGCGCATGCGCAGGTTTTGTGGGATGCGCATGCGCAGGTTTTTTGGGATGCGCATGGCTAGTCGAGCAAAAACACGTGCGAGAGGATGCATCCCGCAGGCTAGTCGAACAAAAACACGTGCGAGAGGATGCATCCCGCAGGCTAGTCGAGTAAAAACACGTGCGAAAGGATGCATCCCGCAGGCTAGTAGAGCACAAACACGTGCGAGGTTTTGTGGGATGCGCATGCGCAGATTTTTTGGGATGCGCATGCGCAGGTTTTTTGGGATGCGCATGGCTAGTCGAGCAAAAACACGTGCGAGAGGATGCATCACGCAGGCTAGTCGAGTAAAAACACGTGCGAGACGATGCATCCCGCAGGCTAGTCGAGTAAAAACACGTGCGAGAGGATGCATCCCGCAGGCTAGTCGAGTAAAAACACGTGCGAGAGGATGCATCCCGCAGGCTAGTCGAGTAAAAACACGTGCGAGGTTTTGTGGGATGCGCATGCGCAGGTTTTGTGGGATGCGCATGCGCAGGTTTTTTGGGATGCGCATGCGCAGGTTTTTTGGGATGCGCATGGCTACTCGAGCAAAAACACGTGCGAGAGGATGCATCCCGCAGGCTAGCCGAGCAAAAACACGTGCGAGAGGATGCATCCCGCAGGCTAGTCGAGCAAAAACACGTGCGAGAGGATGCATCCCGCAGGCTAGTCGAGTAAAAACACGTGCGAAAGGATGCATCCCGCAGGCTAGTCGAGCACAAACACGTGCCAGGTTTTGTGGGATGCGCATGCGCAGGTTTTGTGGGATGCGCATGCGCAGATTTTTTGGGATGCGCATGCGCAGGTTTTTTGGGATGCGCATGGCTAGTCGAGCAAAAACACGTGCGAGAGGATGCATCCCGCAGGCTAGTCGAGCACAAACACGTGCGAGGTTTTGTGGGATGCGCATGCGCAGGTTTTTTGGGATGCGCATGGCTAGTCGAGCAAAAACACGTGCGAGAGGATGCATCCCGCAGGCTAGTCGAGCACAAACACGTGCGAGGTTTTGTGGGATGCGCATGCGCTGGTTTTTTGGGATGCGCATGGCTAGTCGAGCAAAAACACGTGCGAGAGGATGCATCCCGCAGGCTAGTCGAGCAAAAACACGTGCGAGAGGATGCATCCCGCAGGCTAGTCGAGTAAAAACACGTGCGAAAGGATGCATCCCGCAGGCTAGTCGAGCACAAACACGTGCGAGGTTTTGTGGGATGCGCATGCGCAGGTTTTGTGGGATGCGCATGCGCAGGTTTTTTGGGATGCGCATGGCTAGTCGAGCAAAAACACGTGCGAGAGGATGCATCCCGCAGGCTAGTCGAGTAAAAACACGTGCGAGACGATGCATCCCGCAGGCTAGTCGAGTAAAAACACGTGCGAGAGGATGCATCCCGCAGGCTAGTCGAGTAAAAACACGTGCGAGAGGATGCATCCCGCAGGCTAGTCGAGTAAAAACACGTGCGAGGTTTTGTGGGATGCGCATGCGCAGGTTTTTTGGGATGCGCATGCGCCGGTTTTTTGGGATGCGCATGGCTAGTCGAGCAAAAACACGTGCGAGAGGATGCATCCCGCAGGCTAGCCGAACAAAAACACGTGCGAGAGGATGCATCCCGCAGGCTAGTCGAGTAAAAACACGTGCGAGGTTTTGTGGGATGCGCATGCGCAGGTTTTGTGGGATGCGCATGCGCAGGTTTTTTGGGATGCGCATGTGCAGGTTTTTTGGGATGCGCATGGCTAGTCGAGCAAAAACACGTGCGAGAGGATGCATCCCGTAGGCTAGTCGAGTAAAAACACGTGCGAGAGGATGCATCCCGCAGGCTAGTCGAGCAAAAACACGTGCGAGAGGATGCATCCCGCAGGCTAGTCGAGCAAAAACACGTGCGAGAGGATGCATCCCGCAGGCTAGTCGAGCAAAAACACGTGCGAGAGGTTGCATCCCGCAGGCTAGTCGAGCGAAAACACGTGCGAGAGGATGCATCCCGCAGGCTAGTCGAGTAAAAACACGTGCGAGAGGATGCACCCTGCAGGCTAGTCGAGTAAAAACACGTGCGAGAGGATGCATCCCGCAGGCTAGTCGAGTAAAAACACGTGCGAGAGGATGCATCCCGCAGGCTAGTCGAGTAAAAACACGTGCGGGAGGATGTATCCCGCAGGCTAGTGGAGTAAAAACACGTGCGGGAGGATGCATCCCGCAGGCTAGTCGAGTAAAAACACGTGCGAGAGGATGCATCCCGCAGGCTAGTCGAGTAAAAACACGTGCGAGAGGATGCATCCCGCAGGCTAGTCGAGTAAAAACACGTGCGAGAGGATGCATCCCGCAGGCTAGTCGAGTAAAAACACGTGCGAGATGATGCATCCCGCAGGCTAGTCGAGTAAAAACACGTGCGAGGTTTTGTGGGATGCGCATGCGCAGGTTTTTTGGGATGCGCATGGCTAGTCGAGCAAAAACACGTGCGAGAGGATGCATCCCGCAGGCTAGTCGAGTAAAAACACGTGCGAGAGGATGCATCCCGCAGGCTAGTCGAGTAAAAACACGTGCGAGGTTTTGTGGGATGCGCATGCGCAGGTTTTGTGGGATGCGCATGCGCAGGTTTTTTGGGATGCGCATGGCTAGTCGAGCAAAAACACGTGCGAGAGGATGCATCCCGCAGTCTAGTCGAGCACAAACACGTGCGAGGTTTTGTGGGATGCGCATGCGCAGGTTTTGTGGGATGCGCATGCGCAGATTTTTTGGGATGCGCATGCGCAGGTTTTTTGGGATGCGCATGGCTAGTCGAGCAAAAACACGTGCGAGAGGATGCATCCAGCATTCTAGTCGAGCAAAAACACGTGCGAGAGGATGCATCCCGCAGGCTAGTCGAGTAAAAACACGTGCGAGAGGATGCATCCCGCAGGCTAGTCGAGTAAAAACACGTGCGAGGTTTTGTGGGATGCGCATGCGCAGGTTTTTGTGGGATGCGCATGCGCAGGTTTTTTGGGATGCGCATGGCTAGTCGAGCAAAAACACGTGCGAGAGGATGCATCCCGCAGGCTAGTCGAGCAAAAACACGTGCGAGAGGATGCATCCCGCAGGCTAGTCGACTAAAAACACGTGCGAAAGGATGCATCCCGCAGGCTAGTAGAGCACAAACACGTGCGAGGTTTTGTGGGATGCGCATGCGCAGGTTTTGTGGGATGCGCATGCGCAGATTTTTTGGGATGCGCATGCGCAGGTTTTTTGGGATGCGCATGGCTAGTCGAGCAAAAACACGTGCGAGAGGATGCATCCCGCAGGGTAGTCGAGTAAAAACACGTGCGAGAGGATGCATCCCGCAGGCTAGCCGAGTAAAAACACGTGCGAGAGGATGCATCCCGCAGGCTAGTCGAGCAAAAACACGTGCGAGAGGATGCATCCCGCAGGCTAGTCGAGCAAAAACAAGTGCGAGAGGATGCATCCCGCAGGCTAGTCGAGTAAAAACACGTGCGAGAGGATGCATCCCGCAGGCTAGTCGAGCAAAAACACGTGCGAGAGGATGCATCCCGCAGGCTAGTCGAGCAAAAACACGTGCGAGAGGATGCATCCCGCAGGCTAGTCGAGTAAAAACACGTGCGAGAGGATGCATCCCGCAGGCTAGTCGAGCACAAACACGTGCGAGAGGATGCATCCCGCAGGCTAGTCGAGCAAAAACACGTGCGAGAGGATGCATCCCGCAGGCTAGTCGAGTAAAAACACGTGCGAAAGGATGCATCCCTCAGGCTAGTCGAGCACAAACACGTGCGAGGTTTTGTGGGATGCGCATGCGCAGGTTTTGTGGGATGCGCATGAGCAGATTTTTTGGGATGCGCATGGCTAGTCGAGCAAAAACACGTGCGAGAGGATGCATCCCGCAGGCTAGTCGAGTAAAAACACGTGCGAGACGATGCATCCCGCAGGCTAGTCGAGTAAAAACACGTGCGAGAGGATGCATCCCGCAGGCTAGTCGAGTAGAAACACGTGCGCGAGGATGCATCCCGCAGGCTAGTCGAGTAAAAACACGTGCGAGGTTTTGTGGGATGCGCATGCGCAGGTTTTGTGGGATGCGCATGCGCAGGTTTTTTGGGATGCGCATGCGCAGGTTTTTTGGGATGCGCATGCGCAGGTTTTTTGGGATGCGCATGCCTAGTCGAGCATAAACACGTGCGAGAGGATGCATCCCGCAGGCTAGTCGAGCAAAAACACGTGCGAGAGGATGCATCCCGCAGGCTAGTCGAGCAAAAACACGTGCGAGAGGATGTATCCCGCAGGCTAGTCGAGTAAAAACACGTGCGAGACGATGCATCCCGCAGGCTAGTCGAGTAAAAACACGTGCGAGACGATGCATCCCGCAGGCTAGTCGAGTAAAAACACGTGCGAGAGGATGCATCCCGCAGGCTAGTCGAGTAAAAACACGTGCGAGGTTTTGTGGGATGCGCATGCGCAGGTTTTGTGGGATGCGCATGCGCAGGTTTTTTGGAATGCGCATGGCTAGTCGAGCAAAAACACGTGCGAGAGGATGCATCCCGCAGTCTAGTCGAGCACAAACACGTGCGAGGTTTTGTGGGATGCGCATGCGCAGGTTTTGAGGGATGCGCATGCGCAGATTTTTTGGGATGCGCATGCGCAGGTTTTTTGGGATGCGCATGGCTAGTCGAGCAAAAACACGTGCGAGAGGATGCAACCCGCAGGCTAGTCGAGCAAAAACACGTGCGAGAGGATGCATCCCGCAGGCTAGTCGAGTAAAAACACGTGCGAAAGGATGCATCCCGCAGGCTAGTCGAGCACAAACACGTGCGAGGTTTTGTGGGATGCGCATGCGCAGGTTTTGTGGGATGCGCATGCGCAGATTTTTTGGGATGCGCATGGCTAGTCGAGCAAAAACACGTCCGAGAGGATGCATCCCGCAGGCTAGTCGAGTAAAAACACGTGCGTGACGATGCATCCCGCAGGCTAGTCGAGTAAAAACACGTGCGAGAGGATGCATCCCGCAGGCTAGTCGAGTAAAAACACGTGCGAGAGGATGCATCCCGCAGGCTAGTCGAGTAAAAACACGTGCGAGAGGATACATCCCGCAGGCTAGTCGAGTAAAAACACGTGCGAGAGGATGCGTCCCGCAGGCTAGTCGAGCAAAAACACGTGCGAGAGGATGCATCCCGCAGGCTAGTCGAGCAAAAACACGTGCGAGAGGATGCATCCCGCAGGCTAGTCGAGCAAAAACACGTGCGAGAGGATGCATCCCGCAGGCTAGTCGAGTAAAAACACGTGCGAAAGGATGCATCCCGCAGGCTAGTCGAGCACAAACACGTGCGAGGTTTTGTGGGATGCGCATGCGCAGGTTTTGTGGGATGCGCATGCGCAGATTTTTTGGGATGCGCATGGCTAGTCGAGCAAAAACACGTGCGAGAGGATGCATCCCGCAGGCTAGTCGAGTAAAAACACGTGCGTGACGATGCATCCCGCAGGCTAGTCGAGTAAAAACACGTGCGAGAGGATGCATCCCGCAGGCTAGTCGAGTAAAAACACGTGCGAGAGGATGCATTCCGCAGGCTAGTCGAGTAAAAACACGTGCGAGGTTTTGTGGGATGCGCATGCGCAGGTTTTGTGGGATGCGCATGCGCAGGTTTTGTGGGATGCGCATGCGCAGGTTTTTTGGGATGCGCATGCGCAGGTTTTTTGGGATGCGCGTGGCTAGTCGAGCAAAAACACGTGCGAGAGGATGCATCCCGCAGGCTAGCCGAGCAAAAACACGTGCGAGAGGATGCATCCCGCAGGGTAGTCGAGTAAAAACACGTGCGAGGTTTTGTGGGATGCGCATGCGCAGGTTTTGTGGGATGCGCATGCGCAGGTTTTTTGGGATGCGCATGTGCAGGTTTTTTGGGATGCGCATGGCTAGTCGAGCAAAAACACGTGCGAGAGGATGCATCCCGCAGGCTAGTCGAGTAAAAACACGTGCGAGAGGATGCATCCCGCAGGCTAGTCGAGTAAAAACACGTGCGAGGTTTTGTGGGATGCGCATGCGCAGGTTTTGTGGGATGCGCATGCGCAGATTTTTTGGGATGCGCATGCGCAGGTTTTTTGGGATGCGCATGGCTAGTCGAGCAAAAACACGTGCGAGAGGATGCATCCCGCAGGGTAGTCGAGTAAAAACACGTGCGAGAGGATGCATCCCGCAGGCTAGCCGAGTAAAAACACGTGCGAGAGGATGCATCCCGCAGGCTAGTCGAGCAAAAACACGTGCGAGAGGATGCATCCCGCAGGCTAGTCGAGCAAAAACAAGTGCGAGAGGATGCATCCCGCAGGCTAGTCGAGTAAAAACACGTGCGAGAGGATGCATCCCGCAGGCTAGTCGAGCAAAAACACGTGCGAGAGGATGCATCCCGCAGGCTAGTCGAGCAAAAACACGTGCGAGAGGATGCATCCCGCAGGCTAGTCGAGTAAAAACACGTGCGAGAGGATGCATCCCGCAGGCTAGTCGAGCACAAACACGTGCGAGAGGATGCATCCCGCAGGCTAGTCGAGCAAAAACACGTGCGAGAGGATGCATCCCGCAGGCTAGTTTAGTAAAAACACGTGCGAAAGGATGCATCCCGCAGGCTAGTCGAGCACAAACACGTGCGAGGTTTTGTGGGATGCGCATGCGCAGGTTTTGTGGGATGCGCATGCGCAGATTTTTTGGGATGCGCATGCGCAGGTTTTTTGGGATGCGCATGGCTATTCGAGCAAAAACACGTGCGAGAGGATGCATCCCGCAGGCTAGTCGAGTAAAAACACGTGCGAGACGATGCATCCCGCAGGCTAGTCGAGTAAAAACACGTGCGAGAGGATGCATCCCGCAGGCTAGTCGAGTAGAAACACGTGCGAGAGGATGCATCCCGCAGGCTAGTCGAGTAAAAACACGTGCGAGGTTTTGTGGGATGCGCATGCGCAGGTTTTGTGGGATGCGCATGCGCAGGTTTTTTGGGATGCGCATGCGCAGGTTTTTTGGGATGCGCATTCCTAGTCGAGCATAAACACGTGCGAGAGGATGCATCCCGCAGGCTAGTCGAGCAAAAACACGTGCGAGAGGATGCATCCCGCAGGCTAGTCGAGTAAAAACACGTGCGAGAGGATGCATCCCGCAGGCTAGTCGAGCAAAAACACGTGCGAGAGGATGCATCCCGCAGGCTAGTCGAGCAAAAACACGTGCGAGAGGATGCATCCCGCAGGCTAGTCGAGCAAAAACACGTGCGAGAGGATGCATCCTGCAGGCTAGTCGAGTAAAAACACGTGCGAGAGGATGCATCCCGCTGGTTAGTCGAGTAAAAACACGTGCGAGAGGATGCATCCCGCAGGCTAGTCGAGTAAAAACACGTGCAAGAGGATGCTTCCCGCAGGCTAGTCGAGTAAAAACACGTGCGAGAGGATGCATCCCGCAGGCTAGTCGAGTAAAAACACGTGCGAGAGGATGCATCCCGCAGGCTAGTCGAGTAAAAACACGTGCAAGAGGATGCTTCCCGCAGGCTAGTCGAGTAAAAACACGTGCGAGAGGATGCATCCCGCAGGCTAGTCGAGTAAAAACACGTGCGAGAGGATGCTTCCCGCAGGCTAGTCGAGTAAAAACACGTGCGAGAGGATGCATCCCGCATGCTAGTCGAGTAAAAACACGTGCAAGAGGATGCTTCCCGCAGGCTAGTCGAGTAAAAACACGTGCGAGAGGATACATCCCGCAGGCTAGTCGAGTAAAAACACGTGCGAGAGGATGCGTCCCGCAGGCTAGTCGAGCAAAAACACGTGCGAGAGGATGCATCCCGCAGGCTAGTCGAGCAAAAACACGTGCGAGAGGATGCATCCCGCAGGCTAGTCGAGCAAAAACACGTGCGAGAGGATGCATCCCGCAGGCTAGTCGAGCAAAAACACGTGCGAGAGGTTGCATCCCGCAGGCTAGTCGAGCGAAAACACGTGCGAGAGGATGCATCCTGCAGGCTAGTCGAGTAAAAACACGTGCGAGAGGATGCACCCTGCAGGCTAGTCGAGTAAAAACACGTGCGAGAGGATGCATCCCGCAGGCTAGTCGAGTAAAAACACGTGCGAGAGGATGCATCCCGCAGGCTAGTCGAGTAAAAACACGTGCGGGAGGATGTATCCCGCAGGCTAGTGGAGTAAAAACACGTGCGGGAGGATGCATCCCGCAGGCTAGTCGAGTAAAAACACGTGCGAGAGGATGCATCCCGCAGGCTAGTCGAGTAAAAACACGTGCGAGAGGATGCATCCCGCAGGCTAGTCGAGTAAAAACACGTGCGAGAGGATGCATCCCGCAGGCTAGTCGAGTAAAAACACGTGCGAGATGATGCATCCCGCAGGCTAGTCGAGTAAAAACACGTGCGAGGTTTTGTGGGATGCGCATGCGCAGGTTTTTTGGGATGCGCATGGCTAGTCGAGCAAAAACACGTGCGAGAGGATGCATCCCGCAGGCTAGTCGAGTAAAAACACGTGCGAGAGGATGCATCCCGCAGGCTAGTCGAGTAAAAACACGTGCGAGGTTTTGTGGGATGCGCATGCGCAGGTTTTGTGGGATGCGCATGCGCAGGTTTTTTGGGATGCGCATGGCTAGTCGAGCAAAAACACGTGCGAGAGGATGCATCCCGCAGTCTAGTCGAGCACAAACACGTGCGAGGTTTTGTGGGATGCGCATGCGCAGGTTTTGTGGGATGCGCATGCGCAGATTTTTTGGGATGCGCATGCGCAGGTTTTTTGGGATGCGCATGGCTAGTCGAGCAAAAACACGTGCGAGAGGATGCATCCAGCAGGCTAGTCGAGCAAAAACACGTGCGAGAGGATGCATCCCGCAGGCTAGTCGAGTAAAAACACGTGCGAGAGGATGCATCCCGCAGGCTAGTCGAGTAAAAACACGTGCGAGGTTTTGTGGGATGCGCATGCGCAGGTTTTGTGGGATGCGCATGCGCAGATTTTTTGGGATGCGCATGCGCAGGTTTTTTGGGATGCGCATGGCTAGTCGAGCAAAAACACGTGCGAGAGGATGCATCCCGCAGGCTAGTCGAGCAAAAACAAGTGCGAGAGGATGCATCCCGCAGGCTAGTCGAGTAAAAACACGTGCGAGAGGATGCATCCCGCAGGCTAGTCGAGCAAAAACACGTGCGAGAGGATGCATCCCGCAGGCTAGTCGAGCAAAAACACGTGCGAGAGGATGCATCCCGCAGGCTAGTCGAGTAAAAACACGTGCGAGAGGATGCATCCCGCAGGCTAGTCGAGCACAAACACGTGCGAGAGGATGCATCCCGCAGGCTAGTCGAGCAAAAACACGTGCGAGAGGATGCATCCCGCAGGCTAGTTTAGTAAAAACACGTGCGAAAGGATGCATCCCGCAGGCTAGTCGAGCACAAACACGTGCGAGGTTTTGTGGGATGCGCATGCGCAGGTTTTGTGGGATGCGCATGCGCAGATTTTTTGGGATGCGCATGCGCAGGTTTTTTGGGATGCGCATGGCTAGTCGAGCAAAAACACGTGCGAGAGGATGCATCCCGCAGGCTAGTCGAGTAGAAACACGTGCGAGAGGATGCATCCCGCAGGCTAGTCGAGTAAAAACACGTGCGAGGTTTTGTGGGATGCGCATGCGCAGGTTTTGTGGGATGCGCATGCGCAGGTTTTTTGGGATGCGCATGCGCAGGTTTTTTGGGATGCGCATTCCTAGTCGAGCATAAACACGTGCGAGAGGATGCATCCCGCAGGCTAGTCGAGCAAAAACACGTGCGAGAGGATGCATCCCGCAGGCTAGTCGAGTAAAAACACGTGCGAGAGGATGCATCCCGCAGGCTAGTCGAGCAAAAACACGTGCGAGAGGATGCATCCCGCAGGCTAGTCGAGCAAAAACACGTGCGAGAGGATGCATCCCGCAGGCTAGTCGAGCAAAAACACGTGCGAGAGGATGCATCCTGCAGGCTAGTCGAGTAAAAACACGTGCGAGAGGATGCATCCCGCTGGTTAGTCGAGTAAAAACACGTGCGAGAGGATGCATCCCGCAGGCTAGTCGAGTAAAAACACGTGCAAGAGGATGCTTCCCGCAGGCTAGTCGAGTAAAAACACGTGCGAGAGGATGCATCCCGCAGGCTAGTCGAGTAAAAACACGTGCGAGAGGATGCATCCCGCAGGCTAGTCGAGTAAAAACACGTGCAAGAGGATGCTTCCCGCAGGCTAGTCGAGTAAAAACACGTGCGAGAGGATGCATCCCGCAGGCTAGTCGAGTAAAAACACGTGCGAGAGGATGCTTCCCGCAGGCTAGTCGAGTAAAAACACGTGCGAGAGGATGCATCCCGCATGCTAGTCGAGTAAAAACACGTGCAAGAGGATGCTTCCCGCAGGCTAGTCGAGTAAAAACACGTGCGAGAGGATACATCCCGCAGGCTAGTCGAGTAAAAACACGTGCGAGAGGATGCGTCCCGCAGGCTAGTCGAGCAAAAACACGTGCGAGAGGATGCATCCCGCAGGCTAGTCGAGCAAAAACACGTGCGAGAGGATGCATCCCGCAGGCTAGTCGAGCAAAAACACGTGCGAGAGGATGTATCCCGCAGGCTAGTCGAGTAAAAACACGTGCGAGACGATGCATCCCGCAGGCTAGTCGAGTAAAAACACGTGCGAGACGATGCATCCCGCAGGCTAGTCGAGTAAAAACACGTGCGAGAGGATGCATCCCGCAGGCTAGTCGAGTAAAGACACGTGCGAGGTTTTGTGGGATGCGCATGCGCAGGTTTTGTGGGATGCGCATGCGCAGGTTTTTTGGGATGCGCATGGCTAGTCGAGCAAAAACACGTGCGAGAGGATGCATCCCGCAGTCTAGTCGAGCACAAACACGTGCGAGGTTTTGTGGGATGCGCATGCGCAGGTTTTGTGGGATGCGCATGCGCAGATTTTTTGGGATGCGCATGCGCAGGTTTTTTGGGATGCGCATGGCTAGTCGAGCAAAAACACGTGCGAGAGGATGCATCCCGCAGGCTAGTCGAGCAAAAACACGTGCGAGAGGATGCATCCCGCAGGCTAGTCGAGTAAAAACACGTGCGAAAGGATGCATCCCGCAGGCTAGTCGAGCACAAACACGTGCGAGGTTTTGTGGGATGCGCATGCGCAGATTTTTTGGGATGCGCATGGCTAGTCGAGCAAAAACACGTGCGAGAGGATGCATCCCGCAGGCTAGTCGAGTAAAAACACGTGCGTGACGATGCATCCCGCAGGCTAGTCGAGTAAAAACACGTGCGAGAGGATGCATCCCGCAGGCTAGTCGAGTAAAAACACGTGCGAGAGGATGCATCCCGCAGGCTAGTCGAGTAAAAACACGTGCGAGGTTTTGTGGGATGCGCATGCGCAGGTTTTTTGGGATGCGCATGGCTAGTCGAGCAAAAACACGTGCGAGAGGATGCATCCCGCAGGCTAGCCGAGCAAAAACACGTGCGAGAGGATGCATCCCGCAGGGTAGTCGAGTAAAAACACGTGCGAGGTTTTGTGGGATGCGCATGCGCAGGTTTTGTGGGATGCGCATGCGCAGGTTTTTTGGGATGCGCATGTGCAGGTTTTTTGGGATGCGCATGGCTAGTCGAGCAAAAACACGTGCGAGAGGATGCATCCCGCAGGCTAGTCGAGTAAAAACACGTGCGAGAGGATGCATCCCGCAGGCTAGTCGAGTAAAAACACGTGCGAGGTTTTGTGGGATGCGCATGCGCAGGTTTTTTGGGATGCGCATGGCTAGTCGAGCAAAAACACGTGCGAGAGGATGCATCCCGCAGGCTAGTCGAGTAAAAACACGTGCGAGACGATGCATCCCGCAGGCTAGTCGAGTATAAACACGTGCGAGAGGATGCATCCCGCAGGCTAGTCGAGTAAAAACACGTGCGAGAGGATGCATCCCGCAGGCTAGTCGAGCAAAAACACGTGCGAGAGGATGCATCCCGCAGGCTAGTCGAGTAAAAACACGTGCGAAAGGATGCATCCCGCAGGCTAGTCGAGCACAAACACGTGCGAGGTTTTGTGGGATGCGCATGCGCAGGTTTTGTGGGATGCGCATGCGCAGGTTTTTTGGGATGCGCATGGCTAGTCGAGCAAAAACACGTGCGAGAGGATGCATCCCGCAGGCTAGTCGAGTAAAAACACGTGCGAGACGATGCATCCCGCAGGCTAGTCGAGTAAAAACACGTGCGAGGTTTTGTGGGATGCGCATGCGCAGGTTTTTTGGGATGCGCATGGCTAGTCGAGCAAAAACACGTGCGAGAGGATGCATCCCGCAGTCTAGTCGAGCACATACACGTGCGAGGTTTTGTGGGATGCGCATGCGCAGGTTTTGTGGGATGCGCATGCGCAGATTTTGTGGGATGCGCATGCGCAGGTTTTTTGGGATGCGCATGGCTAGTCGAGCAAAAACACGTGCGAGAGGATGCATCCCGCAGGCTTGTCGAGCAAAAACACGTGCGAGAGGATGCATCCCGCAGGCTAGTCGAGTAAAAACACGTGCGAAAGGATGCATCCCGCAGGCTAGTCGAGCACAAACAAGTGCGAGGTTTTGTGGGATGCGCATGCGCAGGTTTTGTGGGATGCGCATGCGCAGATTTTTTGGGATGCGCATGGCTAGTCGAGTAAAAACACGTGCGAGAGGATGCATCCCGCAGGCTAGTCGAGCAAATACACGTGCGAGAGGATGCATCCCGCAGGCTAGTCGAGCAAAAACACGTGCGAGAGGATGCATCCCGCAGGCTAGTCGAGTAAAAACACGTGCGAGAGGATGCATCCCGCAGGCTAGTCGAGCACAAACACGTGCGAGAGGATGCATCCCGCAGGCTAGTCGAGCAAAAACACGTGCGAGAGGATGCATCCCGCAGGCTAGTTTAGTAAAAACACGTGCGAAAGGATGCATCCCGCAGGCTAGTCGAGCACAAACACGTGCGAGGTTTTGTGGGATGCGCATGCGCAGGTTTTGTGGGATGCGCATGCGCAGATTTTTTGGGATGCGCATGCGCAGGTTTTTTGGGATGCGCATGGCTAGTCGAGCAAAAACACGTGCGAGAGGATGCATCCCGCAGGCTAGTCGAGTAAAAACACGTGCGAGACGATGCATCCCGCAGGCTAGTCGAGTAAAAACACGTGCGAGAGGATGCATCCCGCAGGCTAGTCGAGTAGAAACACGTGCGAGAGGATGCATCCCGCAGGCTAGTCGAGTAAAAACACGTGCGAGGTTTTGTGGGATGCGCATGCGCAGGTTTTGTGGGATGCGCATGCGCAGGTTTTTTGGGATGCGCATGCGCAGGTTTTTTGGGATGCGCATTCCTAGTCGAGCATAAACACGTGCGAGAGGATGCATCCCGCAGGCTAGTCGAGCAAAAACACGTGCGAGAGGATGCATCCCGCAGGCTAGTCGAGTAAAAACACGTGCGAGAGGATGCATCCCGCAGGCTAGTCGAGCAAAAACACGTGCGAGAGGATGCATCCCGCAGGCTAGTCGAGCAAAAACACGTGCGAGAGGATGCATCCCGCAGGCTAGTCGAGCAAAAACACGTGCGAGAGGATGCATCCTGCAGGCTAGTCGAGTAAAAACACGTGCGAGAGGATGCATCCCGCTGGTTAGTCGAGTAAAAACACGTGCGAGAGGATGCATCCCGCAGGCTAGTCGAGTAAAAACACGTGCAAGAGGATGCTTCCCGCAGGCTAGTCGAGTAAAAACACGTGCGAGAGGATGCATCCCGCAGGCTAGTCGAGTAAAAACACGTGCGAGAGGATGCATCCCGCAGGCTAGTCGAGTAAAAACACGTGCAAGAGGATGCTTCCCGCAGGCTAGTCGAGTAAAAACACGTGCGAGAGGATGCATCCCGCAGGCTAGTCGAGTAAAAACACGTGCGAGAGGATGCTTCCCGCAGGCTAGTCGAGTAAAAACACGTGCGAGAGGATGCATCCCGCATGCTAGTCGAGTAAAAACACGTGCAAGAGGATGCTTCCCGCAGGCTAGTCGAGTAAAAACACGTGCGAGAGGATACATCCCGCAGGCTAGTCGAGTAAAAACACGTGCGAGAGGATGCGTCCCGCAGGCTAGTCGAGCAAAAACACGTGCGAGAGGATGCATCCCGCAGGCTAGTCGAGCAAAAACACGTGCGAGAGGATGCATCCCGCAGGCTAGTCGAGCAAAAACACGTGCGAGAGGATGTATCCCGCAGGCTAGTCGAGTAAAAACACGTGCGAGACGATGCATCCCGCAGGCTAGTCGAGTAAAAACACGTGCGAGACGATGCATCCCGCAGGCTAGTCGAGTAAAAACACGTGCGAGAGGATGCATCCCGCAGGCTAGTCGAGTAAAGACACGTGCGAGGTTTTGTGGGATGCGCATGCGCAGGTTTTGTGGGATGCGCATGCGCAGGTTTTTTGGGATGCGCATGGCTAGTCGAGCAAAAACACGTGCGAGAGGATGCATCCCGCAGTCTAGTCGAGCACAAACACGTGCGAGGTTTTGTGGGATGCGCATGCGCAGGTTTTGTGGGATGCGCATGCGCAGATTTTTTGGGATGCGCATGCGCAGGTTTTTTGGGATGCGCATGGCTAGTCGAGCAAAAACACGTGCGAGAGGATGCATCCCGCAGGCTAGTCGAGCAAAAACACGTGCGAGAGGATGCATCCCGCAGGCTAGTCGAGTAAAAACACGTGCGAAAGGATGCATCCCGCAGGCTAGTCGAGCACAAACACGTGCGAGGTTTTGTGGGATGCGCATGCGCAGATTTTTTGGGATGCGCATGGCTAGTCGAGCAAAAACACGTGCGAGAGGATGCATCCCGCAGGCTAGTCGAGTAAAAACACGTGCGTGACGATGCATCCCGCAGGCTAGTCGAGTAAAAACACGTGCGAGAGGATGCATCCCGCAGGCTAGTCGAGTAAAAACACGTGCGAGAGGATGCATCCCGCAGGCTAGTCGAGTAAAAACACGTGCGAGGTTTTGTGGGATGCGCATGCGCAGGTTTTTTGGGATGCGCATGGCTAGTCGAGCAAAAACACGTGCGAGAGGATGCATCCCGCAGGCTAGCCGAGCAAAAACACGTGCGAGAGGATGCATCCCGCAGGGTAGTCGAGTAAAAACACGTGCGAGGTTTTGTGGGATGCGCATGCGCAGGTTTTGTGGGATGCGCATGCGCAGGTTTTTTGGGATGCGCATGTGCAGGTTTTTTGGGATGCGCATGGCTAGTCGAGCAAAAACACGTGCGAGAGGATGCATCCCGCAGGCTAGTCGAGTAAAAACACGTGCGAGAGGATGCATCCCGCAGGCTAGTCGAGTAAAAACACGTGCGAGGTTTTGTGGGATGCGCATGCGCAGGTTTTTTGGGATGCGCATGGCTAGTCGAGCAAAAACACGTGCGAGAGGATGCATCCCGCAGGCTAGTCGAGTAAAAACACGTGCGAGACGATGCATCCCGCAGGCTAGTCGAGTATAAACACGTGCGAGAGGATGCATCCCGCAGGCTAGTCGAGTAAAAACACGTGCGAGAGGATGCATCCCGCAGGCTAGTCGAGCAAAAACACGTGCGAGAGGATGCATCCCGCAGGCTAGTCGAGTAAAAACACGTGCGAAAGGATGCATCCCGCAGGCTAGTCGAGCACAAACACGTGCGAGGTTTTGTGGGATGCGCATGCGCAGGTTTTGTGGGATGCGCATGCGCAGGTTTTTTGGGATGCGCATGGCTAGTCGAGCAAAAACACGTGCGAGAGGATGCATCCCGCAGGCTAGTCGAGTAAAAACACGTGCGAGACGATGCATCCCGCAGGCTAGTCGAGTAAAAACACGTGCGAGGTTTTGTGGGATGCGCATGCGCAGGTTTTTTGGGATGCGCATGGCTAGTCGAGCAAAAACACGTGCGAGAGGATGCATCCCGCAGTCTAGTCGAGCACATACACGTGCGAGGTTTTGTGGGATGCGCATGCGCAGGTTTTGTGGGATGCGCATGCGCAGATTTTGTGGGATGCGCATGCGCAGGTTTTTTGGGATGCGCATGGCTAGTCGAGCAAAAACACGTGCGAGAGGATGCATCCCGCAGGCTTGTCGAGCAAAAACACGTGCGAGAGGATGCATCCCGCAGGCTAGTCGAGTAAAAACACGTGCGAAAGGATGCATCCCGCAGGCTAGTCGAGCACAAACAAGTGCGAGGTTTTGTGGGATGCGCATGCGCAGGTTTTGTGGGATGCGCATGCGCAGATTTTTTGGGATGCGCATGGCTAGTCGAGCAAAAACACGTGCGAGAGGATGCATCCCGCAGGCTAGTCGAGTAAAAACACGTGCGTGACGATGCATCCCGCAGGCTAGTCGAGTAAAAACACGTGCGAGAGGATGCATCCCGCAGGCTAGTCGAGTAAAAACACGTGCGAGAGGATGCATCCCGCAGGCTAGTCGAGTAAAAACACGTGCGAGGTTTTGTGGGATGCGCATGCGCAGGTTTTGTGGGATGCGCATGCGCAGGTTTTTTGGGATGCGCATGCGCAGGTTTTTTGGGATGCGCATGGCTAGTCGAGCAAAAACACGTGCGAGAGGATGCATCCCGCAGGCTAGCCGAGCAAAAAACACGTGCGAGAGGATGCATCCCGCAGGGTAGTCGAGTAAAAACACGTGCGAGGTTTTGTGGGATGCGCATGCGCAGGTTTTGTGGGATGCGCATGCGCAGGTTTTTTGGGATGCGCATGTGCAGGTTTTTTGGGATGCGCATGGCTAGTCGAGCAAAAACACGTGCGAGAGGATGCATCCCGCAGGCTAGTCGAGTAAAAACACGTGCGAGAGGATGCATCCCGCAGGCTAGTCGAGTAAAAACACGTGCGAGGTTTTGTGGGATGCGCATGCGCAGGTTTTGTGGGATGCGCATGCGCAGATTTTTTGGGATGCGCATGCGCAGGTTTTTTGGGATGCGCATGGCTAGTCGAGCAAAAACACGTGCGAGAGGATGCATCCCGCAGGCTAGTCGAGTAAAAACACGTGCGAGACGATGCATCCCGCAGGCTAGTCGAGTATAAACACGTGAGAGAGGATGCATCCCGCAGGCTAGTCGAGTAAAAACACGTGCGAGAGGATGCATCCCGCAGGCTAGTCGAGCAAAAACACGTGCGAGAGGATGCATCCCGCAGGCTAGTCGAGTAAAAACACGTGCGAAAGGATGCATCCCGCAGGCTAGTCGAGCACAAACACGTGCGAGGTTTTGTGGGATGCGCATGCGCAGGTTTTTTGGGATGCGCATGGCTAGTCGAGCAAAAACACGTGCGAGAGGATGCATCCCGCAGGCTAGTCGAGTAAAAACACGTGCGAGACGATGCATCCCGCAGGCTAGTCGAGTATAAACACGTGCGAGAGGATGCATCCCGCAGGCTAGTCGAGTAAAAACACGTGCGAGAGGATGCATCCCGCAGGCTAGTCGAGTAAAAACACGTGCGAGGTTTTGTGGGATGTGCATGCGCAGGTTTTTTGGGATGCGCATGGATAGTCGAGCAAAAACACGTGCGAGAGGATGCATCCCGCAGGCTAGCCGAGCAAAAACACGTGCGAGAGGATGCATCCCGCAGGCTAGTCGAGTAAAAACACGTGCGAGGTTTTGTGGGATGCGCATGCGCAGGTTCTGTGGGATGCGCATGCGCAGGTTTTTTGGGATGCGCATGGCTAGTCGAGCAAAAGCACGTGCGAGAGGATGCATCCCGCAGTCTAGTCGAGCACAAACACGTGCGAGGTTTTGTGGGATGCGCATGCGCAGGTTTTGTGGGATGCGCATGCGCAGGTTATTTGGGATGCGCATGGCTAGTCGAGCAAAAACACGTGCGAGAGGATGCATCCCGCAGGCTAGTCGAACAAAAACACGTGCGAGAGGATGCATCCCGCAGGCTAGTCGAGTAAAAACACGTGCGAAAGGATGCATCCCGCAGGCTAGTAGAGCACAAACACGTGCGAGGTTTTGTGGGATGCGCATGCGCAGGTTTTGTGGAATGCGCATGCGCAGATTTTTTGGGATGCGCATGCGCAGGTTTTTTGGGATGCGCATGGCTAGTCGAGCAAAAACACGTGCGAGAGGATGCATCCCGCAGGCTAGTCGAGTAAAAACACGTGCGAGACGATGCATCCCGCAGGCTAGTCGAGTAAAAACACGTGCGAGAGGATGCACCCCGCAGGCTAGTCGAGTAAAAACACGTGCGAGAGGATGCATCCCGCAGGCTAGTCGAGTAAAAACACGTGCGAGGTTTTGTGGGATGCGCATGCGCAGGTTTTGTAGGATGCGCATGCGCAGGTTTTTTGGGATGCGCATGCGCAGGTTTTTTGGGATGCGCATGGCTAGTCGAGCAAAAACACGTGCGAGAGGATGCATCCCGCAGGCTAGCCGAGCAAAAACACGTGCGAGAGGATGCATCCCGCAGGCTAGTCGAGCAAAAACACGTGCGAGAGGATGCATCCCGCAGGCTAGTCGAGTAAAAACACGTGCGAAAGGATGCATCCCGCAGGCTAGTCGAGCACAAACACGTGCGAGGTTTTGTGGGATGCGCATGCGCTGGTTTTTTGGGATGCGCATGGCTAGTCGAGCAAAAACACGTGCGAGAGGATGCATCCCGCAGGCTAGTCGAGCAAAAACACGTGCGAGAGGATGCATCCAGCAGGCTAGTCGAGTAAAAACACGTGCGAAAGGATGCATCCCGCAGGCTAGTCGAGCACAAACACGTGCGAGGTTTTGTGGGATGCGCATGCGCAGGTTTTTTGGGATGCGCATGGCTAGTCGAGCAAAAACACGTGCGAGAGGATGCATCCCGCAGGCTAGTCGAGTAAAAACACGTGCGAGACGATGCATCCCGCAGGCTAGTCGAGTAAAAACACGTGCGAGAGGATGCATCCCGCAGGCTAGTCGAGTAAAAACACGTGCGAGAGGATGCATCCCGCAGGCTAGTCGAGTAAAAACACGTGCGAGAGGTTGCATCCCGCAGGCTAGTCGAGCGAAAACACGTGCGAGAGGATGCATCCCGCAGGCTAGTCGAGTAAAAACACGTGCGAGAGGATGCATCCTGCAGGCTAGTCGAGTAAAAACACGTGCGAGAGGATGCATCCCGCAGGCTAGTCGAGTAAAAACACGTGCGAGAGGATGCATCCCGCAGGCTAGTCGAGTAAAAACACGTGCGAGAGGATGTATCCCGCAGGCTAGTGGAGTAAAAACACGTGCGGGAGGATGCATCCCGCAGGCTAGTCGAGTAAAAACACGTGCGAGAGGATGCATCCCGCAGGCTAGTCGAGTAAAAACACGTGCGAGAGGATGCATCCCGCAGGCTAGTCGAGTAAAAACACGTGCGAGAGGATGCATCCCGCAGGCTAGTCGAGTAAAAACACGTGCGAGGTTTTGTGGGATGCGCATGCGCAGGTTTTGTGGGATGCGCATGCGCAGGTTTTTTGGGATGCGCATGGCTAGTCGAGCAAAAACACGTGCGAGAGGATGCATCCCGCAGTCTAGTCGAGCACAAACACGTGCGAGGTTTTGTGGGATGCGCATGCGCAGGTTTTGTGGGATGCGCATGCGCAGATTTTTTGGGATGCGCATGCGCAGGTTTTTTGGGATGCGCATGGCTAGTCGAGCAAAAACACGTGCGAGAGGATGCATCCAGCAGGCTAGTCGAGCAAAAACACGTGCGAGAGGATGCATCCCGCAGGCTAGTCGAGTAAAAACACGTGCGAGAGGATGCATCCCGCAGGCTAGTCGAGTAAAAACACGTGCGAGGTTTTGTGGGATGCGCATGCGCAGGTTTTCGTGGGATGCGCATGCGCAGGTTTTTTGGGATGCGCATGCGCAGGTTTTTTGGGATGCGCATGGCTAGTCGAGCAAAAACACGTGCGAGAGGATGCATCCCGCAGGCTAGTCGAGCAAAAACACGTGCGAGAGGATGCATCCCGCAGGCTAGTCGACTAAAAACACGTGCGAAAGGATGCATCCCGCAGGCTAGTAGAGCACAAACACGTGCGAGGTTTTGTGGGATGCGCATGCGCAGGTTTTGTGGGATGCGCATGCGCAGATTTTTTGGGATGCGCATGCGCAGGTTTTTTGGGATGCGCATGGCTAGTCGAGCAGAAACACGTGCGAGAGGATGCATCCCGCAGGCTAGTCGAGTAAAAACACGTGCGAGACGATGCATCCCGCAGGCTAGTCGAGTAAAAACACGTGCGAGAGGATGCATCCCGAAGGCTAGTCGAGTAAAAACACGTGCGAGAGTATGCATCCCGCAGGCTAGTCGAGTAAAAACACGTGCGAGGTTTTGTGGGATGCGCATGCGCAGGTTTTGTGGGATGCGCATGCGCAGGTTTTTTGGGATGCGCATGCGCAGGTATTTTGGGATGCGCATGGCTAGTCGAGCAAAAACACGTGCGAGAGGATGCATCCCGCAGGGTAGTCGAGTAAAAACACGTGCGAGAGGATGCATCCCGCAGTCTAGCCGAGTAAAAACACGTGCGAGAGGATGCATCCCGCAGGCTAGTCGAGCAAAAACACGTGCGAGAGGATGCATCCCGCAGGCTAGTCGAGCAAAAACAAGTGCGAGAGGATGCATCCCGCAGGCTAGTCGAGTAAAAACACGTGCGAGAGGATGCATCCCGCAGGCTAGTCGAGCAAAAACACGTGCGAGAGGATGCATCCCGCAGGCTAGTCGAGCAAAAACACGTGCGAGAGGATGCATCCCGCAGGCTAGTCGAGTAAAAACACGTGCGAGAGGATGCATCCCGCAGGCTAGTCGAGCACAAACACGTGCGAGAGGATGCATCCCGCAGGCTAGTCGAGCAAAAACACGTGCGAGAGGATGCATCCCGCAGGCTAGTCGAGCAAAAACAAGTGCGAGAGGATGCATCCCGCAGGCTAGTCGAGCACAAACACGTGCGAGGTTTTGTGGGATGCGCATGCGCAGGTTTTTTGGGATGCGCATGGCTAGTCGAGCAAAAACACGTGCGAGAGGATGCATCCCGCAGGCTAGTCGAGTAAAAACACGTGCGAGACGATGCATCCCGCAGGCTAGTCGAGTAAAAACACGTGCGAGAGGATGCATCCCGCAGGCTAGTCGAGTAGAAACACGTGCGAGAGGATGCATCCCGCAGGCTAGTCGAGTAAAAACACGTGCGAGGTTTTGTGGGATGCGCATGCGCAGGTTTTGTGGGATGCGCATGCGCAGGTTTTTTGGGATGCGCATGCCTAGTCGAGCATAAACACGTGCGAGAGGATGCATCCCGCAGGCTAGTCGAGCAAAAACACGTGCGAGAGGATGCATCCCGCAGGCTAGTCGAGTAAAAAGACGTGCGAGAGGATGCATCCCGCAGGCTAGTCGAGCAAAAACACGTGCGAGAGGATGCATCCCGCAGGCTAGTCGAGCAAAAACACGTGCGAGAGGATGCATCCCGCAGGCTAGTCGAGCAAAAACACGTGCGAGAGGATGCATCCTGCAGGCTAGTCGAGTAAAAACACGTGCGAGAGGATGCATCCCGCTGGCTAGTCGAGTAAAAACACGTGCGAGAGGATGCATCCCGCAGGCTAGTCGAGTAAAAACACGTGCAAGAGGATGCTTCCCGCAGGCTAGTCGAGTAAAAACACGTGCGAGAGGATGCATCCAGCAGGCTAGTCGAGTAAAAACACGTGCGAGAGGATGCATCCCGCAGGCTAGTCGAGTAAAAACACGTGCAAGAGGATGCTTCCCGCAGGCTAGTCGAGTAAAAACACGTGCGAGAGGATGCATCCCGCAGGCTAGTCGAGTAAAAACACGTGCGAGAGGATGCTTCCCGCAGGCTAGTCGAGTAAAAACACGTGCGAGAGGATGCATCCCGCATGCTAGTCGAGTAAAAACACGTGCAAGAGGATGCGTCCCGCAGGCTAGTCGAGTAAAAACACGTGCGAGAGGATACATCCCGCAGGCTAGTCGAGTAAAAACACGTGCGAGAGGATGCGTCCCGCAGGCTAGTCGAGCAAAAACACGTGCGAGAGGATGCATCCCGCAGGCTAGTCGAGCAAAAACACGTGCGAGAGGATGCATCCCGCAGGCTAGTCGAGCAAAAACACGTGCGAGAGGATGTATCCCGCAGGCTAGTCGAGTAAAAACACGTGCGAGACGATGCATCCCGCAGGCTAGTCGAGTAAAAACACGTGCGAGACGATGCATCCCGCAGGCTAGTCGAGTAAAAACACGTGCGAGAGGATGCATCCCGCAGGCTAGTCGAGTAAAAACACGTGCGAGGTTTTGTGGGATGCGCATGCGCAGGTTTTGTGGGATGCGCATGCGCAGGTTTTTTGGAATGCGCATGGCTAGTCGAGCAAAAACACGTGCGAGAGGATGCATCCCGCAGTCTAGTCGAGCACAAACACGTGCGAGGTTTTGTGGGATGCGCATGCGCAGGTTTTGTGGGATGCGCATGCGCAGATTTTTTGGGATGCGCATGCGCAGGTTTTTTGGGATGCGCATGGCTAGTCGAGCAAAAACACGTGCGAGAGGATGCAACCCGCAGGCTAGTCGAGTAAAAACACGTGCGAGAGGATGCATCCCGCAGGCTAGTCGAGTAAAAACCCGTGCGAAAGGATGCATCCCGCAGGCTAGTCGAGCACAAACACGTGCGAGGTTTTGTGGGATGCGCATGCGCAGGTTTTGTGGGATGCGCATGCGCAGATTTTTTGGGATGCGCATGGCTAGTCGAGCAAAAACACGTGCGAGAGGATGCATCCCGCAGGCTAGTCGAGTAAAAACACGTGCGAGGTTTTGTGGGATGCGCATGCGCAGGTTTTGTGGGATGCGCATGCGCAGGTTTTTTGGAATGCGCATGGCTAGTCGAGCAAAAACACGTGCGAGAGGATGCATCCCGCAGTCTAGTCGAGCACAAACACGTGCGAGGTTTTGTGGGATGCGCATGCGCAGGTTTTGTGGGATGCGCATGCGCAGATTTTTTGGGATGCGCATGCGCAGGTTTTTTGGGATGCGCATGGCTAGTCGAGCAAAAACACGTGCGAGAGGATGCAACCCGCAGGCTAGTCGAGCAAAAACACGTGCGAGAGGATGCATCCCGCAGGCTAGTCGAGTAAAAACCCGTGCGAAAGGATGCATCCCGCAGGCTAGTCGAGCACAAACACGTGCGAGGTTTTGTGGGATGCGCATGCGCAGGTTTTGTGGGATGCGCATGCGCAGATTTTTTGGGATGCGCATGGCTAGTCGAGCAAAAACACGTGCGAGAGGATGCATCCCGCAGGCTAGTCGAGTAAAAACACGTGCGTGACGATGCATCCCGCAGGCTAGTCGAGTAAAAACACGTGCGAGAGGATGCATCCCGCAGGCTAGTCGAGTAAAAACACGTGCGAGAGGATGCACCCCGCAGGCTAGTCGAGTAAAAACACGTGCGAGAGGATGCATCCCGCAGGCTAGTCGAGTAAAAACACGTGCGAGGTTTTGTGGGATGCGCATGCGCAGGTTTTGTGGGATGCGCATGCGCAGGTTTTTTGGGATGCGCATGGCTAGTCGAGCAAAAACACGTGCGAGAGGATGCATCCCGCAGGCTAGCCGAGCAAAAACACGTGCGAGAGGATGCATCCCGCAGGCTAGTCGAGCAAAAACACGTGCGAAAGGATGCATCCCGCAGGCTAGTCGAGCACAAACACGTGCCAGGTTTTGTGGGATGCGCATGCGCAGGTTTTGTGGGATGCGCATGCGCAGATTTTTTGGGATGCGCATGCGCAGTTTTTTTGGGATGCGCATGGCTAGTCGAGCAAAAACACGTGCGAGAGGATGCATCCCGCAGGCTAGTCGAGCACAAACACGTGCGAGGTTTTGTGGGATGCGCATGCGCAGGTTTTTTGGGATGCGCATGGCTAGTCGAGCAAAAACACGTGCGAGAGGATGCATCCCGCAGGCTAGTCGAGCACAAACACGTGCGAGGTTTTGTGGGATGCGCATGCGCTGGTTTTTTGGGATGCGCATGGCTAGTCGAGCAAAAACACGTGCGAGAGGATGCATCCCGCAGGCTAGTCGAGCAAAAACACGTGCGAGAGGATGCATCCCGCAGGCTAGTCGAGTAAAAACACGTGCGAAAGGATGCATCCCGCAGGCTAGTCGAGCACAAACACGTGCGAGGTTTTGTGGGATGCGCATGCGCAGGTTTTTTGGGATGCGCATGGCTAGTCGAGCAAAAACACGTGCGAGAAGATGCATCCCGCAGGCTAGTCGAGTAAAAACACGTGCGAGACGATGCATCCCGCAGGCTAGTCGAGTAAAAACACGTGCGAGAGGATGCATCCCGCAGGCTAGTCGAGTAAAAACACGTGCGAGAGGATGCATCCCGCAGGCTAGTCGAGTAAAAACACGTGCGAGGTTTTGTGGGATGCGCATGCGCAGGTTTTTTGGGATGCGCATGCGCCGGTTTTTTGGGATGCGCATGGCTAGTCGAGCAAAAACACGTGCGAGAGGATGCATCCCGCAGGCTAGCCGAACAAAAACACGTGCGAGAGGATGCATCCCGCAGGCTAGTCGAGTAAAAACACGTGCGAGGTTTTGTGGGATGCGCATGCGCAGGTTTTGTGGGATGCGCATGCGCAGGTTTTTTGGGATGCGCATGTGCAGGTTTTTTGGGATGCGCATGGCTAGTCGAGCAAAAACACGTGCGAGAGGATGCATCCCGTAGGCTAGTCGAGTAAAAACACGTGCGAGAGGATGCATCCCGCAGGCTAGTCGAGCAAAAACACGTGCGAGAGGATGCATCCCGCAGGCTAGTCGAGCAAAAACACGTGCGAGAGGATGCATCCCGCAGGCTAGTCGAGCAAAAACACGTGCGAGAGGTTGCATCCCGCAGGCTAGTCGAGCGAAAACACGTGCGAGAGGATGCATCCCGCAGGCTAGTCGAGTAAAAACACGTGCGAGAGGATGCATCCTGCAGGCTAGTCGAGTAAAAACACGTGCGAGAGGATGCATCCCGCAGGCTAGTCGAGTAAAAACACGTGCGAGAGGATGCATCCCGCAGGCTAGTCGAGTAAAAACACGTGCGAGAGGATGTATCCCGCAGGCTAGTGGAGTAAAAACACGTGCGGGAGGATGCATCCCGCAGGCTAGTCGAGTAAAAACACGTGCGAGAGGATGCATCCCGCAGGCTAGTCGAGTAAAAACACGTGCGAGAGGATGCATCCCGCAGGCTAGTCGAGTAAAAACACGTGCGAGAGGATGCATCCCGCAGGCTAGTCGAGTAAAAACACGTGCGAGAGGATGCATCCCGCAGGCTAGTCGAGTAAAAACACGTGCGAGGTTTTGTGGGATGCGCATGCGCAGGTTTTGTGGGATGCGCATGCGCAGGTTTTTTGGGATGCGCATGGCTAGTCGAGCAAAAACACGTGCGAGAGGATGCATCCCGCAGTCTAGTCGAGCACAAACACGTGCGAGGTTTTGTGGGATGCGCATGCGCAGGTTTTGTGGGATGCGCATGCGCAGATTTTTTGGGATGCGCATGCGCAGGTTTTTTGGGATGCGCATGGCTAGTCGAGCAAAAACACGTGCGAGGTTTTGTGGGATGCGCATGCGCAGGTTTTCGTGGGATGCGCATGCGCATTTTTTTTGGGATGCGCATGCGCAGGTTTTTTGGGATGCGCATGGCTAGTCGAGCAAAAACACGTGCGAGAGGATGCATCCCGCAGGCTAGTCGAGCAAAAACACGTGCGAGAGGATGCATCCCGCAGGCTAGTCGACTAAAAACACGTGCGAAAGGATGCATCCCGCACGCTAGTAGAGCACAAACACGTGCGAGGTTTTGTGGGATGCGCATGCGCAGGTTTTGTGGGATGCGCATGCGCAGATTTTTTGGGATGCGCATGCGCAGGTTTTTTGGGATGCGCATGGCTAGTCGAGCAAAAACACGTGCGAGAGGATGCATCCCGCAGGCTAGTCGAGTAAAAACACGTGCGAGACGATGCATCCCGCAGGCTAGTCGAGTAAAAACACGTGCGAGAGGATGCATCCCGAAGGGTAGTCGAGTAAAAACACGTGCGAGAGTATGCATCCCGCAGGCTAGTCGAGTAAAAACACGTGCGAGGTTTTGTGGGATGCGCATGCGCAGGTTTTGTGGGATGCGCATGCACAGGTTTTTTGGGATGCGCATGCGCAGGTTTTTTGGGATGCGCATGGCTAGTCGAGCAAAAACACGTGCGAGAGGATGCATCCCGCAGGGTAGTCGAGTAAAAACACGTGCGAGAGGATGCATCCCGCAGGCTAGCCGAGTAAAAACACGTGCGAGAGGATGCATCCCGCAGGCTAGTCGAGCAAAAACACGTGCGAGAGGATGCATCCCGCAGGCTAGTCGAGCAAAAACAAGTGCGAGAGGATGCATCCCGCAGGCTAGTCGAGTAAAAACACGTGCGAGAGGATGCATCCCGCAGGCTAGTCGAGCAAAAACACGTGCGAGAGGATGCATCCCGCAGGCTAGTCGAGCAAAAACACGTGCGAGAGGATGCATCCCGCAGGCTAGTCGAGTAAAAACACGTGCGAGAGGATGCATCCCGCAGGCTAGTCGAGCACAAACACGTGCGAGAGGATGCATCCCGCAGGCTAGTCGAGCAAAAACACGTGCGAGAGGATGCATCCCGCAGGCTAGTCGAGTAAAAACACGTGCGAAAGGATGCATCCCGCAGGCTAGTCGAGCACAAACACGTGCGAGGTTTTGTGGGATGCGCATGCGCAGGTTTTGTGGGATGCGCATGCGCAGGTTTTTTGGGATGCGCATGCCTAGTCGAGCATAAACACGTGCGAGAGGATGCATCCCGCAGGCTAGTCGAGCAAAAACACGTGCGAGAGGATGCATCCCGCAGGCTAGTCGAGTAAAAACACGTGCGAGAGGATGCATCCCGCAGGCTAGTCGAGCAAAAACACGTGCGAGAGGATGCATCCCGCAGGCTAGTCGAGCAAAAACACGTGCGAGAGGATGCATCCCGCAGGCTAGTCGAGCAAAAACACGTGCGAGAGGATGCATCCCGCAGGCTAGTCGACTAAAAACACGTGCGAAAGGATGCATCCCGCACGCTAGTAGAGCACAAACACGTGCGAGGTTTTGTGGGATGCGCATGCGCAGGTTTTGTGGGATGCGCATGCGCAGATTTTTTGGGATGCGCATGCGCAGGTTTTTTGGGATGCGCATGGCTAGTCGAGCAAAAACACGTGCGAGAGGATGCATCCCGCAGGCTAGTCGAGTAAAAACACGTGCGAGACGATGCATCCCGCAGGCTAGTCGAGTAAAAACACGTGCGAGAGGATGCATCCCGAAGGGTAGTCGAGTAAAAACACGTGCGAGAGTATGCATCCCGCAGGCTAGTCGAGTAAGAACACGTGCGAGGTTTTGTGGGATGCGCATGCGCAGGTTTTGTGGGATGCGCATGCACAGGTTTTTTGGGATGCGCATGCGCAGGTTTTTTGGGATGCGCATGGCTAGTCGAGCAAAAACACGTGCGAGAGGATGCATCCCGCAGGGTAGTCGAGTAAAAACACGTGCGAGAGGATGCATCCCGCAGGCTAGCCGAGTAAAAACACGTGCGAGAGGATGCATCCCGCAGGCTAGTCGAGCAAAAACACGTGCGAGAGGATGCATCCCGCAGGCTAGTCGAGCAAAAACAAGTGCGAGAGGATGCATCCCGCAGGCTAGTCGAGTAAAAACACGTGCGAGAGGATGCATCCCGCAGGCTAGTCGAGCAAAAACACGTGCGAGAGGATGCATCCCGCAGGCTAGTCGAGCAAAAACACGTGCGAGAGGATGCATCCCGCAGGCTAGTCGAGTAAAAACACGTGCGAGAGGATGCATCCCGCAGGCTAGTCGAGCACAAACACGTGCGAGAGGATGCATCCCGCAGGCTAGTCGAGCAAAAACACGTGCGAGAGGATGCATCCCGCAGGCTAGTCGAGTAAAAACACGTGCGAAAGGATGCATCCCGCAGGCTAGTCGAGCACAAACACGTGCGAGGTTTTGTGGGATGCGCATGCGCAGGTTTTGTGGGATGCGCATGCGCAGGTTTTTTGGGATGCGCATGCCTAGTCGAGCATAAACACGTGCGAGAGGATGCATCCCGCAGGCTAGTCGAGCAAAAACACGTGCGAGAGGATGCATCCCGCAGGCTAGTCGAGTAAAAACACGTGCGAGAGGATGCATCCCGCAGGCTAGTCGAGCAAAAACACGTGCGAGAGGATGCATCCCGCAGGCTAGTCGAGCAAAAACACGTGCGAGAGGATGCATCCCGCAGGCTAGTCGAGCAAAAACACGTGCGAGAGGATGCATCCTGCAGGCTAGTCGAGTAAAAACACGTGCGAGAGGATGCATCCCGCTGGCTAGTCGAGTAAAAACACGTGCGAGAGGATGCATCCCGCAGGCTAGTCGAGTAAAAACACGTGCAAGAGGATGCTTCCCGCAGGCTAGTCGAGTAAAAACACGTGCGAGAGGATGCATCCCGCAGGCTAGTCGAGTAAAAACACGTGCGAGAGGATGCATCCCGCAGGCTAGTCGAGTAAAAACACGTGCAAGAGGATGCTTCCCGCAGGCTAGTCGAGTAAAAACACGTGCGAGAGGATGCATCCCGCAGGCTAGTCGAGTAAAAACACGTGCGAGAGGATGCTTCCCGCAGGCTAGTCGAGTAAAAACACGTGCGAGAGGATGCATCCCGCATGCTAGTCGAGTAAAAACACGTGCAAGAGGATGCTTCCCGCAGGCTAGTCGAGTAAAAACACGTGCGAGAGGATACATCCCGCAGGCTAGTCGAGTAAAAACACGTGCGAGAGGATGCGTCCCGCAGGCTAGTCGAGCAAAAACACGTGCGAGACGATGCATCCCGCAGGCTAGTCGAGTATAAACACGTGCGAGAGGATGCATCCCGCAGGCTAGTCGAGTAAAAACACGTGCGAGAGGATGCATCCCGCAGGCTAGTCGAGTAAAAACACGTGCGAGGTTTTGTGGGATGTGCATGCGCAGGTTTTTTGGGATGCGCATGGATAGTCGAGCAAAAACACGTGCGAGAGGATGCATCCCGCAGGCTAGCCGAGCAAAAACACGTGCGAGAGGATGCATCCCGCAGGCTAGTCGAGTAAAAACACGTGCGAGGTTTTGTGGGATGCGCATGCGCAGGTTCTGTGGGATGCGCATGCGCAGGTTTTTTGGGATGCGCATGGCTAGTCGAGCAAAAACACGTGCGAGAGGATGCATCCCGCAGTCTAGTCGAGCACAAACACGTGCGAGGTTTTGTGGGATGCGCATGCGCAGGTTTTGTGGGATGCGCATGCGCAGGTTTTTTGGGATGCGCATGGCTAGTCGAGCAAAAACACGTGCGAGAGGATGCATCCCGCAGGCTAGTCGAACAAAAACACGTGCGAGAGGATGCATCCCGCAGGCTAGTCGAGTAAAAACACGTGCGAAAGGATGCATCCCGCAGGCTAGTAGAGCACAAACACGTGCGAGGTTTTGTGGGATGCGCATGCGCAGGTTTTGTGGAATGCGCATGCGCAGATTTTTTGGGATGCGCATGCGCAGGTTTTTTGGGATGCGCATGGCTAGTCGAGCAAAAACACGTGCGAGAGGATGCATCACGCAGGCTAGTCGAGTAAAAACACGTGCGAGACGATGCATCCCGCAGGCTAGTCGAGTAAAAACACGTGCGAGAGGATGCATCCCGCAGGCTAGTCGAGTAAAAACACGTGCGAGAGGATGCATCCCGCAGGCTAGTCGAGTAAAAACACGTGCGAGGTTTTGTGGGATGCGCATGCGCAGGTTTTGTGGGATGCGCATGCGCAGGTTTTTTGGGATGCGCATGCGCAGGTTTTTTGGGATGCGCATGCTAGTCGAGCAAAAACACGTGCGAGGTTTTGTGGGATGCGCATGCGCAGGTTTTCGTGGGATGCGCATGCGCATTTTTTTTGGGATGCGCATGCGCAGGTTTTTTGGGATGCGCATGGCTAGTCGAGCAAAAACACGTGCGAGAGGATGCATCCCGCAGGCTAGTCGAGCAAAAACACGTGCGAGAGGATGCATCCCGCAGGCTAGTCGACTAAAAACACGTGCGAAAGGATGCATCCCGCACGCTAGTAGAGCACAAACACGTGCGAGGTTTTGTGGGATGCGCATGCGCAGGTTTTGTGGGATGCGCATGCGCAGATTTTTTGGGATGCGCATGCGCAGGTTTTTTGGGATGCGCATGGCTAGTCGAGCAAAAACACGTGCGAGAGGATGCATCCCGCAGGCTAGTCGAGTAAAAACACGTGCGAGACGATGCATCCCGCAGGCTAGTCGAGTAAAAACACGTGCGAGAGGATGCATCCCGAAGGGTAGTCGAGTAAAAACACGTGCGAGAGTATGCATCCCGCAGGCTAGTCGAGTAAAAACACGTGCGAGGTTTTGTGGGATGCGCATGCGCAGGTTTTGTGGGATGCGCATGCACAGGTTTTTTGGGATGCGCATGCGCAGGTTTTTTGGGATGCGCATGGCTAGTCGAGCAAAAACACGTGCGAGAGGATGCATCCCGCAGGGTAGTCGAGTAAAAACACGTGCGAGAGGATGCATCCCGCAGGCTAGCCGAGTAAAAACACGTGCGAGAGGATGCATCCCGCAGGCTAGTCGAGCAAAAACACGTGCGAGAGGATGCATCCCGCAGGCTAGTCGAGCAAAAACAAGTGCGAGAGGATGCATCCCGCAGGCTAGTCGAGTAAAAACACGTGCGAGAGGATGCATCCCGCAGGCTAGTCGAGCAAAAACACGTGCGAGAGGATGCATCCCGCAGGCTAGTCGAGCAAAAACACGTGCGAGAGGATGCATCCCGCAGGCTAGTCGAGTAAAAACACGTGCGAGAGGATGCATCCCGCAGGCTAGTCGAGCACAAACACGTGCGAGAGGATGCATCCCGCAGGCTAGTCGAGCAAAAACACGTGCGAGAGGATGCATCCCGCAGGCTAGTCGAGTAAAAACACGTGCGAAAGGATGCATCCCGCAGGCTAGTCGAGCACAAACACGTGCGAGGTTTTGTGGGATGCGCATGCGCAGGTTTTGTGGGATGCGCATGCGCAGGTTTTTTGGGATGCGCATGCCTAGTCGAGCATAAACACGTGCGAGAGGATGCATCCCGCAGGCTAGTCGAGCAAAAACACGTGCGAGAGGATGCATCCCGCAGGCTAGTCGAGTAAAAACACGTGCGAGAGGATGCATCCCGCAGGCTAGTCGAGCAAAAACACGTGCGAGAGGATGCATCCCGCAGGCTAGTCGAGCAAAAACACGTGCGAGAGGATGCATCCCGCAGGCTAGTCGAGCAAAAACACGTGCGAGAGGATGCATCCCGCAGGCTAGTCGACTAAAAACACGTGCGAAAGGATGCATCCCGCACGCTAGTAGAGCACAAACACGTGCGAGGTTTTGTGGGATGCGCATGCGCAGGTTTTGTGGGATGCGCATGCGCAGATTTTTTGGGATGCGCATGCGCAGGTTTTTTGGGATGCGCATGGCTAGTCGAGCAAAAACACGTGCGAGAGGATGCATCCCGCAGGCTAGTCGAGTAAAAACACGTGCGAGACGATGCATCCCGCAGGCTAGTCGAGTAAAAACACGTGCGAGAGGATGCATCCCGAAGGGTAGTCGAGTAAAAACACGTGCGAGAGTATGCATCCCGCAGGCTAGTCGAGTAAAAACACGTGCGAGGTTTTGTGGGATGCGCATGCGCAGGTTTTGTGGGATGCGCATGCACAGGTTTTTTGGGATGCGCATGCGCAGGTTTTTTGGGATGCGCATGGCTAGTCGAGCAAAAACACGTGCGAGAGGATGCATCCCGCAGGGTAGTCGAGTAAAAACACGTGCGAGAGGATGCATCCCGCAGGCTAGCCGAGTAAAAACACGTGCGAGAGGATGCATCCCGCAGGCTAGTCGAGCAAAAACACGTGCGAGAGGATGCATCCCGCAGGCTAGTCGAGCAAAAACAAGTGCGAGAGGATGCATCCCGCAGGCTAGTCGAGTAAAAACACGTGCGAGAGGATGCATCCCGCAGGCTAGTCGAGCAAAAACACGTGCGAGAGGATGCATCCCGCAGGCTAGTCGAGCAAAAACACGTGCGAGAGGATGCATCCCGCAGGCTAGTCGAGTAAAAACACGTGCGAGAGGATGCATCCCGCAGGCTAGTCGAGCACAAACACGTGCGAGAGGATGCATCCCGCAGGCTAGTCGAGCAAAAACACGTGCGAGAGGATGCATCCCGCAGGCTAGTCGAGTAAAAACACGTGCGAAAGGATGCATCCCGCAGGCTAGTCGAGCACAAACACGTGCGAGGTTTTGTGGGATGCGCATGCGCAGGTTTTGTGGGATGCGCATGCGGAGGTTTTTTGGGATGCGCATGCCTAGTCGAGCATAAACACGTGCGAGAGGATGCATCCCGCAGGCTAGTCGAGCAAAAACACGTGCGAGAGGATGCATCCCGCAGGCTAGTCGAGTAAAAACACGTGCGAGAGGATGCATCCCGCAGGCTAGTCGAGCAAAAACACGTGCGAGAGGATGCATCCCGCAGGCTAGTCGAGCAAAAACACGTGCGAGAGGATGCATCCCGCAGGCTAGTCGAGCAAAAACACGTGCGAGAGGATGCATCCTGCAGGCTAGTCGAGTAAAAACACGTGCGAGAGGATGCATCCCGCTGGCTAGTCGAGTAAAAACACGTGCGAGAGGATGCATCCCGCAGGCTAGTCGAGTAAAAACACGTGCAAGAGGATGCTTCCCGCAGGCTAGTCGAGTAAAAACACGTGCGAGAGGATGCATCCCGCAGGCTAGTCGAGTAAAAACACGTGCGAGAGGATGCATCCCGCAGGCTAGTCGAGTAAAAACACGTGCAAGAGGATGCTTCCCGCAGGCTAGTCGAGTAAAAACACGTGCGAGAGGATGCATCCCGCAGGCTAGTCGAGTAAAAACACGTGCGAGAGGATGCTTCCCGCAGGCTAGTCGAGTAAAAACACGTGCGAGAGGATGCATCCCGCATGCTAGTCGAGTAAAAACACGTGCAAGAGGATGCTTCCCGCAGGCTAGTCGAGTAAAAACACGTGCGAGAGGATACATCCCGCAGGCTAGTCGAGTAAAAACACGTGCGAGAGGATGCGTCCCGCAGGCTAGTCGAGCAAAAACACGTGCGAGACGATGCATCCCGCAGGCTAGTCGAGTATAAACACGTGCGAGAGGATGCATCCCGCAGGCTAGTCGAGTAAAAACACGTGCGAGAGGATGCATCCCGCAGGCTAGTCGAGTAAAAACACGTGCGAGGTTTTGTGGGATGTGCATGCGCAGGTTTTTTGGGATGCGCATGGATAGTCGAGCAAAAACACGTGCGAGAGGATGCATCCCGCAGGCTAGCCGAGCAAAAACACGTGCGAGAGGATGCATCCCGCAGGCTAGTCGAGTAAAAACACGTGCGAGGTTTTGTGGGATGCGCATGCGCAGGTTCTGTGGGATGCGCATGCGCAGGTTTTTTGGGATGCGCATGGCTAGTCGAGCAAAAACACGTGCGAGAGGATGCATCCCGCAGTCTAGTCGAGCACAAACACGTGCGAGGTTTTGTGGGATGCGCATGCGCAGGTTTTGTGGGATGCGCATGCGCAGGTTTTTTGGGATGCGCATGGCTAGTCGAGCAAAAACACGTGCGAGAGGATGCATCCCGCAGGCTAGTCGAACAAAAACACGTGCGAGAGGATGCATCCCGCAGGCTAGTCGAGTAAAAACACGTGCGAAAGGATGCATCCCGCAGGCTAGTAGAGCACAAACACGTGCGAGGTTTTGTGGGATGCGCATGCGCAGGTTTTGTGGAATGCGCATGCGCAGATTTTTTGGGATGCGCATGCGCAGGTTTTTTGGGATGCGCATGGCTAGTCGAGCAAAAACACGTGCGAGAGGATGCATCACGCAGGCTAGTCGAGTAAAAACACGTGCGAGACGATGCATCCCGCAGGCTAGTCGAGTAAAAACACGTGCGAGAGGATGCATCCCGCAGGCTAGTCGAGTAAAAACACGTGCGAGAGGATGCATCCCGCAGGCTAGTCGAGTAAAAACACGTGCGAGGTTTTGTGGGATGCGCATGCGCAGGTTTTTTGGGATGCGCATGCGCAGGTTTTTTGGGATGCGCATGGCTAGTCGAGCAAAAACACGTGCGAGAGGATGCATCCCGCAGGCTAGCCGAGCAAAAACACGTGCGAGAGGATGCATCCCGCAGGCTAGTCGAGCAAAAACACGTGCGAGAGGATGCATCCCGCAGGCTAGTCGAGTAAAAACACGTGCGAAAGGATGCATCCTGCAGGCTAGTCGAGTAAAAACACGTGCGAGAGGATGCATCCCGCTGGCTAGTCGAGTAAAAACACGTGCGAGAGGATGCATCCCGCAGGCTAGTCGAGTAAAAACACGTGCAAGAGGATGCTTCCCGCAGGCTAGTCGAGTAAAAACACGTGCGAGAGGATGCATCCCGCAGGCTAGTCGAGTAAAAACACGTGCGAGAGGATGCATCCCGCAGGCTAGTCGAGTAAAAACACGTGCAAGAGGATGCTTCCCGCAGGCTAGTCGAGTAAAAACACGTGCGAGAGGATGCATCCCGCAGGCTAGTCGAGTAAAAACACGTGCGAGAGGATGCTTCCCGCAGGCTAGTCGAGTAAAAACACGTGCGAGAGGATGCATCCCGCATGCTAGTCGAGTAAAAACACGTGCAAGAGGATGCTTCCCGCAGGCTAGTCGAGTAAAAACACGTGCGAGAGGATACATCCCGCAGGCTAGTCGAGTAAAAACACGTGCGAGAGGATGCGTCCCGCAGGCTAGTCTAGCAAAAACACGTGCGAGAGGATGCATCCCGCAGGCTAGTCGAGCAAAAACACGTGCGAGAGGATGCATCCCGCAGGCTAGTCGAGCAAAAACACGTGCGAGAGGATGTATCCCGCAGGCTAGTCGAGTAAAAACACGTGCGAGACGATGCATCCCGCAGGCTAGTCGAGTAAAAACACGTGCGAGACGATGCATCCCGCAGGCTAGTCGAGTAAAAACACGTGCGAGAGGATGCATCCCGCAGGCTAGTCGAGTAAAAACACGTGCGAGGTTTTGTGGGATGCGCATGCGCAGGTTTTTTGGAATGCGCATGGCTAGTCGAGCAAAAACACGTGCGAGAGGATGCATCCCGCAGTCTAGTCGAGCACAAACACGTGCGAGGTTTTGTGGGATGCGCATGCGCAGGTTTTGTGGGATGCGCATGCGCAGATTTTTTGGGATGCGCATGCGCAGGTTTTTTGGGATGCGCATGGCTAGTCGAGCAAAAACACGTGCGAGAGGATGCAACCCGCAGGCTAGTCGAGCAAAAACACGTGCGAGAGGATGCATCCCGCAGGCTAGTCGAGTAAAAACACGTGCGAAAGGATGCATCCCGCAGGCTAGTCGAGCACAAACACGTGCGAGGTTTTGTGGGATGCGCATGCGCAGGTTTTGTGGGATGCGCATGCGCAGATTTTTTGGGATGCGCATGGCTAGTCGAGCAAAAACACGTGCGAGAGGATGCATCCCGCAGGCTAGTCGAGTAAAAACACGTGCGTGACGATGCATCCCGCAGGCTAGTCGAGTAAAAACACGTGCGAGGTTTTGTGGGATGCGCATGCGCAGGTTTTGTGGGATGCGCATGCGCAGGTTTTGTGGGATGCGCATGCGCAGGTTTTGTGGGATGCGCATGCGCAGATTTTTTGGGATGCGCATGCGCAGGTTTTTTGGGATGCGCATGGCTAGTCGAGCAAAAACACGTGCGAGAGGATGCATCCCGCAGGCTAGTCGAGTAAAAACACGTGCGAGACGATGCATCCCGCAGGCTAGTCGAGTATAAACACGTGAGAGAGGATGCATCCCGCAGGCTAGTCGAGTAAAAACACGTGCGAGAGGATGCATCCCGCAGGCTAGTCGAGCAAAAACACGTGCGAGAGGATGCATCCCGCAGGCTAGTCGAGCAAAAACACGTGCGAGAGGATGCATCCCGCAGGCTAGTCGAGTAAAAACACGTGCGAGGTTTTGTGGGATGCGCATGCGCAGGTTTTGTGGGATGCGCATGCGCAGGTTTTGTGGGATGCGCATGCGCAGGTTTTGTGGGATGCGCATGCGCAGATTTTTTGGGATGCGCATGCGCAGGTTTTTTGGGATGCGCATGGCTAGTCGAGCAAAAACACGTGCGAGAGGATGCATCCCGCAGTCTAGTCGAGCACAAACACGTGCGAGGTTTTGTGGGATGCGCATGCGCAGGTTTTGTGGGATGCGCATGCGCAGGTTTTTTGGGATGCGCATGGCTAGTCGAGCAAAAACACGTGCGAGAGGATGCATCCCGCAGGCTAGTCGAACAAAAACACGTGCGAGAGGATGCATCCCGCAGGCTAGTCGAGTAAAAACACGTGCGAAAGGATGCATCCCGCAGGCTAGTAGAGCACAAACACGTGCGAGGTTTTGTGGGATGCGCATGCGCAGGTTTTGTGGAATGCGCATGCGCAGATTTTTTGGGATGCGCATGCGCAGGTTTTTTGGGATGCGCATGGCTAGTCGAGCAAAAACACGTGCGAGAGGATGCATCACGCAGGCTAGTCGAGTAAAAACACGTGCGAGACGATGCATCCCGCAGGCTAGTCGAGTAAAAACACGTGCGAGAGGATGCATCCCGCAGGCTTAGTCGAGTAAAAACACGTGCGAGAGGATGCATCCCGCAGGCTAGTCGAGTAAAAACACGTGCGAGGTTTTGTGGGATGCGCATGCGCAGGTTTTGTGGGATGCGCATGCGCAGGTTTTTTGGGATGCGCATGCGCAGGTTTTTTGGGATGCGCATGGCTAGTCGAGCAAAAACACGTGCGAGAGGATGCATCCCGCAGGCTAGCCGAGCAAAAACACGTGCGAGAGGATGCATCCCGCAGGCTAGTCGAGCAAAAACACGTGCGAGAGGATGCATCCCGCAGGCTAGTCGAGTAAAAACACGTGCGAAAGGATGCATCCTGCAGGCTAGTCGAGTAAAAACACGTGCGAGAGGATGCATCCCGCTGGCTAGTCGAGTAAAAACACGTGCGAGAGGATGCATCCCGCAGGCTAGTCGAGTAAAAACACGTGCAAGAGGATGCTTCCCGCAGGCTAGTCGAGTAAAAACACGTGCGAGAGGATGCATCCCGCAGGCTAGTCGAGTAAAAACACGTGCGAGAGGATGCATCCCGCAGGCTAGTCGAGTAAAAACACGTGCAAGAGGATGCTTCCCGCAGGCTAGTCGAGTAAAAACACGTGCGAGAGGATGCATCCCGCAGGCTAGTCGAGTAAAAACACGTGCGAGAGGATGCTTCCCGCAGGCTAGTCGAGTAAAAACACGTGCGAGAGGATGCATCCCGCATGCTAGTCGAGTAAAAACACGTGCAAGAGGATGCTTCCCGCAGGCTAGTCGAGTAAAAACACGTGCGAGAGGATACATCCCGCAGGCTAGTCGAGTAAAAACACGTGCGAGAGGATGCGTCCCGCAGGCTAGTCTAGCAAAAACACGTGCGAGAGGATGCATCCCGCAGGCTAGTCGAGCAAAAACACGTGCGAGAGGATGCATCCCGCAGGCTAGTCGAGCAAAAACACGTGCGAGAGGATGTATCCCGCAGGCTAGTCGAGTAAAAACACGTGCGAGACGATGCATCCCGCAGGCTAGTCGAGTAAAAACACGTGCGAGACGATGCATCCCGCAGGCTAGTCGAGTAAAAACACGTGCGAGAGGATGCATCCCGCAGGCTAGTCGAGTAAAAACACGTGCGAGGTTTTGTGGGATGCGCATGCGCAGGTTTTTTGGAATGCGCATGGCTAGTCGAGCAAAAACACGTGCGAGAGGATGCATCCCGCAGTCTAGTCGAGCACAAACACGTGCGAGGTTTTGTGGGATGCGCATGCGCAGGTTTTGTGGGATGCGCATGCGCAGATTTTTTGGGATGCGCATGCGCAGGTTTTTTGGGATGCGCATGGCTAGTCGAGCAAAAACACGTGCGAGAGGATGCATCCCGCAGGCTAGTCGAGTAAAAACACGTGCGAAAGGATGCATCCCGCAGGCTAGTCGAGCACAAACACGTGCGAGGTTTTGTGGGATGCGCATGCGCAGGTTTTGTGGGATGCGCATGCGCAGATTTTTTGGGATGCGCATGGCTAGTCGAGCAAAAACACGTGCGAGAGGATGCATCCCGCAGGCTAGTCGAGTAAAAACACGTGCGTGACGATGCATCCCGCAGGCTAGTCGAGTAAAAACACGTGCGAGGTTTTGTGGGATGCGCATGCGCAGGTTTTGTGGGATGCGCATGCGCAGGTTTTGTGGGATGCGCATGCGCAGGTTTTGTGGGATGCGCATGCGCAGATTTTTTGGGATGCGCATGCGCAGGTTTTTTGGGATGCGCATGGCTAGTCGAGCAAAAACACGTGCGAGAGGATGCATCCCGCAGGCTAGTCGAGTAAAAACACGTGCGAGACGATGCATCCCGCAGGCTAGTCGAGTATAAACACGTGAGAGAGGATGCATCCCGCAGGCTAGTCGAGTAAAAACACGTGCGAGAGGATGCATCCCGCAGGCTAGTCGAGCAAAAACACGTGCGAGAGGATGCATCCCGCAGGCTAGTCGAGCAAAAACACGTGCGAGAGGATGCATCCCGCAGGCTAGTCGAGTAAAAACACGTGCGAGAGGATGCATCCCGCAGGCTAGTCGAGCACAAACACGTGCGAGAGGATGCATCCCGCAGGCTAGTCGAGCAAAAACACGTGCGAGAGGATGCATCCTGCAGGCTAGTCGAGTAAAAACACGTGCGAGAGGATGCATCCCGCTGGCTAGTCGAGTAAAAACACGTGCGAGAGGATGCATCCCGCAGGCTAGTCGAGTAAAAACACGTGCAAGAGGATGCTTCCCGCAGGCTAGTCGAGTAAAAACACGTGCGAGAGGATGCATCCCGCAGGCTAGTCGAGTAAAAACACGTGCGAGAGGATGCATCCCGCAGGCTAGTCGAGTAAAAACACGTGCAAGAGGATGCTTCCCGCAGGCTAGTCGAGTAAAAACACGTGCGAGAGGATGCATTACGCAGGCTAGTCGAGTAAAAACACGTGCGAGAGGATGCTTCCCGCAGGCTAGTCGAGTAAAAACACGTGCGAGAGGATGCATCCCGCATGCTAGTCGAGTAAAAACACGTGCAAGAGGATGCTTCCCGCAGGCTAGTCGAGTAAAAACACGTGCGAGAGGATACATCCCGCAGGCTAGTCGAGTAAAAACACGTGCGAGAGGATGCGTCCCGCAGGCTAGTCGAGCAAAAACACGTGCGAGAGGATGCATCCCGCAGGCTAGTCGAGCAAAAACACGTGCGAGAGGATGCATCCCGCAGTCTAGTCGAGCACAAACACGTGCGAGGTTTTGTGGGATGCGCATGCGCAGGTTTTGTGGGATGCGCATGCGCAGATTTTTTGGGATGCGCATGCGCAGGTTTTTTGGGATGCGCATGGCTAGTCGAGCAAAAACACGTGCGAGAGGATGCAACCCGCAGGCTAGTCGAGTAAAAACACGTGCGAAAGGATGCATCCCGCAGGCTAGTCGAGCACAAACACGTGCGAGGTTTTGTGGGATGCGCATGCGCAGGTTTTGTGGGATGCGCATGCTCAGATTTTTTGGGATGCGCATGGCTAGTCGAGCAAAAACACGTGCGAGAGGATGCATCCCGCAGGCTAGTCGAGTAAAAACACGTGCGTGACGATGCATCCCGCAGGCTAGTCGAGTAAAAACACGTGCGAAAGGATGCATCCCGCAGGCTAGTCGAGCACAAACACGTGCGAGGTTTTGTGGGATGCGCATGCGCAGGTTTTGTGGGATGCGCATGCGCAGATTTTTTGGGATGCGCATGGCTAGTCGAGCAAAAACACGTGCGAGAGGATGCATCCCGTAGGCTAGTCGAGTAAAAACACGTGCGAGAGGATGCATCCCGCAGGCTAGTCGAGCAAAAACACGTGCGAGAGGATGCATCCCGCAGGCTAGTCGAGCAAAAACACGTGCGAGAGGATGCATCCCGCAGGCTAGTCGAGCAAAAACACGTGCGAGAGGATGCACCCCGCAGGCTAGTCGAGCGAAAACACGTGCGAGAGGATGCATCCCGCAGGCTAGTCGAGTAAAAACACGTGCGAGAGGATGCATCCTGCAGGCTAGTCGAGTAAAAACACGTGCGAGAGGATGCATCCCGCAGGCTAGTCGAGTAAAAACACGTGCGAGAGGATGCATCCCGCAGGCTAGTCGAGTAAAAACACGTGCGAGAGGATGTATCCCGCAGGCTAGTGGAGTAAAAACACGTGCGGGAGGATGCATCCCGCAGGCTAGTCGAGTAAAAACACGTGCGAGAGGATGCATCCCGCAGGCTAGTCGAGTAAAAACACGTGCGAGAGGATGCATCCCGCAGGCTAGTCGAGTAAAAACACGTGCGAGAGGATGCATCCCGCAGGCTAGTCGAGTAAAAACACGTGCGAGAGGATGCATCCCGCAGGCTAGTCGAGTAAAAACACGTGCGAGGTTTTGTGGGATGCGCATGCGCAGGTTTTGTGGGATGCGCATGCGCAGGTTTTTTGGGATGCGCATGGCTAGTCGAGCAAAAACACGTGCGAGAGGATGCATCCCGCAGGCTAGTCGAGTAAAAACACGTGCGAGAGGATGCATCCCGCAGGCTAGTCGAGTAAAAACACGTGCGAGAGGATGCATCCCGCAGGCTAGTCGAGTAAAAACACGTGCGAGGTTTTGTGGGATGCGCATGCGCAGGTTTTGTGGGATGCGCATGCGCAGGTTTTTTGGGATGCGCATGGCTAGTCGAGCAAAAACACGTGCGAGAGGATGCATCCCGCAGTCTAGTCGAGCACAAACACGTGCGAGGTTTTGTGGGATGCGCATGCGCAGGTTTTGTGGGATGCGCATGCGCAGATTTTTTGGGATGCGCATGCGCAGGTTTTTTGGGATGCGCATGGCTAGTCGAGCAAAAACACGTGCGAGAGGATGCATCCAGCAGGCTAGTCGAGCAAAAACACGTGCGAGACGATGCATCCCGCAGGCTAGTCGAGTAAAAACACGTGCGAGAGGATGCATCCCGCAGGCTAGTCGAGTAAAAACACGTGCGAGAGGATGCATCCCGCAGGCTAGTCGAGTAAAAACACGTGCGAGGTTTTGTGGGATGCGCATGCGCAGGTTTTGTGGGATGCGCATGCGCAGGTTTTTTGGGATGCGCATGCGCAGGTTTTTTGGGATGCGCATGGCTAGTCGAGCAAAAACACGTGCGAGAGGATGCATCCCGCAGGCTAGCCGAGCAAAAACACGTGCGAGAGGATGCATCCCGCAGGCTAGTCGAGCAAAAACACGTGCGAGAGGATGCATCCCGCAGGCTAGTCGAGTAAAAACACGTGCGAAAGGATGCATCCTGCAGGCTAGTCGAGTAAAAACACGTGCGAGAGGATGCATCCCGCTGGCTAGTCGAGTAAAAACACGTGCGTGAGGATGCATCCCGCAGGCTAGTCGAGTAAAAACACGTGCAAGAGGATGCTTCCCGCAGGCTAGTCGAGTAAAAACACGTGCGAGAGGATGCATCCCGCAGGCTAGTCGAGTAAAAACACGTGCGAGAGGATGCATCCCGCAGGCTAGTCGAGTAAAAACACGTGCAAGAGGATGCTTCCCGCAGGCTAGTCGAGTAAAAACACGTGCGAGAGGATGCATCCCGCAGGCTAGTCGAGTAAAAACACGTGCGAGAGGATGCTTCCCGCAGGCTAGTCGAGTAAAAACACGTGCGAGAGGATGCATCCCGCATGCTAGTCGAGTAAAAACACGTGCAAGAGGATGCTTCCCGCAAGCTAGTCGAGTAAAAACACGTGCGAGAGGATACATCCCGCAGGCTAGTCGAGTAAAAACACGTGCGAGAGGATGCGTCCCGCAGGCTAGTCTAGCAAAAACACGTGCGAGAGGATGCATCCCGCAGGCTAGTCGAGCAAAAACACGTGCGAGAGGATGCATCCCGCAGGCTAGTCGAGCAAAAACACGTGCGAGAGGATGTATCCCGCAGGCTAGTCGAGTAAAAACACGTGCGAGACGATGCATCCCGCAGGCTAGTCGAGTAAAAACACGTGCGAGACGATGCATCCCGCAGGCTAGTCGAGTAAAAACACGTGCGAGAGGATGCATCCCGCAGGCTAGTCGAGTAAAAACACGTGCGAGAGGATGCGTCCCGCAGGCTAGTCGAGCAAAAACACGTGCGAGAGGATGCATCCCGCAGGCTAGTCGAGCAAAAACACGTGCGAGAGGATGCATCCCGCAGTCTAGTCGAGCACAAACACGTGCGAGGTTTTGTGGGATGCGCATGCGCAGGTTTTGTGGGATGCGCATGCGCAGATTTTTTGGGATGCGCATGCGCAGGTTTTTTGGGATGCGCATGGCTAGTCGAGCAAAAACACGTGCGAGAGGATGCAACCCGCAGGCTAGTCGAGTAAAAACACGTGCGAAAGGATGCATCCCGCAGGCTAGTCGAGCACAAACACGTGCGAGGTTTTGTGGGATGCGCATGCGCAGGTTTTGTGGGATGCGCATGCGCAGATTTTTTGGGATGCGCATGGCTAGTCGAGCAAAAACACGTGCGAGAGGATGCATCCCGCAGGCTAGTCGAGTAAAAACACGTGCGTGACGATGCATCCCGCAGGCTAGTCGAGTAAAAACACGTGCGAAAGGATGCATCCCGCAGGCTAGTCGAGCACAAACACGTGCGAGGTTTTGTGGGATGCGCATGCGCAGGTTTTGTGGGATGCGCATGCGCAGATTTTTTGGGATGCGCATGGCTAGTCGAGCAAAAACACGTGCGAGAGGATGCATCCCGTAGGCTAGTCGAGTAAAAACACGTGCGAGAGGATGCATCCCGCAGGCTAGTCGAGCAAAAACACGTGCGAGAGGATGCATCCCGCAGGCTAGTCGAGCAAAAACACGTGCGAGAGGATGCATCCCGCAGGCTAGTCGAGCAAAAACACGTGCGAGAGGATGCACCCCGCAGGCTAGTCGAGCGAAAACACGTGCGAGAGGATGCATCCCGCAGGCTAGTCGAGTAAAAACACGTGCGAGAGGATGCATCCTGCAGGCTAGTCGAGTAAAAACACGTGCGAGAGGATGCATCCCGCAGGCTAGTCGAGTAAAAACACGTGCGAGAGGATGCATCCCGCAGGCTAGTCGAGTAAAAACACGTGCGAGAGGATGTATCCCGCAGGCTAGTGGAGTAAAAACACGTGCGGGAGGATGCATCCCGCAGGCTAGTCGAGTAAAAACACGTGCGAGAGGATGCATCCCGCAGGCTAGTCGAGTAAAAACACGTGCGAGAGGATGCATCCCGCAGGCTAGTCGAGTAAAAACACGTGCGAGAGGATGCATCCCGCAGGCTAGTCGAGTAAAAACACGTGCGAGAGGATGCATCCCGCAGGCTAGTCGAGTAAAAACACGTGCGAGGTTTTGTGGGATGCGCATGCGCAGGTTTTGTGGGATGCGCATGCGCAGGTTTTTTGGGATGCGCATGCGCAGGTTTTTTGGGATGCGCATGGCTAGTCGAGCAAAAACACGTGCGAGAGGATGCATCCCGCAGGCTAGCCGAGCAAAAACACGTGCGAGAGGATGCATCCCGCAGGCTAGTCGAGCAAAAACACGTGCGAGAGGATGCATCCCGCAGGCTAGTCGAGTAAAAACACGTGCGAAAGGATGCATCCTGCAGGCTAGTCGAGTAAAAACACGTGCGAGAGGATGCATCCCGCTGGCTAGTCGAGTAAAAACACGTGCGAGAGGATGCATCCCGCAGGCTAGTCGAGTAAAAACACGTGCAAGAGGATGCTTCGCGCAGGCTAGTCGAGTAAAAACACGTGCGAGAGGATGCATCCCGCAGGCTAGTCGAGTAAAAACACGTGCGAGAGGATGCATCCCGCAGGCTAGTCGAGTAAAAACACGTGCAAGAGGATGCTTCCCGCAGGCTAGTCGAGTAAAAACACGTGCGAGAGGATGCATCCCGCAGGCTAGTCGAGTAAAAACACGTGCGAGAGGATGCTTCCCGCAGGCTAGTCGAGTAAAAACACGTGCGAGAGGATGCATCCCGCATGCTAGTCGAGTAAAAACACGTGCAAGAGGATGCTTCCCGCAAGCTAGTCGAGTAAAAACACGTGCGAGAGGATACATCCCGCAGGCTAGTCGAGTAAAAACACGTGCGAGAGGATGCGTCCCGCAGGCTAGTCTAGCAAAAACACGTGCGAGAGGATGCATCCCGCAGGCTAGTCGAGCAAAAACACGTGCGAGAGGATGCATCCCGCAGGCTAGTCGAGCAAAAACACGTGCGAGAGGATGTATCCCGCAGGCTAGTCGAGTAAAAACACGTGCGAGACGATGCATCCCGCAGGCTAGTCGAGTAAAAACACGTGCGAGACGATGCATCCCGCAGGCTAGTCGAGTAAAAACACGTGCGAGAGGATGCATCCCGCAGGCTAGTCGAGTAAAAACACGTGCGAGAGGATGCGTCCCGCAGGCTAGTCGAGCAAAAACACGTGCGAGAGGATGCATCCCGCAGGCTAGTCGAGCAAAAACACGTGCGAGAGGATGCATCCCGCAGTCTAGTCGAGCACAAACACGTGCGAGGTTTTGTGGGATGCGCATGCGCAGGTTTTGTGGGATGCGCATGCGCAGATTTTTTGGGATGCGCATGCGCAGGTTTTTTGGGATGCGCATGGCTAGTCGAGCAAAAGCACGTGCGAGAGGATGCAACCCGCAGGCTAGTCGAGTAAAAACACGTGCGAAAGGATGCATCCCGCAGGCTAGTCGAGCACAAACACGTGCGAGGTTTTGTGGGATGCGCATGCGCAGGTTTTGTGGGATGCGCATGCGCAGATTTTTTGGGATGCGCATGGCTAGTCGAGCAAAAACACGTGCGAGAGGATGCATCCCGCAGGCTAGTCGAGTAAAAACACGTGCGTGACGATGCATCCCGCAGGCTAGTCGAGTAAAAACACGTGCGAAAGGATGCATCCCGCAGGCTAGTCGAGCACAAACACGTGCGAGGTTTTGTGGGATGCGCATGCGCAGGTTTTGTGGGATGCGCATGCGCAGATTTTTTGGGATGCGCATGGCTAGTCGAGCAAAAACACGTGCGAGAGGATGCATCCCGTAGGCTAGTCGAGTAAAAACACGTGCGAGAGGATGCATCCCGCAGGCTAGTCGAGCAAAAACACGTGCGAGAGGATGCATCCCGCAGGCTAGTCGAGCAAAAACACGTGCGAGAGGATGCATCCCGCAGGCTAGTCGAGCAAAAACACGTGCGAGAGGATGCACCCCGCAGGCTAGTCGAGCGAAAACACGTGCGAGAGGATGCATCCCGCAGGCTAGTCGAGTAAAAACACGTGCGAGAGGATGCATCCTGCAGGCTAGTCGAGTAAAAACACGTGCGAGAGGATGCATCCCGCAGGCTAGTCGAGTAAAAACACGTGCGAGAGGATGCATCCCGCAGGCTAGTCGAGTAAAAACACGTGCGAGAGGATGTATCCCGCAGGCTAGTGGAGTAAAAACACGTGCGGGAGGATGCATCCCGCAGGCTAGTCGAGTAAAAACACGTGCGAGAGGATGCATCCCGCAGGCTAGTCGAGTAAAAACACGTGCGAGAGGATGCATCCCGCAGGCTAGTCGAGTAAAAACACGTGCGAGAGGATGCATCCCGCAGGCTAGTCGAGTAAAAACACGTGCGAGAGGATGCATCCCGCAGGCTAGTCGAGTAAAAACACGTGCGAGGTTTTGTGGGATGCGCATGCGCAGGTTTTGTGGGATGCGCATGCGCAGGTTTTTTGGGATGCGCATGGCTAGTCGAGCAAAAACACGTGCGAGAGGATGCATCCCGCAGGCTAGTCGAGTAAAAACACGTGCGAGAGGATGCATCCCGCAGGCTAGTCGAGTAAAAACACGTGCGAGAGGATGCATCCCGCAGGCTAGTCGAGTAAAAACACGTGCGAGGTTTTGTGGGATGCGCATGCGCCGGTTTTGTGGGATGCGCATGCGCAGGTTTTTTGGGATGCGCATGGCTAGTCGAGCAAAAACACGTGCGAGAGGATGCATCCCGCAGTCTAGTCGAGCACAAACACGTGCGAGGTTTTGTGGGATGCGCATGCGCAGGTTTTGTGGGATGCGCATGCGCAGATTTTTTGGGATGCGCATGCGCAGGTTTTTTGGGATGCGCATGGCTAGTCGAGCAAAAACACGTGCGAGAGGATGCATCCAGCAGGCTAGTCGAGCAAAAACACGTGCGAGACGATGCATCCCGCAGGCTAGTCGAGTAAAAACACGTGCGAGAGGATGCATCCCGCAGGCTAGTCGAGTAAAAACACGTGCGAGAGGATGCATCCCGCAGGCTAGTCGAGTAAAAACACGTGCGAGGTTTTGTGGGATGCGCATGCGCAGGTTTTGTGGGATGCGCATGCGCAGGTTTTTTGGGATGCGCATGCGCAGGTTTTTTGGGATGCGCATGGCTAGTCGAGCAAAAACACGTGCGAGAGGATGCATCCCGCAGGCTAGCCGAGCAAAAACACGTGCGAGAGGATGCATCCCGCAGGCTAGTCGAGCAAAAACACGTGCGAGAGGATGCATCCCGCAGGCTAGTCGAGTAAAAACACGTGCGAAAGGATGCATCCTGCAGGCTAGTCGAGTAAAAACACGTGCGAGAGGATGCATCCCGCTGGCTAGTCGAGTAAAAACACGTGCGAGAGGATGCATCCCGCAGGCTAGTCGAGTAAAAACACGTGCAAGAGGATGCTTCCCGCAGGCTAGTCGAGTAAAAACACGTGCGAGAGGATGCATCCCGCAGGCTAGTCGAGTAAAAACACGTGCGAGAGGATGCATCCCGCAGGCTAGTCGAGTAAAAACACGTGCAAGAGGATGCTTCCCGCAGGCTAGTCGAGTAAAAACACGTGCGAGAGGATGCATCCCGCAGGCTAGTCGAGTAAAAACACGTGCGAGAGGATGCTTCCCGCAGGCTAGTCGAGTAAAAACACGTGCGAGAGGATGCATCCCGCATGCTAGTCGAGTAAAAACACGTGCAAGAGGATGCTTCCCGCAAGCTAGTTTAGTAAAAACACGTGCGAGAGGATACATCCCGCAGGCTAGTCGAGTAAAAACACGTGCGAGAGGATGCGTCCCGCAGGCTAGTCTAGCAAAAACACGTGCGAGAGGATGCATCCCGCAGGCTAGTCGAGCAAAAACACGTGCGAGAGGATGCATCCCGCAGGCTAGTCGAGCAAAAACACGTGCGAGAGGATGTATCCCGCAGGCTAGTCGAGTAAAAACACGTGCGAGACGATGCATCCCGCAGGCTAGTCGAGTAAAAACACGTGCGAGACGATGCATCCCGCAGGCTAGTCGAGTAAAAACACGTGCGAGAGGATGCATCCCGCAGGCTAGTCGAGTAAAAACACGTGCGAGGTTTTGTGGGATGCGCATGCGCAGGTTTTTTGGAATGCGCATGGCTAGTCGAGCAAAAACACGTGCGAGAGGATGCATCCCGCAGTCTAGTCGAGCACAAACACGTGCGAGGTTTTGTGGGATGCGCATGCGCAGGTTTTGTGGGATGCGCATGCGCAGATTTTTTGGGATGCGCATGCGCAGGTTTTTTGGGATGCGCATGGCTAGTCGAGCAAAAACACGTGCGAGAGGATGCAACCCGCAGGCTAGTCGAGCAAAAACACGTGCGAGAGGATGCATCCCGCAGGCTAGTCGAGTAAAAACACGTGCGAAAGGATGCATCCCGCAGGCTAGTCGAGCACAAACACGTGCAAGGTTTTGTGGGATGCGCATGCGCAGGTTTTGTGGGATGCGCATGCGCAGATTTTTTGGGATGCGCATGGCTAGTCGAGCAAAAACACGTGCGAGAGGATGCATCCCGCAGGCTAGTCGAGTAAAAACACGTGCGTGACGATGCATCCCGCAGGCTAGTCGAGTAAAAACACGTGCGAGGTTTTGTGGGATGCGCATGCGCAGGTTTTGTGGGATGCGCATGCGCAGGTTTTGTGGGATGCGCATGCGCAGATTTTTTGGGATGCGCATGCGCAGGTTTTTTGGGATGCGCATGGCTAGTCGAGCAAAAACACGTGCGAGAGGATGCATCCCGCAGGCTAGTCGAGTATAAACACGTGAGAGAGGATGCATCCCGCAGGCTAGTCGAGTAAAAACACGTGCGAGAGGATGCATCCCGCAGGCTAGTCGAGCAAAAACACGTGCGAGAGGATGCATCCCGCAGGCTAGTCGAGTAAAAACACGTGCGAAAGGATGCATCCCGCAGGCTAGTCGAGCACAAACACGTGCGAGGTTTTGTGGGATGCGCATGCGCAGGTTTTGTGAGATGCGCATGCGCAGATTTTTTGGGATGCGCATGCGCAGGTTTTTTGGGATGCGCATGGCTAGTCGAGCAAAAACACGTGCGAGAGGATGCATCCCGCAGGCTAGTCGAGTAAAAACACGTGCGAGACGATGCATCCCGCAGGCTAGTCGAGTATAAACACGTGCGAGAGGATGCATCCCGCAGGCTAGTCGAGTAAAAACACGTGCGAGAGGATGCATCCCGCAGGCTAGTCAAGTAAAAACACGTGCGAGGTTTTGTGGGATGTGCATGCGCAGGTTTTTTGGGATGCGCATGGATAGTCGAGCAAAAACACGTGCGAGAGGATGCATCCCGCAGGCTAGCCGAGCAAAAACACGTGCGAGAGGATGCATCCCGCAGGCTAGTCGAGTAAAAACACGTGCGAGGTTTTGTGGGATGCGCATGCGCAGGTTCTGTGGGATGCGCATGCGCAGGTTTTTTGGGATGCGCATGGCTAGTCGAGGAAAAACACGTGCGGGAGGATGCATCCCGCAGTCTAGTCGAGCACAAACACGTGCGAGGTTTTGTGGGATGCGCATGCGCAGGTTTTGTGGGATGCGCATGCGCAGGTTTTTTGGGATGCGCATGGCTAGTCGAGCAAAAACACGTGCGAGAGGATGCATCCCGCAGGCTAGTCGAACAAAAACACGTGCGAGAGGATGCATCCCGCAGGCTAGTCGAGTAAAAACACGTGCGAAAGGATGCATCCCGCAGGCTAGTAGAGCACAAACACGTGCGAGGTTTTGTGGGATGCGCATGCGCAGGTTTTGTGGAATGCGCATGCGCAGATTTTTTGGGATGCGCATGCGCAGGTTTTTTGGGATGCGCATGTCTAGTCGAGCAAAAACACGTGCGAGAGGATGCATCACGCAGGCTAGTCGAGTAAAAACACGTGCGAGACGATGCATCCCGCAGGCTAGTCGAGTAAAAACACGTGCGAGAGGATGCATCCCGCAGGCTAGTCGAGTAAAAACACGTGCGAGAGGATGCATCCCGCAGGCTAGTCGAGTAAAAACACGTGCGAGGTTTTGTGGGATGCGCATGCGCAGGTTTTTTGGGATGCGCATGGCTAGTCGAGCAAAAACACGTGCGAGAGGATGCATCCCGCAGGCTAGCCGAGCAAAAACACGTGCGAGAGGATGCATCCCGCAGGCTAGTCGAGCAAAAACACGTGCGAGAGGATGCATCCCGCAGGCTAGTCGAGTAAAAACACGTGCGAAAGGATGCATCCCGCAGGCTAGTCGAGCACAAACACGTGCCAGGTTTTGTGGGATGCGCATGCGCAGGTTTTGTGGGATGCGCATGCGCAGATTTTTTGGGATGCGCATGCGCAGGTTTTTTGGGATGCGCATGGCTAGTCGAGCAAAAACACGTGCGAGAGGATGCATCCCGCAGGCTAGTCGAGCACAAACACGTGCGAGGTTTTGTGGGATGCGCATGCGCAGGTTTTTTGGGATGCGCATGGCTAGTCGAGCAAAAACACGTGCGAGAGGATGCATCCCGCAGGCTAGTCGAGCACAAACACGTGCGAGGTTTTGTGGGATGCGCATGCGCTGGTTTTTGGGATGCGCATGGCTAGTCGAGCAAAAACACGTGCGAGAGGATGCATCCCGCAGGCTAGTCGAGCAAAAACACGTGCGAGAGGATGCATCCCGCAGGCTAGTCGAGTAAAAACACGTGCGAAAGGATGCATCCCGCAGGCTAGTCGAGCACAAACACGTGCGAGGTTTTGTGGGATGCGCATGCGCAGGTTTTGTGGGATGCGCATGCGCAGGTTTTTTGGGATGCGCATGGCTAGTCGAGCAAAAACACGTGCGAGAGGATGCATCCCACAGGCTAGTCGAGTAAAAACACGTGCGAGACGATGCATCCCGCAGGCTAGTCGAGTAAAAACACGTGCGAGAGGATGCATCCCGCAGGCTAGTCGAGTAAAAACACGTGCGAGAGGATGCATCCCGCAGGCTAGTCGAGTAAAAACACGTGCGAGGTTTTGTGGGATGCGCATGCGCAGGTTTTTTGGGATGCGCATGCGCCGGTTTTTTGGGATGCGCATGGCTAGTCGAGCAAAAACACGTGCGAGAGGATGCATCCCGCAGGCTAGCCGAACAAAAACACGTGCGAGAGGATGCATCCCGCAGGCTAGTCGAGTAAAAACACGTGCGAGGTTTTGTGGGATGCGCATGCGCAGGTTTTGTGGGATGCGCATGCGCAGGTTTTTTGGGATGCGCATGGGCAGGTTTTTTGGGATGCGCATGGCTAGTCGAGCAAAAACACGTGCGAGAGGATGCATCCCGTAGGCTAGTCGAGTAAAAACACGTGCGAGAGGATGCATCCCGCAGGCTAGTCGAGCAAAAACACGTGCGAGAGGATGCATCCCGCAGGCTAGTCGAGCAAAAACACGTGCGAGAGGATGCATCCCGCAGGCTAGTCGAGCAAAAACACGTGCGAGAGGATGCACCCCGCAGGCTAGTCGAGCGAAAACACGTGCGAGAGGATGCATCCCGCAGGCTAGTCGAGTAAAAACACGTGCGAGAGGATGCATCCTGCAGGCTAGTCGAGTAAAAACACGTGCGAGAGGATGCATCCCGCAGGCTAGTCGAGTAAAAACACGTGCGAGAGGATGCATCCCGCAGGCTAGTCGAGTAAAAACACGTGCGAGAGGATGCATCCCGCAGGCTAGTCGAGTAAAAACACGTGCGAGAGGATGCATCCCGCAGGCTAGTCGAGTAAAAACACGTGCGAGGTTTTGTGGGATGCGCATGCGCAGGTTTTGTGGGATGCGCATGCGCAGGTTTTTTGGGATGCGCATGGCTAGTCGAGCAAAAACACGTGCGAGAGGATGCATCCCGCAGGCTAGTCGAGTAAAAACACGTGCGAGAGGATGCATCCCGCAGGCTAGTCGAGTAAAAACACGTGCGAGAGGATGCATCCCGCAGGCTAGTCGAGTAAAAACACGTGCGAGGTTTTGTGGGATGCGCATGCGCAGGTTTTGTGGGATGCGCATGCGCAGGTTTTTTGGGATGCGCATGGCTAGTCGAGCAAAAACACGTGCGGGAGGATGCATCCCGCAGGCTAGTCGAGTAAAAACACGTGCGAGAGGATGCATCCCGCAGGCTAGTCGAGTAAAAACACGTGCGAGAGGTTGCATCCCGCAGGCTAGTCGAGTAAAAACACGTGCGAGAGGATGCATCCCGCAGGCTAGTCGAGTAAAAACACGTGCGAGAGGATGCATCCCGCAGGCTAGTCGAGTAAAAACACGTGCGAGGTTTTGTGGGATGCGCATGCGCAGGTTTTGTGGGATGCGCATGCGCAGGTTTTTTGGGATGCGCATGGCTAGTCGAGCAAAAACACGTGCGAGAGGATGCATCCCGCAGTCTAGTCGAGCACAAACACGTGCGAGGTTTTGTGGGATGCGCATGCGCAGGTTTTGTGGGATGCGCATGCGCAGATTTTTTGGGATGCGCATGCGCAGGTTTTTTGGGATGCGCATGGCTAGTCGAGCAAAAACACGTGCGAGAGGATGCATCCAGCAGGCTAGTCGAGCAAAAACACGTGCGAGAGGATGCATCCCGCAGGCTAGTCGAGTAAAAACACGTGCGAGAGGATGCATCCCGCAGGCTAGTCGAGTAAAAACACGTGCGAGGTTTTGTGGGATGCGCATGCGCAGGTTTTTGTGGGATGCGCATGCGCAGGTTTTTTGGGATGCGCATGCGCAGGTTTTTTGGGATGTGCATGGCTAGTCGAGCAAAAACACGTGCGAGAGGATGCATCCCGCAGGCTAGTCGAGCAAAAACACGTGCGAGAGGATGCATCCCGCAGGCTAGTCGACTAAAAACACGTGCGAAAGGATGCATCCCGCAGGCTAGTAGAGCACAAACACGTGCGAGGTTTTGTGGGATGCGCATGCGCAGGTTTTGTGGGATGCGCATGCGCAGATTTTTTGGGATGCGCATGCGCAGGTTTTTTGGGATGCGCATGGCTAGTCGAGCAAAAACACGTGCGAGAGGATGCATCCCGCAGGGTAGTCGAGTAAAAACACGTGCGAGAGGATGCATCCCGCAGGCTAGCCGAGTAAAAACACGTGCGAGAGGATGCATCCCGCAGGCTAGTCGAGCAAAAACACGTGCGAGAGGATGCATCCCGCAGGCTAGTCGAGCAAAAACAAGTGCGAGAGGATGCATCCCGCAGGCTAGTCGAGTAAAAACACGTGCGAGAGGATGCATCCCGCAGGCTAGTCGAGCAAAAACACGTGCGAGAGGATGCATCCCGCAGGCTAGTCGAGCAAAAACACGTGCGAGAGGATGCATCCCGCAGGCTAGTCGAGTAAAAACACGTGCGAGAGGATGCATCCCGCAGGCTAGTCGAGCACAAACATGTGCGAGAGGATGCATCCCGCAGGCTAGTCGAGCAAAAACACGTGCGAGAGGATGCATCCCGCAGGCTAGTCGAGTAAAAACACGTGCGAAAGGATGCATCCCGCAGGCTAGTCGAGCACAAACACGTGCGAGGTTTTGTGGGATGCGCATGCGCAGGTTTTGTGGGATGCGCATGCGCAGATTTTTTGGGATGCGCATGCGCAGGTTTTTTGGGATGCGCATGGCTAGTCGAGCAAAAACACGTGCGAGAGGATGCATCCAGCAGGCTAGTCGAGCAAAAACACGTGCGAGAGGATGCATCCCGCAGGCTAGTCGAGTAAAAACACGTGCGAGAGGATGCATCCCGCAGGCTAGTCGAGTAAAAACACGTGCGAGGTTTTGTGGGATGCGCATGCGCAGGTTTTTGTGGGATGCGCATGCGCAGGTTTTTTGGGATGCGCATGCGCAGGTTTTTTGGGATGCGCATGGCTAGTCGAGCAAAAACACGTGCGAGAGGATGCATCCCGCAGGCTAGTCGAGCAAAAACACGTGCGAGAGGATGCATCCCGCAGGCTAGTCGACTAAAAACACGTGCGAAAGGATGCATCCCGCAGGCTAGTAGAGCACAAACACGTGCGAGGTTTTGTGGGATGCGCATGCGCAGGTTTTGTGGGATGCGCATGCGCAGATTTTTTGGGATGCGCATGCGCAGGTTTTTTGGGATGCGCATGGCTAGTCGAGCAAAAACACGTGCGAGAGGATGCATCCCGCAGGGTAGTCGAGTAAAAACACGTGCGAGAGGATGCATCCCGCAGGCTAGCCGAGTAAAAACACGTGCGAGAGGATGCATCCCGCAGGCTAGTCGAGCAAAAACACGTGCGAGAGGATGCATCCCGCAGGCTAGTCGAGCAAAAACAAGTGCGAGAGGATGCATCCCGCAGGCTAGTCGAGTAAAAACACGTGCGAGAGGATGCATCCCGCAGGCTAGTCGAGCAAAAACACGTGCGAGAGGATGCATCCCGCAGGCTAGTCGAGCAAAAACACGTGCGAGAGGATGCATCCCGCAGGCTAGTCGAGTAAAAACACGTGCGAGAGGATGCATCCCGCAGGCTAGTCGAGCACAAACACGTGCGAGAGGATGCATCCCGCAGGCTAGTCGAGCAAAAACACGTGCGAGAGGATGCATCCCGCAGGCTAGTCGAGTAAAAACACGTGCGAAAGGATGCATCCCGCAGGCTAGTCGAGCACAAACACGTGCGAGGTTTTGTGGGATGCGCATGCGCAGGTTTTGTGGGATGCGCATGCGCAGATTTTTTGGGATGCGCATGCGCAGGTTTTTTGGGATGCGCATGGCTAGTCGAGCAAAAACACGTGCGAGAGGATGCATCCCGCAGGCTAGTCGAGTAAAAAAACGTGCGAGACGATGCATCCCGCAGGCTAGTCGAGTAAAAACACGTGCGAGAGGATGCATCCCGCAGGCTAGTCGAGTAGAAACACGTGCGAGAGGATGCATCCCGCAGGCTAGTCGAGTAAAAACACGTGCGAGGTTTTGTGGGATGCGCATGCGCAGGTTTTGTGGGATGCGCATGCGCAGGTTTTTTGGGATGCGCATGCGCAGGTTTTTTGGGATGCGCATGCCTAGTCGAGCATAAACACGTGCGAGAGGATGCATCCCGCAGGCTAGTCGAGCAAAAACACGTGCGAGAGGATGCATCCCGCAGGCTAGTCGAGTAAAAACACGTGCGAGAGGATGCATCCCGCAGGCTAGTCGAGCAAAAACACGTGCGAGAGGATGCATCCCGCAGGCTAGTCGAGCAAAAACACGTGCGAGAGGATGCATCCCGCAGGCTAGTCGAGCAAAAACACGTGCGAGAGGATGCATCCTGCAGGCTAGTCGAGTAAAAACACGTGCGAGAGGATGCATCCCGCTGGCTAGTCGAGTAAAAACACGTGCGAGAGGATGCATCCCGCAGGCTAGTCGAGTAAAAACACGTGCAAGAGGATGCTTCCCGCAGGCTAGTCGAGTAAAAACACGTGCGAGAGGATGCATCCCGCAGGCTAGTCGAGTAAAAACACGTGCGAGAGGATGCATCCCGCAGGCTAGTCGAGTAAAAACACGTGCAAGAGGATGCTTCCCGCAGGCTAGTCGAGTAAAAACACGTGCGAGAGGATGCATCCCGCAGGCTAGTCGAGTAAAAACACGTGCGAGAGGATGCTTCCCGCAGGCTAGTCGAGTAAAAACACGTGCGAGAGGATGCATCCCGCATGCTAGTCGAGTAAAAACACGTGCAAGAGGATGCTTCCCGCAGGCTAGTCGAGTAAAAACACGTGCGAGAGGATACATCCCGCAGGCTAGTCGAGTAAAAACACGTGCGAGAGGATGCGTCCCGCAGGCTAGTCGAGCAAAAACACGTGCGAGAGGATGCATCCCGCAGGCTAGTCGAGCAAAAACACGTGCGAGAGGATGCATCCCGCAGGCTAGTCGAGCAAAAACACGTGCGAGAGGATGTATCCCGCAGGCTAGTCGAGTAAAAACACGTGCGAGACGATGCATCCCGCAGGCTAGTCGAGTAAAAACACGTGCGAGACGATGCATCCCGCAGGCTAGTCGAGTAAAAACACGTGCGAGAGGATGCATCCCGCAGGCTAGTCGAGTAAAAACACGTGCGAGGTTTTGTGGGATGCGCATGCGCAGGTTTTGTGGGATGCGCATGCGCAGGTTTTTTGGAATGCGCATGGCTAGTCGAGCAAAAACACGTGCGAGAGGATGCATCCCGCAGGGTAGTCGAGTAAAAACACGTGCGAGAGGATGCATCCCGCAGGCTAGTCGAGTAAAAACACGTGCGAGAGGATGCATCCCGCAGGCTAGTCGAGTAAAAACACGTGCGAGGTTTTGTGGGATGCGCATGCGCAGGTTTTGTGGGATGCGCATGCGCAGGTTTTTTGGGATGCGCATGGCTAGTCGAGCAAAAACACGTGCGAGAGGATGCATCCCGCAGTCTAGTCGAGCACAAACACGTGCGAGGTTTTGTGGGATGCGCATGCGCAGGTTTTGTGGGATGCGCATGCGCAGATTTTTTGGGATGCGCATGCGCAGGTTTTTTGGGATGCGCATGGCTAGTCGAGCAAAAACACGTGCGAGAGGATGCATCCAGCAGGCTAGTCGAGCAAAAACACGTGCGAGAGGATGCATCCCGCAGGCTAGTCGAGTAAAAACACGTGCGAGAGGATGCATCCCGCAGGCTAGTCGAGTAAAAACACGTGCGAGGTTTTGTGGGATGCGCATGCGCAGGTTTTTGTGGGATGCGCATGCGCAGGTTTTTTGGGATGCGCATGCGCAGGTTTTTTGGGATGTGCATGGCTAGTCGAGCAAAAACACGTGCGAGAGGATGCATCCCGCAGGCTAGTCGAGCAAAAACACGTGCGAGAGGATGCATCCCGCAGGCTAGTCGACTAAAAACACGTGCGAAAGGATGCATCCCGCAGGCTAGTAGAGCACAAACACGTGCGAGGTTTTGTGGGATGCGCATGCGCAGGTTTTGTGGGATGCGCATGCGCAGATTTTTTGGGATGCGCATGCGCAGGTTTTTTGGGATGCGCATGGCTAGTCGAGCAAAAACACGTGCGAGAGGATGCATCCCGCAGGGTAGTCGAGTAAAAACACGTGCGAGAGGATGCATCCCGCAGGCTAGCCGAGTAAAAACACGTGCGAGAGGATGCATCCCGCAGGCTAGTCGAGCAAAAACACGTGCGAGAGGATGCATCCCGCAGGCTAGTCGAGCAAAAACACGTGCGAGAGGATGCATCCCGCAGGCTAGTCGAGCAAAAACACGTGCGAGAGGATGCATCCCGCAGGCTAGTCGAGTAAAAACACGTGCGAAAGGATGCATCCCGCAGGCTAGTAGAGCACAAACACGTGCGAGGTTTTGTGGGATGCGCATGCGCAGGTTTTGTGGGATGCGCATGCGCAGATTTTTTGGGATGCGCATGCGCAGGTTTTTTGGGATGCGCATGGCTAGTCGAGCAAAAACACGTGCGAGAGGATGCATCCCGCAGGGTAGTCGAGTAAAAACACGTGCGAGAGGATGCATCCCGCAGGCTAGCCGAGTAAAAACACGTGCGAGAGGATGCATCCCGCAGGCTAGTCGAGCAAAAACACGTGCGAGAGGATGCATCCCGCAGGCTAGTCGAGCAAAAACAAGTGCGAGAGGATGCATCCCGCAGGCTAGTCGAGTAAAAACACGTGCGAGAGGATGCATCCCGCAGGCTAGTCGAGCAAAAACACGTGCGAGAGGATGCATCCCGCAGGCTAGTCGAGCAAAAACACGTGCGAGAGGATGCATCCCGCAGGCTAGTCGAGTAAAAACACGTGCGAGAGGATGCATCCCGCAGGCTAGTCGAGCACAAACACGTGCGAGAGGATGCATCCCGCAGGCTAGTCGAGCAAAAACACGTGCGAGAGGATGCATCCCGCAGGCTAGTCGAGTAAAAACACGTGCGAAAGGATGCATCCCGCAGGCTAGTCGAGCACAAACACGTGCGAGGTTTTGTGGGATGCGCATGCGCAGGTTTTGTGGGATGCGCATGCGCAGATTTTTTGGGATGCGCATGCGCAGGTTTTTTGGGATGCGCATGGCTAGTCGAGCAAAAACACGTGCGAGAGGATGCATCCCGCAGGCTAGTCGAGTAAAAAAACGTGCGAGACGATGCATCCCGCAGGCTAGTCGAGTAAAAACACGTGCGAGAGGATGCATCCCGCAGGCTAGTCGAGTAGAAACACGTGCGAGAGGATGCATCCCGCAGGCTAGTCGAGTAAAAACACGTGCGAGGTTTTGTGGGATGCGCATGCGCAGGTTTTGTGGGATGCGCATGCGCAGGTTTTTTGGGATGCGCATGCGCAGGTTTTTTGGGATGCGCATGCCTAGTCGAGCATAAACACGTGCGAGAGGATGCATCCCGCAGGCTAGTCGAGCAAAAACACGTGCGAGAGGATGCATCCCGCAGGCTAGTCGAGTAAAAACACGTGCGAGAGGATGCATCCCGCAGGCTAGTCGAGCAAAAACACGTGCGAGAGGATGCATCCCGCAGGCTAGTCGAGCAAAAACACGTGCGAGAGGATGCATCCCGCAGGCTAGTCGAGCAAAAACACGTGCGAGAGGATGCATCCTGCAGGCTAGTCGAGTAAAAACACGTGCGAGAGGATGCATCCCGCTGGCTAGTCGAGTAAAAACACGTGCGAGAGGATGCATCCCGCAGGCTAGTCGAGTAAAAACACGTGCAAGAGGATGCTTCCCGCAGGCTAGTCGAGTAAAAACACGTGCGAGAGGATGCATCCCGCAGGCTAGTCGAGTAAAAACACGTGCAAGAGGATGCTTCCCGCAGGCTAGTCGAGTAAAAACACGTGCGAGAGGATGCATCCCGCAGGCTAGTCGAGTAAAAACACGTGCGAGAGGATGCTTCCCGCAGGCTAGTCGAGTAAAAACACGTGCGAGAGGATGCATCCCGCATGCTAGTCGAGTAAAAACACGTGCAAGAGGATGCTTCCCGCAGGCTAGTCGAGTAAAAACACGTGCGAGAGGATACATCCCGCAGGCTAGTCGAGTAAAAACACGTGCGAGAGGATGCGTCCCGCAGGCTAGTCGAGCAAAAACACGTGCGAGAGGATGCATCCCGCAGGCTAGTCGAGCAAAAACACGTGCGAGAGGATGCATCCCGCAGGCTAGTCGAGCAAAAACACGTGCGAGAGGATGTATCCCGCAGGCTAGTCGAGTAAAAACACGTGCGAGACGATGCATCCCGCAGGCTAGTCGAGTAAAAACACGTGCGAGACGATGCATCCCGCAGGCTAGTCGAGTAAAAACACGTGCGAGAGGATGCATCCCGCAGGCTAGTCGAGTAAAAACACGTGCGAGGTTTTGTGGGATGCGCATGCGCAGGTTTTGTGGGATGCGCATGCGCAGGTTTTTTGGAATGCGCATGGCTAGTCGAGCAAAAACACGTGCGAGAGGATGCATCCCGCAGGGTAGTCGAGTAAAAACACGTGCGAGAGGATGCATCCCGCAGGCTAGTCGAGTAAAAACACGTGCGAGAGGATGCATCCCGCAGGCTAGTCGAGTAAAAACACGTGCGAGGTTTTGTGGGATGCGCATGCGCAGGTTTTGTGGGATGCGCATGCGCAGGTTTTTTGGGATGCGCATGGCTAGTCGAGCAAAAACACGTGCGAGAGGATGCATCCCGCAGTCTAGTCGAGCACAAACACGTGCGAGGTTTTGTGGGATGCGCATGCGCAGGTTTTGTGGGATGCGCATGCGCAGATTTTTTGGGATGCGCATGCGCAGGTTTTTTGGGATGCGCATGGCTAGTCGAGCAAAAACACGTGCGAGAGGATGCATCCAGCAGGCTAGTCGAGCAAAAACACGTGCGAGAGGATGCATCCCGCAGGCTAGTCGAGTAAAAACACGTGCGAGAAGATGCATCCCGCAGGCTAGTCGAGTAAAAACACGTGCGAGGTTTTGTGGGATGCGCATGCGCAGGTTTTTGTGGGATGCGCATGCGCAGGTTTTTTGGGATGCGCATGCGCAGGTTTTTTGGGATGTGCATGGCTAGTCGAGCAAAAACACGTGCGAGAGGATGCATCCCGCAGGCTAGTCGAGCAAAAACACGTGCGAGAGGATGCATCCCGCAGGCTAGTAGAGCACAAACACGTGCGAGGTTTTGTGGGATGCGCATGCGCAGGTTTTGTGGGATGCGCATGCGCAGATTTTTTGGGATGCGCATGCGCAGGTTTTTTGGGATGCGCATGGCTAGTCGAGCAAAAACACGTGCGAGAGGATGCATCCCGCAGGGTAGTCGAGTAAAAACACGTGCGAGAGGATGCATCCCGCAGGCTAGCCGAGTAAAAACACGTGCGAGAGGATGCATCCCGCAGGCTAGTCGAGCAAAAACACGTGCGAGAGGATGCATCCCGCAGGCTAGTCGAGCAAAAACAAGTGCGAGAGGATGCATCCCGCAGGCTAGTCGAGTAAAAACACGTGCGAGAGGATGCATCCCGCAGGCTAGTCGAGCAAAAACACGTGCGAGTGGATGCATCCCGCAGGCTAGTCGAGCAAAAACACGTGCGAGAGGATGCATCCCGCAGGCTAGTCGAGTAAAAACACGTGCGAGAGGATGCATCCCGCAGGCTAGTCGAGCACAAACATGTGCGAGAGGATGCATCCCGCAGGCTAGTCGAGCAAAAACACGTGCGAGAGGATGCATCCCGCAGGCTAGTCGAGTAAAAACACGTGCGAAAGGATGCATCCCGCAGGCTAGTCGAGCACAAACACGTGCGAGGTTTTGTGGGATGCGCATGCGCAGGTTTTGTGGGATGCGCATGCGCAGATTTTTTGGGATGCGCATGCGCAGGTTTTTTGGGATGCGCATGGCTAGTCGAGCAAAAACACGTGCGAGAGGATGCATCCAGCAGGCTAGTCGAGCAAAAACACGTGCGAGAGGATGCATCCCGCAGGCTAGTCGAGTAAAAACACGTGCGAGAGGATGCATCCCGCAGGCTAGTCGAGTAAAAACACGTGCGAGGTTTTGTGGGATGCGCATGCGCAGGTTTTTGTGGGATGCGCATGCGCAGGTTTTTTGGGATGCGCATGCGCAGGTTTTTTGGGATGCGCATGGCTAGTCGAGCAAAAACACGTGCGAGAGGATGCATCCCGCAGGCTAGTCGAGCAAAAACACGTGCGAGAGGATGCATCCCGCAGGCTAGTCGAGTAAAAACACGTGCGAGAGGATGCATCCCGCAGGCTAGTCGAGTAGAAACACGTGCGAGAGGATGCATCCCGCAGGCTAGTCGAGTAAAAACACGTGCGAGGTTTTGTGGGATGCGCATGCGCAGGTTTTGTGGGATGCGCATGCGCAGGTTTTTTGGGATGCGCATGCCTAGTCGAGCATAAACACGTGCGAGAGGATGCATCCCGCAGGCTAGTCGAGCAAAAACACGTGCGAGAGGATGCATCCCGCAGGCTAGTCGAGTAAAAACACGTGCGAGAGGATGCATCCCGCAGGCTAGTCGAGCAAAAACACGTGCGAGAGGATGCATCCCGCAGGCTAGTCGAGCAAAAACACGTGCGAGAGGATGCATCCCGCAGGCTAGTCGAGCAAAAACACGTGCGAGAGGATGCATCCTGCAGGCTAGTCGAGTAAAAACACGTGCGAGAGGATGCATCCCGCTGGCTAGTCGAGTAAAAACACGTGCGAGAGGATGCATCCCGCAGGCTAGTCGAGTAAAAACACGTGCAAGAGGATGCTTCCCGCAGGCTAGTCGAGTAAAAACACGTGCGAGAGGATGCATCCCGCAGGCTAGTCGAGTAAAAACACGTGCAAGAGGATGCTTCCCGCAGGCTAGTCGAGTAAAAACACGTGCGAGAGGATGCATCCCGCAGGCTAGTCGAGTAAAAACACGTGCGAGAGGATGCTTCCCGCAGGCTAGTCGAGTAAAAACACGTGCGAGAGGATGCATCCCGCATGCTAGTCGAGTAAAAACACGTGCAAGAGGATGCTTCCCGCAGGCTAGTCGAGTAAAAACACGTGCGAGAGGATACATCCCGCAGGCTAGTCGAGTAAAAACACGTGCGAGAGGATGCGTCCCGCAGGCTAGTCGAGCAAAAACACGTGCGAGAGGATGCATCCCGCAGGCTAGTCGAGCAAAAACACGTGCGAGAGGATGCATCCCGCAGGCTAGTCGAGCAAAAACACGTGCGAGAGGATGTATCCCGCAGGCTAGTCGAGTAAAAACACGTGCGAGACGATGCATCCCGCAGGCTAGTCGAGTAAAAACACGTGCGAGACGATGCATCCCGCAGGCTAGTCGAGTAAAAACACGTGCGAGAGGATGCATCCCGCAGGCTAGTCGAGTAAAAACACGTGCGAGGTTTTGTGGGATGCGCATGCGCAGGTTTTGTGGGATGCGCATGCGCAGGTTTTTTGGAATGCGCATGGCTAGTCGAGCAAAAACACGTGCGAGAGGATGCATCCCGCAGGGTAGTCGAGTAAAAACACGTGCGAGAGGATGCATCCCGCAGGCTAGTCGAGTAAAAACACGTGCGAGAGGATGCATCCCGCAGGCTAGTCGAGTAAAAACACGTGCGAGGTTTTGTGGGATGCGCATGCGCAGGTTTTGTGGGATGCGCATGCGCAGGTTTTTTGGGATGCGCATGGCTAGTCGAGCAAAAACACGTGCGAGAGGATGCATCCCGCAGTCTAGTCGAGCACAAACACGTGCGAGGTTTTGTGGGATGCGCATGCGCAGATTTTTTGGGATGCGCATGCGCAGGTTTTTTGGGATGCGCATGGCTAGTCGAGCAAAAACACGTGCGAGAGGATGCATCCAGCAGGCTAGTCGAGCAAAAACACGTGCGAGAGGATGCATCCCGCAGGCTAGTCGAGTAAAAACACGTGCGAGAGGATGCATCCCGCAGGCTAGTCGAGTAAAAACACGTGCGAGGTTTTGTGGGATGCGCATGCGCAGGTTTTTGTGGGATGCGCATGCGCAGGTTTTTTGGGATGCGCATGCGCAGGTTTTTTGGGATGTGCATGGCTAGTCGAGCAAAAACACGTGCGAGAGGATGCATCCCGCAGGCTAGTCGAGCAAAAACACGTGCGAGAGGATGCATCCCGCAGGCTAGTCGACTAAAAACACGTGCGAAAGGATGCATCCCGCAGGCTAGTAGAGCACAAACACGTGCGAGGTTTTGTGGGATGCGCATGCGCAGGTTTTGTGGGATGCGCATGCGCAGATTTTTTGGGATGCGCATGCGCAGGTTTTTTGGGATGCGCATGGCTAGTCGAGCAAAAACACGTGCGAGAGGATGCATCCCGCAGGGTAGTCGAGTAAAAACACGTGCGAGAGGATGCATCCCGCAGGCTAGCCGAGTAAAAACACGTGCGAGAGGATGCATCCCGCAGGCTAGTCGAGCAAAAACACGTGCGAGAGGATGCATCCCGCAGGCTAGTCGAGCAAAAACAAGTGCGAGAGGATGCATCCCGCAGGCTAGTCGAGTAAAAACACGTGCGAGAGGATGCATCCCGCAGGCTAGTCGAGCAAAAACACGTGCGAGAGGATGCATCCCGCAGGCTAGTCGAGCAAAAACACGTGCGAGAGGATGCATCCCGCAGGCTAGTCGAGTAAAAACACGTGCGAGAGGATGCATCCCGCAGGCTAGTCGAGCACAAACATGTGCGAGAGGATGCATCCCGCAGGCTAGTCGAGCAAAAACACGTGCGAGAGGATGCATCCCGCAGGCTAGTCGAGTAAAAACACGTGCGAAAGGATGCATCCCGCAGGCTAGTCGAGCACAAACACGTGCGAGGTTTTGTGGGATGCGCATGCGCAGGTTTTGTGGGATGCGCATGCGCAGATTTTTTGGGATGCGCATGCGCAGGTTTTTTGGGATGCGCATGGCTAGTCGAGCAAAAACACGTGCGAGAGGATGCATCCAGCAGGCTAGTCGAGCAAAAACACGTGCGAGAGGATGCATCCCGCAGGCTAGTCGAGTAAAAACACGTGCGAGAGGATGCATCCCGCAGGCTAGTCGAGTAAAAACACGTGCGAGGTTTTGTGGGATGCGCATGCGCAGGTTTTTGTGGGATGCGCATGCGCAGGTTTTTTGGGATGCGCATGCGCAGGTTTTTTGGGATGCGCATGGCTAGTCGAGCAAAAACACGTGCGAGAGGATGCATCCCGCAGGCTAGTCGAGCAAAAACACGTGCGAGAGGATGCATCCCGCAGGCTAGTCGACTAAAAACACGTGCGAAAGGATGCATCCCGCAGGCTAGTAGAGCACAAACACGTGCGAGGTTTTGTGGGATGCGCATGCGCAGGTTTTGTGGGATGCGCATGCGCAGATTTTTTGGGATGCGCATGCGCAGGTTTTTTGGGATGCGCATGGCTAGTCGAGCAAAAACACGTGCGAGAGGATGCATCCCGCAGGGTAGTCGAGTAAAAACACGTGCGAGAGGATGCATCCCGCAGGCTAGCCGAGTAAAAACACGTGCGAGAGGATGCATCCCGCAGGCTAGTCGAGCAAAAACACGTGCGAGAGGATGCATCCCGCAGGCTAGTCGAGCAAAAACAAGTGCGAGAGGATGCATCCCGCAGGCTAGTCGAGTAAAAACACGTGCGAGAGGATGCATCCCGCAGGCTAGTCGAGCAAAAACACGTGCGAGAGGATGCATCCCGCAGGCTAGTCGAGCAAAAACACGTGCGAGAGGATGCATCCCGCAGGCTAGTCGAGTAAAAACACGTGCGAGAGGATGCATCCCGCAGGCTAGTCGAGCACAAACACGTGCGAGAGGATGCATCCCGCAGGCTAGTCGAGCAAAAACACGTGCGAGAGGATGCATCCCGCAGGCTAGTCGAGTAAAAACACGTGCGAAAGGATGCATCCCGCAGGCTAGTCGAGCACAAACACGTGCGAGGTTTTGTGGGATGCGCATGCGCAGGTTTTGTGGGATGCGCATGCGCAGATTTTTTGGGATGCGCATGCGCAGGTTTTTTGGGATGCGCATGGCTAGTCGAGCAAAAACACGTGCGAGAGGATGCATCCCGCAGGCTAGTCGAGTAAAAAAACGTGCGAGACGATGCATCCCGCAGGCTAGTCGAGTAAAAACACGTGCGAGAGGATGCATCCCGCAGGCTAGTCGAGTAGAAACACGTGCGAGAGGATGCATCCCGCAGGCTAGTCGAGTAAAAACACGTGCGAGGTTTTGTGGGATGCGCATGCGCAGGTTTTGTGGGATGCGCATGCGCAGGTTTTTTGGGATGCGCATGCGCAGGTTTTTTGGGATGCGCATGCCTAGTCGAGCATAAACACGTGCGAGAGGATGCATCCCGCAGGCTAGTCGAGCAAAAACACGTGCGAGAGGATGCATCCCGCAGGCTAGTCGAGTAAAAACACGTGCGAGAGGATGCATCCCGCAGGCTAGTCGAGCAAAAACACGTGCGAGAGGATGCATCCCGCAGGCTAGTCGAGCAAAAACACGTGCGAGAGGATGCATCCCGCAGGCTAGTCGAGCAAAAACACGTGCGAGAGGATGCATCCTGCAGGCTAGTCGAGTAAAAACACGTGCGAGAGGATGCATCCCGCTGGCTAGTCGAGTAAAAACACGTGCGAGAGGATGCATCCCGCAGGCTAGTCGAGTAAAAACACGTGCAAGAGGATGCTTCCCGCAGGCTAGTCGAGTAAAAACACGTGCGAGAGGATGCATCCCGCAGGCTAGTCGAGTAAAAACACGTGCGAGAGGATGCATCCCGCAGGCTAGTCGAGTAAAAACACGTGCAAGAGGATGCTTCCCGCAGGCTAGTCGAGTAAAAACACGTGCGAGAGGATGCATCCCGCAGGCTAGTCGAGTAAAAACACGTGCGAGAGGATGCTTCCCGCAGGCTAGTCGAGTAAAAACACGTGCGAGAGGATGCATCCCGCATGCTAGTCGAGTAAAAACACGTGCAAGAGGATGCTTCCCGCAGGCTAGTCGAGTAAAAACACGTGCGAGAGGATACATCCCGCAGGCTAGTCGAGTAAAAACACGTGCGAGAGGATGCGTCCCGCAGGCTAGTCGAGCAAAAACACGTGCGAGAGGATGCATCCCGCAGGCTAGTCGAGCAAAAACACGTGCGAGAGGATGCATCCCGCAGGCTAGTCGAGCAAAAACACGTGCGAGAGGATGTATCCCGCAGGCTAGTCGAGTAAAAACACGTGCGAGACGATGCATCCCGCAGGCTAGTCGAGTAAAAACACGTGCGAGACGATGCATCCCGCAGGCTAGTCGAGTAAAAACACGTGCGAGAGGATGCATCCCGCAGGCTAGTCGAGTAAAAACACGTGCGAGGTTTTGTGGGATGCGCATGCGCAGGTTTTGTGGGATGCGCATGCGCAGGTTTTTTGGAATGCGCATGGCTAGTCGAGCAAAAACACGTGCGAGAGGATGCATCCCGCAGTCTAGTCGAGCACAAACACGTGCGAGGTTTTGTGGGATGCGCATGCGCAGGTTTTGTGGGATGCGCATGCGCAGATTTTTTGGGATGCGCATGCGCAGGTTTTTTGGGATGCGCATGGCTAGTCGAGCAAAAACACGTGCGAGAGGATGCAACCCGCAGGCTAGTCGAGCAAAAACACGTGCGAGAGGATGCATCCCGCAGGCTAGTCGAGTAAAAACACGTGCGAAAGGATGCATCCCGCAGGCTAGTCGAGCACAAACACGTGCGAGGTTTTGTGGGATGCGCATGCGCAGGTTTTGTGGGATGCGCATGCGCAGATTTTTTGGGATGCGCATGGCTAGTCGAGCAAAAACACGTGCGAGAGGATGCATCCCGCAGGCTAGTCGAGTAAAAACACGTGCGTGACGATGCATCCCGCAGGCTAGTCGAGTAAAAACACGTGCGAGAGGATGCATCCCGCAGGCTAGTCGAGTAAAAACACGTGCGAGAGGATGCATCCCGCAGGCTAGTCGAGTAAAAACACGTGCGAGAGGATACATCCCGCAGGCTAGTCGAGTAAAAACACGTGCGAGAGGATGCGTCCCGCAGGCTAGTCGAGCAAAAACACGTGCGAGAGGATGCATCCCGCAGGCTAGTCGAGTAAAAACACGTGCGAGAGGATGCATCCCGCAGGCTAGTCGAGCAAAAACACGTGCGAGAGGATGCATCCCGCAGGCTAGTCGAGTAAAAACACGTGCGAAAGGATGCATCCCGCAGGCTAGTCGAGCACAAACACGTGCGAGGTTTTGTGGGATGCGCATGCGCAGGTTTTGTGGGATGCGCATGCGCAGGTTTTTTGGGATGCGCATGGCTAGTCGAGCAAAAACACGTGCGAGAGGATGCATCCCGCAGGCTAGTCGAGTAAAAACACGTGCGAGAGGATGCATCCCGCAGGCTAGTCGAGTAAAAACACGTGCGAGGTTTTGTGGGATGCGCATGCGCAGGTTTTGTGGGATGCGCATGCGCAGGTTTTTTGGGATGCGCATGGCTAGTCGAGCAAAAACACGTGCGAGAGGATGCATCCCGCTGTCTAGTCGAGCACAAACACGTGCGAGGTTTTGTGGGATGCGCATGCGCAGGTTTTGTGGGATGCGCATGCGCAGATTTTTTGGGATGCGCATGCGCAGGTTTTTTGGGATGCGCATGGCTAGTCGAGCAAAAACACGTGCGAGAGGATGCATCGCGCAGGCTAGTCGAGCAAAAACACGTGCGAGAGGATGCATCCCGCAGGCTAGTCGAGTAAAAACACGTGCGAGAGGATGCATCCCGCAGGCTAGTCGAGTAAAAACACGTGCGAGAGGATGCATCCCGCAGGCTAGTCGAGTAAAAACACGTGCGAGGTTTTGTGGGATGCGCATGCGCAGGTTTTGTGGGATGCGCATGCGCAGGTTTTTTGGGATGCGCATGCGCAGGTTTTTTGGGATGCGCATGGCTAGTCGAGCAAAAACACGTGCGAGAGGATGCATCCCGCAGGCTAGCCGAGCAAAAACACGTGCGAGAGGATGCATCCCGCAGGGTAGTCGAGTAAAAACACGTGCGAGGTTTTGTGGGATGCGCATGCGCAGGTTTTGTGGGATGCGCATGCGCAGGTTTTTTGGGATGCGCATGTGCAGGTTTTTTGGGATGCGCATGGCTAGTCGAGCAAAAACACGTGCGAGAGGATGCATCCCGCAGGCTAGTCGAGTAAAAACACGTGCGAGACGATGCATCCCGCAGGCTAGTCGAGTATAAACACGTGCGAGAGGATGCATCCCGCAGGCTAGTCGAGTAAAAACACGTGCGAGAGGATGCATCTCGCAGGCTAGTCGAGCAAAAACACGTGCGAGAGGATGCATCCCGCAGGCTAGTCGAGTAAAAACACGTGCGAAAGGATGCATCCCGCAGGCTAGTCGAGCACAAACACGTGCGAGGTTTTGTGGGATGCGCATGCGCAGGTTTTGTGGGATGCGCATGCGCAGATTTTTTGGGATGCGCATGCGCAGGTTTTTTGGGATGCGCATGGCTAGTCGAGCAAAAACACGTGCGAGAGGATGCATCCCGCAGGCTAGTCGAGTAAAAACACGTGCGAGAGGATGCATCCCGCAGGCTAGTCGAGTAAAAACACGTGCGAGGTTTTGTGGGATGCGCATGCGCAGGTTTTGTGGGATGCGCATGCGCAGGTTTTTTGGGATGCGCATGGCTAGTCGAGCAAAAACACGTGCGAGAGGATGCATCCCGCAGTCTAGTCGAGCACAAACACGTGCGAGGTTTTGTGGGATGCGCATGCGCAGGTTTTGTGGGATGCGCATGCGCAGATTTTTTGGGATGCGCATGCGCAGGTTTTTTGGGATGCGCATGGCTAGTCGAGCAAAAACACGTGCGAGAGGATGCATCGCGCAGGCTAGTCGAGCAAAAACACGTGCGAGAGGATGCATCCCGCAGGCTAGTCGAGTAAAAACACGTGCGAGAGGATGCATCCCGCAGGCTAGTCGAGTAAAAACACGTGCGAGAGGATGCATCCCGCAGGCTAGTCGAGTAAAAACACGTGCGAGGTTTTGTGGGATGCGCATGCGCAGGTTTTGTGGGATGCGCATGCGCAGGTTTTTTGGGATGCGCATGCGCAGGTTTTTTGGGATGCGCATGGCTAGTCGAGCAAAAACACGTGCGAGAGGATGCATCCCGCAGGCTAGCCGAGCAAAAACACGTGCGAGAGGATGCATCCCGCAGGGTAGTCGAGTAAAAACACGTGCGAGGTTTTGTGGGATGCGCATGCGCAGGTTTTGTGGGATGCGCATGCGCAGGTATTTTGGGATGCGCATGTGCAGGTTTTTTGGGATGCGCATGGCTAGTCGAGCAAAAACACGTGCGAGAGGATGCATCCCGCAGGCTAGTCGAGTAAAAACACGTGCGAGACGATGCATCCCGCAGGCTAGTCGAGTATAAACACGTGCGAGAGGATGCATCCCGCAGGCTAGTCGAGAAAAACACGTGCGAGAGGATGCATCCCGCAGGCTAGTCGAGTAAAAACACGTGCGAGGTTTTGTGGGATGCGCATGCGCAGGTTTTTTGGGATGCGCATGGATAGTCGAGCAAAAACACGTGCGAGAGGATGCATCCCGCAGGCTAGTCGAGTAAAAACACGTGCGAGAGGATGCATCCCGCAGGCTAGTCGAGTAAAAACACGTGCGAGGTTTTGTGGGATGCGCATGCGCAGATTTTTTGGGATGCGCATGCGCAGGTTTTTTGGGATGCGCATGGCTAGTCGAGCAAAAACACGTGCGAGAGGATGCATCCCGCAGGCTAGTCGAGTAAAAACACGTGCGAGAGGATGCATCCCGCAGGCTAGTCGAGTAAAAACACGTGCGAGGTTTTGTGGGATGCGCATGCGCAGGTTTTGTGGGATGCGCATGCGCAGGTTTTTTGGGATGCGCATGGCTAGTCGAGCAAAAACACGTGCGAGAGGATGCATCCCGCTGTCTAGTCGAGCACAAACACTTGCGAGGTTTTGTGGGATGCGCATGCGCAGGTTTTGTGGGATGCGCATGCGCAGATTTTTTGGGATGCGCATGCGCAGGTTTTTTGGGATGCGCATGGCTAGTCGAGCAAAAACACGTGCGAGAGGATGCATCGCGCAGGCTAGTCGAGCAAAAACACGTGCGAGAGGATGCATCCCGCAGGCTAGTCGAGTAAAAACACGTGCGAGAGGATGCATCCCGCAGGCTAGTCGAGTAAAAACACGTGCGAGAGGATGCATCCCGCAGGCTAGTCGAGTAAAAACACGTGCGAGGTTTTGTGGGATGCGCATGCGCAGGTTTTGTGGGATGCGCATGCGCAGGTTTTTTGGGATGCGCATGCGCAGGTTTTTTGGGATGCGCATGCGCAGGTTTTTTGGGATGCGCATGGCTAGTCGAGCAAAAACACGTGCGAGAGGATGCATCCCGCAGGCTAGCCGAGCAAAAACACGTGCGAGAGGATGCATCCCGCAGGGTAGTCGAGTAAAAACACGTGCGAGGTTTTGTGGGATGCGCATGCGCAGGTTTTGTGGGATGCGCATGCGCAGGTTTTTTGGGATGCGCATGTGCAGGTTTTTTGGGATGCGCATGGCTAGTCGAGCAAAAACACGTGCGAGAGGATGCATCCCGCAGGCTAGTCGAGTAAAAACACGTGCGAGACGATGCATCCCGCAGGCTAGTCGAGTATAAACACGTGCGAGAGGATGCATCCCGCAGGCTAGTCGAGTAAAAACACGTGCGAGAGGATGCATCTCGCAGGCTAGTCGAGCAAAAACACGTGCGAGAGGATGCATCCCGCAGGCTAGTCGAGCACAAACACGTGCGAGGTTTTGTGGGATGCGCATGCGCAGGTTTTGTGGGATGCGCATGCGCAGATTTTTTGGGATGCGCATGCGCAGGTTTTTTGGGATGCGCATGGCTAGTCGAGCAAAAACACGTGCGAGAGGATGCATCCCGCAGGCTAGTCGAGTAAAAACACGTGCGAGAGGATGCATCCCGCAGGCTAGTCGAGTAAAAACACGTGCGAGGTTTTGTGGGATGCGCATGCGCAGGTTTTGTGGGATGCGCATGCGCAGGTTTTTTGGGATGCGCATGCGCAGGTTTTTTGGGATGCGCATGGCTAGTCGAGCAAAAACACGTGCGAGAGGATGCATCCCGCAGGCTAGCCGAGCAAAAACACGTGCGAGAGGATGCATCCCGCAGGGTAGTCGAGTAAAAACACGTGCGAGGTTTTGTGGGATGCGCATGCGCAGGTTTTGTGGGATGCGCATGCGCAGGTATTTTGGGATGCGCATGTGCAGGTTTTTTGGGATGCGCATGGCTAGTCGAGCAAAAACACGTGCGAGAGGATGCATCCCGCAGGCTAGTCGAGTAAAAACACGTGCGAGACGATGCATCCCGCAGGCTAGTCGAGTATAAACACGTGCGAGAGGATGCATCCCGCAGGCTAGTCGAGAAAAACACGTGCGAGAGGATGCATCCCGCAGGCTAGTCGAGTAAAAACACGTGCGAGGTTTTGTGGGATGCGCATGCGCAGGTTTTTTGGGATGCGCATGGATAGTCGAGCAAAAACACGTGCGAGAGGATGCATCCCGCAGGCTAGCCGAGCAAAAACACGTGCGAGAGGATGCATCCCGCAGGCTAGTCGAGTAAAAACACGTGCGAGGTTTTGTGGGATGCGCATGCGCAGGTTCTGTGGGATGCGCATGCGCAGGTTTTTTGGGATGCGCATGGCTAGTCGAGCAAAAACACGTGCGAGAGGATGCATCCCGCAGTCTAGTCGAGCACAAACACGTGCGAGGTTTTGTGGGATGCGCATGCGCAGGTTTTGTGGGATGCGCATGCGCAGGTTTTTTGGGATGCGCATGGCTAGTCGAGCAAAAACACGTGCGAGAGGATGCATCCCGCAGGCTAGTTAGCAAAAACACGTGCGAGAGGATGCATCCCGCAGGCTAGTCGAGTAAAAACACGTGCGAAAGGATGCATCCCGCAGGCTAGTAGAGCACAAACACGTGCGAGGTTTTGTGGGATGCGCATGCGCAGGTTTTGTGGAATGCGCATGCGCAGGTTTTTTGGGATGCGCATGGCTAGTCGAGCAAAAACACGTGCGAGAGGATGCATCCCGCAGGCTAGTCGAGTAAAAACACGTGCGAGACGATGCATCCCGCAGGCTAGTCGAGTAAAAACACGTGCGAGAGGATGCATCCCGCAGGCTAGTCGAGTAAAAACACGTGCGAGAGGATGCATCCCGCAGGCTAGTCGAGTAAAAACACGTGCGAGGTTTTGTGGGATGCGCATGCGCAGGTTTTTTGGGATGCGCATGGCTAGTCGAGCAAAAACACGTGCGAGAGGATGCATCCCGCAGGCTAGCCGAGCAAAAACACGTGCGAGAGGATGCATCCCGCAGGCTAGTCGAGCAAAAACACGTGCGAGAGGATGCATCCCGCAGGCTAGTCGAGTAAAAACACGTGCGAAAGGATGCACCCCGCAGGCTAGTCGAGCACAAACACGTGCCAGGTTTTGTGGGATGCGCATGCGCAGGTTTTGTGGGATGCGCATGCGCAGATTTTTTGGGATGCGCATGCGCAGGTTTTTTGGGATGCGCATGGCTAGTCGAGCAAAAACACGTGCGAGAGGATGCATCCCGCAGGCTAGTCGAGCAAAAACACGTGCGAGAGGATGCATCCCGCAGGCTAGTCGAGTAAAAACACGTGCGAAAGGATGCATCCCGCAGGCTAGTACAGCACAAACACGTGCGAGGTTTTGTGGGATGCGCATGCGCAGGTTTTGTGGGATGCGCATGCGAAGATTTTTTGGGATGCGCATGCGCAGGTTTTTTGGGATGCGCATGGCTAGTCGAGCAAAAACACGTGCGAGAGGATGCATCCCGCAGGCTAGTCGAGTAAAAACACGTGCGAGACGATGCATCCCGCAGGCTAGTCGAGTAAAAACACGTGCGAGAGGATGCATCCCGCAGGCTAGTCGAGTAAAAACACGTGCGAGGTTTTGTGGGATGCGCATGCGCAGGTTTTGTGGGATGCGCATGCGCAGGTTTTTTGGGATGCGCATGGCTAGTCGAGCAAAAACACGTGCGAGAGGATGCATCCCGCAGTCTAGTCGAGCACAAACACGTGCGAGGTTTTGTGGGATGCGCATGCGCAGGTTTTGTGGGATGCGCATGCGCAGGTTTTTTGGGATGCGCATGGCTAGTCGAGCAAAAACACGTGCGAGAGGATGCATCCCGCAGGCTAGTCGAGCAAAAACACGTGCGAGAGGATGCATCCCGCAGGCTAGTCGAGTAAAAACACGTGCGAAAGGATGCATCCCGCAGGCTAGTAGAGCACAAACACGTGCGAGGTTTTGTGGGATGCGCATGCGCAGGTTTTGTGGAATGCGCATGCGCAGATTTTTTGGGATGCGCATGCGCAGGTTTTTTGGGATGCGCATGGCTAGTCGAGCAAAAACACGTGCGAGAGGATGCATCCCGCAGGCTAGTCGAGTAAAAACACGTGCGAGACGATGCATCCCGCAGGCTAGTCGAGTAAAAACACGTGCGAGAGGATGCATCCCGCAGGCTAGTCGAGTAAAAACACGTGCGAGAGGATGCATCCCGCAGGCTAGTCGAGTAAAAACACGTGCGAGGTTTTGTGGGATGCGCATGCGCAGGTTTTGTGGGATGCGCATGCGCAGGTTTTTTGGGATGCGCATGGCTAGTCGAGCAAAAACACGTGCGAGAGGATGCATCCCGCAGGCTAGTCGAGTAAAAACACGTGCGAGACGATGCATCCCGCAGGCTAGTCGAGTAAAAACAAGTGCGGGAGGATGCATCCCGCAGGCTAGTCGAGTAAAAACACGTGCGAGAGGATGCATCCCGCAGGCTAGTCGAGCAAAAACACGTGCGAGAGGATGCATCCCGCAGGCTAGTCGAGCAAAAACACGTGCGAGAGGATGCATCCCGCAGGCTAGTCGAGTAAAAACACGTGCGAGAGGATGCATCCCGCAGGCTAGTCGAGCACAAACACGTGCGAGAGGATGCATCCCGCAGGCTAGTCGAGCAAAAACACGTGCGAGAGGATGCATCCCGCAGGCTAGTCGAGTAAAAACACGTTCGAAAGGATGCATCCCGCAGGCTAGTCGAGCACAAACACGTGCGAGGTTTTGTGGGATGCGCATGCGCAGATTTTTTGGGATGCGCATGCGCAGGTTTTTTGGGATGCGCATGGCTAGTCGAGCAAAAACACGTGCGAGAGGATGCATCCCGCAGGCTAGTCGAGTAAAAACACGTGCGAGACGATGCATCCCGCAGGCTAGTCGAGTAAAAACACGTGCGAGAGGATGCATCCCGCAGGCTAGTCGAGTAGAAACACGTGCGAGAGGATGCATCCCGCAGGCTAGTCGAGTAAAAACACGTGCGAGGTTTTGTGGGATGCGCATGCGCAGGTTTTGTGGGATGCGCATGCGCAGGTTTTTTGGGATGCGCATGCGCAGGTTTTTTGGGATGCGCATGCCTAGTCAAGCATAAACACGTGCGAGAGGATGCATCCCGCAGGCTAGCCGAGCAAAAACACGTGCGAGAGGATGCATCCCGCAGGCTAGTCGAGTAAAAACACGTGCGAGAGGATGCATCCCGCAGGCTAGTCGAGCAAAAACACGTGCGAGAGGATGCATCCCGCAGGCTAGTCGAGTAAAAACACGTGCGAGGTTTTGTGGGATGCGCATGCGCAGGTTTTGTGGGATGCGCATGCGCAGGTTTTTTGGGATGCGCATGGCTAGTCGAGCAAAAACACGTGCGAGAGGATGCATCCCGCAGTCTAGTCGAGCACAAACACGTGCGAGGTTTTGTGGGATGCGCATGCGCAGGTTTTGTGGGATGCGCATGCGCAGATTTTGTGGGATGCGCATGCGCAGGTTTTTTGGGATGCGCATGCGCAGGTTTTTTGGGATGCGCATGGCTAGTCGAGCAAAAACACGTGCGAGAGGATGCATCCCGCAGGGTAGTCAAGTAAAAACACGTGCGAGAGGATGCATCCCGCAGGCTAGCCGAGTAAAAACACGTGCGAGAGGATGCATCCCGCAGGCTAGTCGAGCAAAAACACGTGCGAGAGGATGCATCCCGCAGGCTAGTCGAGCAAAAACAAGTGCGAGAGGATGCATCCCGCAGGCTAGTCGAGTAAAAACACGTGCGAGAGGATGCATCCCGCAGGCTAGTCGAGCAAAAACACGTGCGAGAGGATGCATCCCGCAGGCTAGTCGAGCAAAAACACGTGCGAGAGGATGCATCCCGCAGGCTAGTCGAGTAAAAACACGTGCGAGAGGATGCATCCCGCAGGCTAGTCGAGCACAAACACGTGCGAGAGGATGCATCCCGCAGGCTAGTCGAGCAAAAACACGTGCGAGAGGATGCATCCCGCAGGCTAGTCGAGTAAAAACACGTGCGAAAGGATGCATCCCGCAGGCTAGTCGAGCACAAACACGTGCGAGGTTTTGTGGGATGCGCATGCGCAGATTTTTTGGGATGCGCATGCGCAGGTTTTTTGGGATGCGCATGGCTAGTCGAGCAAAAACACGTGCGAGAGGATGCATCCCGCAGGCTAGTCGAGTAAAAACACGTGCGAGACGATGCATCCCGCAGGCTAGTCGAGTAAAAACACGTGCGAGAGGATGCATCCCGCAGGCTAGTCGAGTAGAAACACGTGCGAGAGGATGCAACCCGCAGGCTAGTCGAGTAAAAACACGTGCGAGGTTTTGTGGGATGCGCATGCGCAGGTTTTGTGGGATGCGCATGCGCAGGTTTTTTGGGATGCGCATGCGCAGGTTTTTTGGGATGCGCATGCCTAGTCAAGCATAAACACGTGCGAGAGGATGCATCCCGCAGGCTAGTCGAGCAAAAACACGTGCGAGAGGATGCATCCCGCAGGCTAGTCGAGTAAAAACACGTGCGAGAGGATGCATCCCGCAGGCTAGTCGAGCAAAAACACGTGCGAGAGGATGCATCCCGCAGGCTAGTCGAGTAAAAACACGTGCGAGGTTTTGTGGGATGCGCATGCGCAGGTTTTGTGGGATGCGCATGCGCAGGTTTTTTGGGATGCGCATGGCTAGTCGAGCAAAAACACGTGCGAGAGGATGCATCCCGCAGTCTAGTCGAGCACAAACACGTGCGAGGTTTTGTGGGATGCGCATGCGCAGGTTTTGTGGGATGCGCATGCGCAGATTTTTTGGGATGCGCATGCGCAGGTTTTTTGGGATGCGCATGGCTAGTCGAGCAAAAACACGTGCGAGAGGATGCATCCCGCAGGCTAGTCGAGCAAAAACACGTGCGAGAGGATGCATCCCGCAGGCTAGTCGAGTAAAAACACGTGCGAAAGGATGCATCCCGCAGGCTAGTCGAGCACAAACACGTGCGAGGTTTTGTGGGATGCGCACGCGCAGGTTTTGTGGGATGCGCATGCGCAGATTTTTTGGGATGCGCATGGCTAGTCGAGCAAAAACACGTGCGAGAGGATGCATCCCGCAGGCTAGTCGAGTAAAAACACGTGCGTGACGATGCATCCCGCAGGCTAGTCGAGTAAAAACACGTGCGAGAGGATGCATCCCGCAGGCTAGTCGAGTAAAAACACGTGCGAGAGGATGCATCCCGCAGGCTAGTCGAGTAAAAACACGTGCGAGGTTTTGTGGGATGCGCATGCGCAGGTTTTTTGGGATGCGCATGGCTAGTCGAGCAAAAACACGTGCGAGAGGATGCATCCCGCAGGCTAGCCGAGCAAAAACACGTGCGAGAGGATGCATCCCGCAGGCTAGTCGAGTAAAAACACGTGCGAAAGGATGCATCCCGCAGGCTAGTAGAGCACAAACACGTGCGAGGTTTTGTGGGATGCGCATGCGCAGGTTTTGTGGGATGCGCATGCGAAGATTTTTTGGGATGCGCATGGCTAGTCGAGCAAAAACACGTGCGAGAGGATGCATCCCGCAGGCTAGTCGAGTAAAAACACGTGCGAGACGATGCATCCCGCAGGCTAGTCGAGTAAAAACACGTGCGAGAGGATGCATCCCGCAGGCTAGTCGAGTAAAAACACGTGCGAGGTTTTGTGGGATGCGCATGCGCAGGTTTTGTGGGATGCGCATGCGCAGGTTTTTTGGGATGCGCATGTGCAGGTTTTTTGGGATGCGCATGGCTAGTCGAGCAAAAACACGTGCGAGAGGATGCATCCCGCAGGCTAGTCGAGTAAAAACACGTGCGAGAGGATGCATCCCGCAGGCTAGTCGAGTAAAAACACGTGCGAGAGGATGCATCCCGCAGGCTAGTCGAGTAAAAACACGTGCGAGAGTATGCATCCCGCAGGCTAGTCGAGTAAAAACACGTGCGAGAGGATGCATCCCGCAGGCTAGTCGAGTAAAAACACGTGCGAGAGTATGCATCCCGCAGGCTAGTCGAGTAAAAACACGTGCGAGGTTTTGTGGGATGCGCATGCGCAGGTTTTTTGGGATGCGCATGCGCAGGTTTTTTGGGATGCGCATGGCTAGTCGAGCAAAAACACGTGCGAGAGGATGCATCCCGCAGGGTAGTCGAGTAAAAACACGTGCGAGAGGATGCATCCCGCAGGCTAGCCGAGTAAAAACACGTGCGAGAGGATGCATCCCGCAGGCTAGTCGAGCAAAAACACGTGCGAGAGGATGCATCCCGCAGGCTAGTCGAGCAAAAACAAGTGCGAGAGGATGCATCTCGCAGGCTAGTCGAGTAAAAACACGTGCGAGAGGATGCATCCCGCAGGCTAGTCGAGCAAAAACACGTGCGAGAGGATGCATCCCGCAGGCTAGTCGAGCAAAAACACGTGCGAGAGGATGCATCCCGCAGGCTAGTCGAGTAAAAACACGTGCGAGAGGATGCATCCCGCAGGCTAGTCGAGCACAAACACGTGCGAGAGGATGCATCCCGCAGGCTAGTCGAGCAAAAACACGTGCGAGAGGATGCATCCCGCAGGCTAGTCGAGTAAAAACACGTGCGAAAGGATGCATCCCGCAGGCTAGTCGAGCACAAACACGTGCGAGGTTTTGTGGGATGCGCATGCGCAGATTTTTTGGGATGCGCATGCGCAGGTTTTTTGGGATGCGCATGGCTAGTCGAGCAAAAACACGTGCGAGAGGATGCATCCCGCAGGCTAGTCGAGTAAAAACACGTGCGAGACGATGCATCCCGCAGGCTAGTCGAGTAAAAACACGTGCGAGAGGATGCATCCCGCAGGCTAGTCGAGTAGAAACACGTGCGAGAGGATGCATCCCGCAGGCTAGTCGAGTAAAAACACGTGCGAGGTTTTGTGGGATGCGCATGCGCAGGTTTTGTGGGATGCGCATGCGCAGGTTTTTTGGGATGCGCATGCGCAGGTTTTTTGGGATGCGCATGCCTAGTCAAGCATAAACACGTGCGAGAGGATGCATCCCGCAGGCTAGTCGAGCAAAAACACGTGCGAGAGGATGCATCCCGCAGGCTAGTCGAGTAAAAACACGTGCGAGAGGATGCATCCCGCAGGCTAGTCGAGCAAAAACACGTGCGAGAGGATGCATCCCGCAGGCTAGTCGAGTAAAAACACGTGCGAGGTTTTGTGGGATGCGCATGCGCAGGTTTTGTGGGATGCGCATGCGCAGGTTTTTTGGGATGCGCATGGCTAGTCGAGCAAAAACACGTGCGAGAGGATGCATCCCGCAGTCTAGTCGAGCACAAACACGTGCGAGGTTTTGTGGGATGCGCATGCGCAGGTTTTGTGGGATGCGCATGCGCAGATTTTTTGGGATGCGCATGCGCAGGTTTTTTGGGATGCGCATGGCTAGTCGAGCAAAAACACGTGCGAGAGGATGCATCCCGCAGGCTAGTCGAGCAAAAACACGTGCGAGAGGATGCATCCCGCAGGCTAGTCGAGTAAAAACACGTGCGAAAGGATGCATCCCGCAGGCTAGTCGAGCACAAACACGTGCGAGGTTTTGTGGGATGCGCATGCGCAGGTTTTGTGGGATGCGCATGCGCAGATTTTTTGGGATGCGCATGGCTAGTCGAGCAAAAACACGTGCGAGAGGATGCATCCCGCAGGCTAGTCGAGTAAAAACACGTGCGTGACGATGCATCCCGCAGGCTAGTCGAGTAAAAACACGTGCGAGAGGATGCATCCCGCAGGCTAGTCGAGTAAAAACACGTGCGAGAGGATGCATCCCGCAGGCTAGTCGAGTAAAAACACGTGCGAGGTTTTGTGGGATGCGCATGCGCAGGTTTTTTGGGATGCGCATGGCTAGTCGAGCAAAAACACGTGCGAGAGGATGCATCCCGCAGGCTAGCCGAGCAAAAACACGTGCGAGAGGATGCATCCCGCAGGGTAGTCGAGTAAAAACACGTGCGAGGTTTTGTGGGATGCGCATGCGCAGGTTTTGTGGCATGCGCATGCGAAGATTTTTTGGGATGCGCATGGCTAGTCGAGCAAAAACACGTGCGAGAGGATGCATCCCGCAGGCTAGTCGAGTAAAAACACGTGCGAGACGATGCATCCCGCAGGCTAGTCGAGTAAAAACACGTGCGAGAGGATGCATCCCGCAGGCTAGTCGAGTAAAAACACGTGCGAGGTTTTGTGGGATGCGCATGCGCAGGTTTTGTGGGATGCGCATGCGCAGGTTTTTTGGGATGCGCATGTGCAGGTTTTTTGGGATGCGCATGGCTAGTCGAGCAAAAACACGTGCGAGAGGTTGCATCCCGCAGGCTAGTCGAGTAAAAACACGTGCGAGACGATGCATCCCGCAGGCTAGTCGAGTAAAAACACGTGCGAGGTTTTGTGGGATGCGCATGCGCAGGTTTTGTGGGCTGCGCATGCGCAGATTTTTTGGGATGCGCATGCGCAGGTTTTTTGGGATGCGCATGGCTAGTCGAGCAAAAACACGTGCGAAAGGATGCATCCCGCAGGCTAGTCGAGTAAAAACACGTGCGAGACGATGCATCCCGCAGGCTAGTCGAGTATACACACGTGCGAGAGGATGCATCCCGCAGGCTAGTCGAGTAAAAACACGTGCGAGAGGATGCATCCCGCAGGCTAGTCGAGTAAAAACACGTGCGAGGTTTTGTGGGATGCGCATGCGCAGGTTTTTTGGGATGCGCATGGCTAGTCGAGCAAAAACACGTGCGAGAGGATGCATCCCGCAGGCTAGCCGAGCAAAAACACGTGCGAGAGGATGCATCCCGCAGGCTAGTCGAGTAAAAACACGTGCGAGGTTTTGTGGGATGCGCATGCGCAGGTTTTGTGGGATGCGCATGCGCAGGTTTTTTGGGATGCGCATGTGCAGGTTTTTTGGGATGCGCATGGCTAGTCGAGCAAAAACACGTGCGAGAGGATGCATCCCGCAGGCTAGTCGAGTAGAAACACGTGCGAGAGGATGCATCCCGCAGGCTAGTCGAGTAAAAACACGTGCGAGAGGATGCATCCCGCAGGCTAGTCGAGTAAAAACACGTGCGAGAGTATGCATCCCGCAGGCTAGTCGAGTAAAAACACGTGCGAGAGGATGCATCCCGCAGGCTAGTCGAGCACAAACACGTGCGAGAGGATGCATCCCGCAGGCTAGTCGAGTAAAAACACGTGCGAGAGGATGCATCCCGCAGGCTAGTCGAGCAAAAACACGTGCGAGAGGATGCATCCCGCAGGCTAGTCGAGTAAAAACACGTGCGAGGTTTTGTGGGATGCGCATGCGCAGGTTTTGTGGGATGCGCATGCGCAGGTTTTTTGGGATGCGCATGGCTAGTCGAGCAAAAACACGTGCGAGAGGATGCATCCCGCAGTCTAGTCGAGCACAAACACGTGCGAGGTTTTGTGGGATGCGCATGCGCAGGTTTTGTGGGATGCGCATGCGCAGATTTTTTGGGATGCGCATGCGCAGGTTTTTTGGGATGCGCATGGCTAGTCGAGCAAAAACACGTGCGAGAGGATGCATCCCGCAGGCTAGTCGAGCAAAAACACGTGCGAGAGGATGCATCCCGCAGGCTAGTCGAGTAAAAACACGTGCGAAAGGATGCATCCCGCAGGCTAGTCGAGCACAAACACGTGCGAGGTTTTGTGGGATGCGCATGCGCAGGTTTTGTGGGATGCGCATGCGCAGATTTTTTGGGATGCGCATGGCTAGTCGAGCAAAAACACGTGCGAGAGGATGCATCCCGCAGGCTAGTCGAGTAAAAACACGTGCGAGAGGATGCATCCCGCAGGCTAGTCGAGTAAAAACACGTGCGAGAGGATGCATCCCGCAGGCTAGTCGAGTAAAAACACGTGCGAGAGTATGCATCCCGCAGGCTAGTCGAGTAAAAACACGTGCGAGGTTTTGTGGGATGCGCATGCGCAGGTTTTTTGGGATGCGCATGCGCAGGTTTTTTGGGATGCGCATGCCTAGTCAAGCATAAACACGTGCGAGAGGATGCATCCCGCAGGCTAGTCGAGTAAAAACACGTGCGAGAGGATGCATCCCGCAGGCTAGTCGAGTAAAAACACGTGCGAGAGGATGCATCCCGCAGGCTAGTCGAGTAAAAACACGTGCGAGGTTTTGTGGGATGCGCATGCGCAGGTTTTTTGGGATGCGCATGGCTAGTCGAGCAAAAACACGTGCGAGAGGATGCATCCCGCAGGCTAGCCGAGCAAAAACACGTGCGAGAGGATGCATCCCGCAGGGTAGTCGAGTAAAAACACGTGCGAGGTTTTGTGGGATGCGCATGCGCAGGTTTTGTGGGATGCGCATGCGCAGGTTTTTTGGGATGCGCATGTGCAGGTTTTTTGGGATGCGCATGGCTAGTCGAGCAAAAACACGTGCGAGAGGATGCATCCCGCAGGCTAGTCGAGTAAAAACACGTGCGAGAGGATGCATCCCGCAGGCTAGTCGAGCAAAAACACGTGCGAGAGGATGCATCCCGCAGGCTAGTCGAGTAAAAACACGTGCGAAATGATGCATCCCGCAGGCTAGTCGAGCACAAACACGTGCGAGGTTTTGTGGGATGCGCATGCGCAGGTTTTGTGGGATGCGCATGCGCAGATTTTTTGGGATGCGCATGCGCAGGTTTTTTGGGATGCGCATGGCTAGTCGAGCAAAAACACGTGCGAGAGGATGCATCCCGCAGGCTAGTCGAGTAAAAACACTTGCGAGACGATGCATCCCGCAGGCTAGTCGAGTATAAACACGTGCGAGAGGATGCATCCCGCAGGCTAGTCGAGTAAAAACACGTGCGAGAGGATGCATCCCGCAGGCTAGTCGAGTAAAAACACGTGCGAGGTTTTGTGGGATGCGCATGCGCAGGTTTTTTGGGATGCGCATGGATAGTCGAGCAAAAACACGTGCGAGAGGATGCATCCCGCAGGCTAGCCGAGCAAAAACACGTGCGAGAGGATGCATCCCGCAGGCTAGTCGAGTAAAAACACGTGCGAGGTTTTGTGGGATGCGCATGCGCAGGTTCTGTGGGATGCGCATGCGCAGGTTTTTTGGGATGCGCATGGCTAGTCGAGCAAAAACACGTGCGAGAGGATGCATCCCGCAGTCTAGTCGAGCACAAACACGTGCGAGGTATTGTGGGATGCGCATGCGCAGGTTTTGTGGGATGCGCATGCGCAGGTTTTTTGGGATGCGCATGGCTAGTCGAGCAAAAACACGTGCGAGAGGATGCATCCCGCAGGCTAGTCGAGCAAAAACACGTGCGAGAGGATGCATCCCGCAGGCTAGTCGAGTAAAAACACGTGCGAAAGGATGCATCCCGCAGGCTAGTAGAGCACAAACACGTGCGAGGTTTTGTGGGATGCGCATGCGCAGGTTTTGTGGAATGCGCATGCGCAGATTTTTTGGGATGCGCATGCGCAGGTTTTTTGGGATGCGCATGGCTAGTCGAGCAAAAACACGTGCGAGAGGATGCATCCCGCAGGCTAGTCGAGTAAAAACACGTGCGAGAGGATGCATCCCGCAGGCTAGTCGAGTAAAAACACGTGCGAGGTTTTGTGGGATGCGCATGCGCAGGTTTTTTGGGATGCGCATGGCTAGTCGAGCAAAAACACGTGCGAGAGGATGCATCCCGCAGGCTAGCCGAGCAAAAACACGTGCGAGAGGATGCATCCCGCAGGCTAGTCGAGTAAAAACACGTGCGAGGTTTTGTGGGATGCGCATGCGCAGGTTTTGTGGGATGCGCATGCGCAGGTTTTTTGGGATGCGCATGTGCAGGTTTTTTGGGATGCGCATGGCTAGTCGAGCAAAAACACGTGCGAGAGGATGCAACTCGCAGGCTAGTCGAGTAAAAACACGTGCGAGAGGATGCATCCCGCAGGCTAGTCGAGTAAAAACACGTGCGAGGTTTTGTGGGATGCGCATGCGCAGGTTTTGTGGGATGCGCATGCGCAGATTTTTTGGGATGCGCATGCGCAGGTTTTTTGGGATGCGCATGGCTAGTCGAGCAAAAACACGTGCGAGACGATGCATCCCGCAGGGTAGTCGAGTAAAAACACGTGCGAGAGGATGCATCCCGCAGGCTAGCCGAGTAAAAACACGTGCGAGAGGATGCATCCCGCAGGCTAGTCGAGCAAAAACACGTGCGAGAGGATGCATCCCGCAGGCTAGTCGAGCAAAAACAAGTGCGAGAGGATGCATCCCGCAGGCTAGTCGAGTAAAAACACGTGCGAGAGGATGCATCCCGCAGGCTAGTCGAGCAAAAACACGTGCGAGAGGATGCATCCCGCAGGCTAGTCGAGTAAAAACACGTGCGAGAGGATGCATCCCGCAGGCTAGTCGAGCACAAACACGTGCGAGAGGATGCATCCCGCAGGCTAGTCGAGCAAAAACACGTGCGAGAGGATGCATCCCGCAGGCTAGTCGAGTAAAAACACGTGCGAAAGGATGCATCCCGCAGGCTAGTCGAGCACAAACACGTGCGAGGTTTTGTGGGATGCGCATGCGCAGGTTTTGTGGGATGCGCATGCGCAGATTTTTTGGGATGCGCATGCGCAGGTTTTTTGGGATGCGCATGGCTAGTCGAGCAAAAACACGTGCGAGAGGATGCATCCCGCAGGCTAGTCGAGTAAAAACACGTGCGAGACGATGCATCCCGCAGGCTAGTCGAGTAAAAACACGTGCGAGAGGATGCATCCCGCAGGCTAGTCGAGCAAAAACACGTGCGAGAGGATGCATCCCGCAGGCTAGTCGAGCAAAAACAAGTGCGAGAGGATGCATCTCGCAGGCTAGTCGAGTAAAAACACGTGCGAGAGGATGCATCCCGCAGGCTAGTCGAGCAAAAACACGTGCGAGAGGATGCATCCCGCAGGCTAGTCGAGCAAAAACACGTGCGAGAGGATGCATCCCGCAGGCTAGTCGAGCAAAAACAAGTGCGAGAGGATGCATCGCGCAGGCTAGTCGAGTAAAAACACGTGCGAGAGGATGCATCCCGCAGGCTAGTCGAGCAAAAACACGTGCGAGAGGATGCATCCCGCAGGCTAGTCGAGCAAAAACACGTGCGAGAGGATGCATCCCGCAGGCTAGTCGAGTAAAAACACGTGCGAGAGGATGCATCCCGCAGGCTAGTCGAGCACAAACACGTGCGAGAGGATGCATCCCGCAGGCTAGCCGAGTAAAAACACGTGCGAGAGGATGCATCCCGCAGGCTAGTCGAGCAAAAACACGTGCGAGAGGATGCATCCCGCAGGCTAGTCGAGCAAAAACAAGTGCGAGAGGATGCATCTCGCAGGCTAGTCGAGTAAAAACACGTGCGAGAGGATGCATCCCGCAGGCTAGTCGAGCAAAAACACGTGCGAGAGGATGCATCCCGCAGGCTAGTCGAGCAAAAACACGTGCGAGAGGATGCATCCCGCAGGGTAGTCGAGTAAAAACACGTGCGAGAGGATGCATCCCGCAGGCTAGCCGAGTAAAAACACGTGCGAGAGGATGCATCCCGCAGGCTAGTCGAGCAAAAACACGTGCGAGAGGATGCATCCCGCAGGCTAGTCGAGCAAAAACAAGTGCGAGAGGATGCATCTCGCAGGCTAGTCGAGTAAAAACACGTGCGAGAGGATGCATCCCGCAGGCTAGTCGAGCAAAAACACGTGCGAGAGGATGCATCCCGCAGGCTAGTCGAGCAAAAACACGTGCGAGAGGATGCATCCCGCAGGCTAGTCGAGTAAAAACACGTGCGAGAGGATGCATCCCGCAGGCTAGTCGAGCACAAACACGTGCGAGAGGATGCATCCCGCAGGCTAGTCGAGCAAAAACACGTGCGAGAGGATGCATCCCGCAGGCTAGTCGAGTAAAAACACGTGCGAAAGGATGCATCCCGCAGGCTAGTCGAGCACAAACACGTGCGAGGTTTTGTGGGATGCGCATGCGCAGATTTTTTGGGATGCGCATGCGCAGGTTTTTTGGGATGCGCATGGCTAGTCGAGCAAAAACACGTGCGAGAGGATGCATCCCGCAGGCTAGTCGAGTAAAAACACGTGCGAGACGATGCATCCCGCAGGCTAGTCGAGTAAAAACACGTGCGAGAGGATGCATCCCGCAGGCTAGTCGAGTAGAAACACGTGCGAGAGGATGCATCCCGCAGGCTAGTCGAGTAAAAACACGTGCGAGGTTTTGTGGGATGCGCATGCGCAGGTTTTGTGGGATGCGCATGCGCAGGTTTTTTGGGATGCGCATGCGCAGGTTTTTTGGGATGCGCATGCCTAGTCAAGCATAAACACGTGCGAGAGGATGCATCCCGCAGGCTAGTCGAGCAAAAACACGTGCGAGAGGATGCATCCCGCAGGCTAGTCGAGTAAAAACACGTGCGAGAGGATGCATCCCGCAGGCTAGTCGAGCAAAAACACGTGCGAGAGGATGCATCCCGCAGGCTAGTCGAGTAAAAACACGTGCGAGGTTTTGTGGGATGCGCATGCGCAGGTTTTGTGGGATGCGCATGCGCAGGTTTTTTGGGATGCGCATGGCTAGTCGAGCAAAAACACGTGCGAGAGGATGCATCCCGCAGTCTAGTCGAGCACAAACACGTGCGAGGTTTTGTGGGATGCGCATGCGCAGGTTTTGTGGGATGCGCATGCGCAGATTTTTTGGGATGCGCATGCGCAGGTTTTTTGGGTTGCGCATGGCTAGTCGAGCAAAAACACGTGCGAGAGGATGCATCCCGCAGGCTAGTCGAGCAAAAACACGTGCGAGAGGATGCATCCCGCAGGCTAGTCGAGTAAAAACACGTGCGAAAGGATGCATCCCGCAGGCTAGTCGAGCACAAACACGTGCGAGGTTTTGTGGGATGCGCATGCGCAGGTTTTGTGGGATGCGCATGCGCAGATTTTTTGGGATGCGCATGGCTAGTCGAGCAAAAACACGTGCGAGAGGATGCATCCCGCAGGCTAGTCGAGTAAAAACACGTGCGTGACGATGCATCCCGCAGGCTAGTCGAGTAAAAACACGTGCGAGAGGATGCATCCCGCAGGCTAGTCGAGTAAAAACACGTGCGAGAGGATGCATCCCGCAGGCTAGTCGAGTAAAAACACGTGCGAGGTTTTGTGGGATGCGCATGCGCAGGTTTTTTGGGATGCGCATGGCTAGTCGAGCAAAAACACGTGCGAGAGGATGCATCCCGCAGGCTAGCCGAGCAAAAACACGTGCGAGAGGATGCATCCCGCAGGGTAGTCGAGTAAAAACACGTGCGAGGTTTTGTGGGATGCGCATGCGCAGGTTTTGTGGGATGCGCATGCGAAGATTTTTTGGGATGCGCATGGCTAGTCGAGCAAAAACACGTGCGAGAGGATGCATCCCGCAGGCTAGTCGAGTAAAAACACGTGCGAGACGATGCATCCCGCAGGCTAGTCGAGTAAAAACACGTGCGAGAGGATGCATCCCGCAGGCTAGTCGAGTAAAAACACGTGCGAGGTTTTGTGGGATGCGCATGCGCAGGTTTTGTGGGATGCGCATGCGCAGGTTTTTTGGGATGCGCATGTGCAGGTTTTTTGGGATGCGCATGTCTAGTCGAGCAAAAACACGTGCGAGAGGTTGCATCCCGCAGGCTAGTCGAGTAAAAACACGTGCGAGACGATGCATCCCGCAGGCTAGTCGAGTAAAAACACGTGCGAGGTTTTGTGGGATGCGCATGCGCAGGTTTTGTGGGCTGCGCATGCGCAGATTTTTTGGGATGCGCATGCGCAGGTTTTTTGGGATGCGCATGGCTAGTCGAGCAAAAACACGTGCGAAAGGATGCATCCCGCAGGCTAGTCGAGTAAAAACACGTGCGAGACGATGCATCCCGCAGGCTAGTCGAGTATACACACGTGCGAGAGGATGCATCCCGCAGGCTAGTCGAGTAAAAACACGTGCGAGAGGATGCATCCCGCAGGCTAGTCGAGTAAAAACACGTGCGAGGTTTTGTGGGATGCGCATGCGCAGGTTTTTTGGGATGCGCATGGCTAGTCGAGCAAAAACACGTGCGAGAGGATGCATCCCGCAGGCTAGCCGAGCAAAAACACGTGCGAGAGGATGCATCCCGCAGGCTAGTCGAGTAAAAACACGTGCGAGGTTTTGTGGGATGCGCATGCGCAGGTTTTGTGGGATGCGCATGCGCAGGTTTTTTGGGATGCGCATGTTGCAGGTTTTTTGGGATGCGCATGGCTAGTCGAGCAAAAACACGTGCGAGAGGATGCATCCCGCAGGCTAGTCGAGTAGAAACACGTGCGAGAGGATGCATCCCGCAGGCTAGTCGAGTAAAAACACGTGCGAGAGGATGCATCCCGCAGGCTAGTCGAGTAAAAACACGTGCGAGAGTATGCATCCCGCAGGCTAGTCGAGTAAAAACACGTGCGAGAGGATGCATCCCGCAGGCTAGTCGAGCACAAACACGTGCGAGAGGATGCATCCCGCAGGCTAGTCGAGTAAAAACACGTGCGAGAGGATGCATCCCGCAGGCTAGTCGAGCAAAAACACGTGCGAGAGGATGCATCCCGCAGGCTAGTCGAGTAAAAACACGTGCGAGGTTTTGTGGGATGCGCATGCGCAGGTTTTGTGGGATGCGCATGCGCAGGTTTTTTGGGATGCGCATGGCTAGTCGAGCAAAAACACGTGCGAGAGGATGCATCCCGCAGTCTAGTCGAGCACAAACACGTGCGAGGTTTTGTGGGATGCGCATGCGCAGGTTTTGTGGGATGCGCATGCGCAGATTTTTTGGGATGCGCATGCGCAGGTTTTTTGGGATGCGCATGGCTAGTCGAGCAAAAACACGTGCGAGAGGATGCATCCCGCAGGCTAGTCGAGCAAAAACACGTGCGAGAGGATGCATCCCGCAGGCTAGTCGAGTAAAAACACGTGCGAAAGGATGCATCCCGCAGGCTAGTCGAGCACAAACACGTGCGAGGTTTTGTGGGATGCGCATGCGCAGGTTTTGTGGGATGCGCATGCGCAGATTTTTTGGGATGCGCATGGCTAGTCGAGCAAAAACACGTGCGAGAGGATGCATCCCGCAGGCTAGTCGAGTAAAAACACGTGCGAGAGGATGCATCCCGCAGGCTAGTCGAGTAAAAACACGTGCGAGAGGATGCATCCCGCAGGCTAGTCGAGTAAAAACACGTGCGAGAGTATGCATCCCGCAGGCTAGTCGAGTAAAAACACGTGCGAGGTTTTGTGGGATGCGCATGCGCAGGTTTTTTGGGATGCGCATGCGCAGGTTTTTTGGGATGCGCATGCCTAGTCAAGCATAAACACGTGCGAGAGGATGCATCCCGCAGGCTAGTCGAGTAAAAACACGTGCGAGAGGATGCATCCCGCAGGCTAGTCGAGTAAAAACACGTGCGAGAGGATGCATCCCGCAGGCTAGTCGAGCAAAAACACGTGCGAGAGGATGCATCCCGCAGGCTAGTCGAGTAAAAACACTTGCGAGACGATGCATCCCGCAGGCTAGTCGAGTATAAACACGTGCGAGAGGATGCATCCCGCAGGCTAGTCGAGTAAAAACACGTGCGAGAGGATGCATCCCGCAGGCTAGTCGAGTAAAAACACGTGCGAGGTTTTGTGGGATGCGCATGCGCAGGTTTTTTGGGATGCGCATGGATAGTCGAGCAAAAACACGTGCGAGAGGATGCATCCCGCAGGCTAGCCGAGCAAAAACACGTGCGAGAGGATGCATCCCGCAGGCTAGTCGAGTAAAAACACGTGCGAGGTTTTGTGGGATGCGCATGCGCAGGTTCTGTGGGATGCGCATGCGCAGGTTTTTTGGGATGCGCATGGCTAGTCGAGCAAAAACACGTGCGAGAGGATGCATCCCGCAGTCTAGTCGAGCACAAACACGTGCGAGGTATTGTGGGATGCGCATGCGCAGGTTTTGTGGGATGCGCATGCGCAGGTTTTTTGGGATGCGCATGGCTAGTCGAGCAAAAACACGTGCGAGAGGATGCATCCCGCAGGCTAGTCGAGCAAAAACACGTGCGAGAGGATGCATCCCGCAGGCTAGTCGAGTAAAAACACGTGCGAAAGGATGCATCCCGCAGGCTAGTAGAGCACAAACACGTGCGAGGTTTTGTGGGATGCGCATGCGCAGGTTTTGTGGAATGCGCATGCGCAGATTTTTTGGGATGCGCATGCGCAGGTTTTTTGGGATGCGCATGGCTAGTCGAGCAAAAACACGTGCGAGAGGATGCATCCCGCAGGCTAGTCGAGTAAAAACACGTGCGAGAGGATGCATCCCGCAGGCTAGTCGAGTAAAAACACGTGCGAGGTTTTGTGGGATGCGCATGCGCAGGTTTTTTGGGATGCGCATGGCTAGTCGAGCAAAAACACGTGCGAGAGGATGCATCCCGCAGGCTAGCCGAGCAAAAACACGTGCGAGAGGATGCATCCCGCAGGCTAGTCGAGTAAAAACACGTGCGAGGTTTTGTGGGATGCGCATGCGCAGGTTTTGTGGGATGCGCATGCGCAGGTTTTTTGGGATGCGCATGTGCAGGTTTTTTGGGATGCGCATGGCTAGTCGAGCAAAAACACGTGCGAGAGGATGCAACTCGCAGGCTAGTCGAGTAAAAACACGTGCGAGAGGATGCATCCCGCAGGCTAGTCGAGTAAAAACACGTGCGAGGTTTTGTGGGATGCGCATGCGCAGGTTTTGTGGGATGCGCATGCGCAGATTTTTTGGGATGCGCATGCGCAGGTTTTTTGGGATGCGCATGGCTAGTCGAGCAAAAACACGTGCGAGACGATGCATCCCGCAGGGTAGTCGAGTAAAAACACGTGCGAGAGGATGCATCCCGCAGGCTAGCCGAGTAAAAACACGTGCGAGAGGATGCATCCCGCAGGCTAGTCGAGCAAAAACACGTGCGAGAGGATGCATCCCGCAGGCTAGTCGAGCAAAAACAAGTGCGAGAGGATGCATCCCGCAGGCTAGTCGAGTAAAAACACGTGCGAGAGGATGCATCCCGCAGGCTAGTCGAGCAAAAACACGTGCGAGAGGATGCATCCCGCAGGCTAGTCGAGTAAAAACACGTGCGAGAGGATGCATCCCGCAGGCTAGTCGAGCACAAACACGTGCGAGAGGATGCATCCCGCAGGCTAGTCGAGCAAAAACACGTGCGAGAGGATGCATCCCGCAGGCTAGTCGAGTAAAAACACGTGCGAAAGGATGCATCCCGCAGGCTAGTCGAGCACAAACACGTGCGAGGTTTTGTGGGATGCGCATGCGCAGGTTTTGTGGGATGCGCATGCGCAGATTTTTTGGGATGCGCATGCGCAGGTTTTTTGGGATGCGCATGGCTAGTCGAGCAAAAACACGTGCGAGAGGATGCATCCCGCAGGCTAGTCGAGTAAAAACACGTGCGAGACGATGCATCCCGCAGGCTAGTCGAGTAAAAACACGTGCGAGAGGATGCATCCCGCAGGCTAGTCGAGTAGAAACACGTGCGAGAGGATGCATCCCGCAGGCTAGTCGAGTAAAAACACGTGCGAGGTTTTGTGGGATGCGCATGCGCAGGTTTTGTGGGATGCGCATGCGCAGGTTTTTTGGGATGCGCATGCGCAGGTTTTTTGGGATGCGCATGCCTAGTCGAGCATAAACACGTGCGAGAGGATGCATCCCGCAGGCTAGTCGAGCAAAAACACGTGCGAGAGGATGCATCCCGCAGGCTAGTCGAGTAAAAACACTTGCGAGAGGATGCATCCCGCAGGCTAGTCGAGCAAAAACACGTGCGAGAGGATGCATCCCGCAGGCTAGTCGAGCAAAAACACGTGCGAGAGGATGCATCCCGCAGGCTAGTCGAGCAAAAACACGTGCGAGAGGATGCATCCTGCAGGCTAGTCGAGTAAAAACACGTGCGAGAGGATGCATCCCGCTGGCTAGTCGAGTAAAAACACGTGCGAGAGGATGCATCCCGCAGGCTAGTCGAGTAAAAACACGTGCAAGAGGATGCTTCCCGCAGGCTAGTCGAGTAAAAATACGTGCGAGAGGATGCATCCCGCAGGCTAGTCGAGTAAAAACACGTGCGAGAGGATGCATCCCGCAGGCTAGTCGAGTAAAAACACGTGCAAGAGGATGCTTCCCGCAGGCTAGTCGAGTAAAAACACGTGCGAGAGGATGCATCCCGCAGGCTAGTCGAGTAAAAACACGTGCGAGAGGATGCTTCCCGCAGGCTAGTCGAGTAAAAACACGTGCGAGAGGATGCATCCCGCATGCTAGTCGAGTAAAAACACGTGCAAGAGGATGCTTCCCGCAGGCTAGTCGAGTAAAAACACGTGCGAGAGGATACATCCCGCAGGCTAGTCGAGTAAAAACACGTGCGAGAGGATGCGTCCCGCAGGCTAGTCGAGCAAAAACACGTGCGAGAGGATGCATCCCGCAGGCTAGTCGAGCAAAAACACGTGCGAGAGGATGCATCCCGCAGGCTAGTCGAGCAAAAACACGTGCGAGAGGATGTATCCCGCAGGCTAGTCGAGTAAAAACACGTGCGAGACGATGCATCCCGCAGGCTAGTCGAGTAAAAACACGTGCGAGACGATGCATCCCGCAGGCTAGTCGAGTAAAAACACGTGTAAGAGGATGCATCCCGCAGGCTAGTCGAGTAAAAACACGTGCGAGGTTTTGTGGGATGCGCATGCGCAGGTTTTGTGGGATGCGCATGCGCAGGTTTTTTGGAATGCGCATGGCTAGTCGAGCAAAAACACGTGCGAGAGGATGCATCCCGCAGTCTAGTCGAGCACAAACACGTGCGAGGTTTTGTGGGATGCGCATGCGCAGGTTTTGTGGGATGCGCATGCGCAGATTTTTTGGGATGCGCATGCGCAGGTTTTTTGGGATGCGCATGGCTAGTCGAGCAAAAACACGTGCGAGAGGATGCAACCCGCAGGCTAGTCGAGCAAAAACACGTGCGAGAGGATGCATCCCGCAGGCTAGTCGAGTAAAAACACGTGCGAAAGGATGCATCCCGCAGGCTAGTCGAGCACAAACACGTGCGAGGTTTTGTGGGATGCGCATGCGCAGGTTTTGTGGGATGCGCATGCGCAGGTTTTGTGGGATGCGCATGCGCAGATTTTTTGGGATGCGCATGGCTAGTCGAGCAAAAACACGTGCGAGAGGATGCATCCCGCAGGCTAGTCGAGTAAAAACACGTGCGTGACGATGCATCCCGCAGGCTAGTCGAGTAAAAACACGTGCGAGAGGATGCATCCCGCAGGCTAGTCGAGTAAAAACACATGCGAGAGGATGCATCCCGCAGGCTAGTCGAGTAAAAACACGTGCGAGAGGATACATCCCGCAGGCTAGTCGAGTAAAAACACGTGCGAGAGGATGCGTCCCGCAGGCTAGTCGAGCAAAAACACGTGCGAGAGGATGCATCCCGCAGGCTAGTCGTGCAAAAACACGTGCGAGAGGATGCATCCCGCAGGCTAGTCGAGCAAAAACACGTGCGAGAGGATGCATCCCGCAGGCTAGTCGAGTAAAAACACGTGCGAAAGGATGCATCCCGCAGGCTAGTCGAGCACAAACACGTGCGTGGTTTTGTGGGATGCGCATGCGCAGGTTTTGTGGGATGCGCATGCGCAGATTTTTTGGGATGCGCATGGCTAGTCGAGCAAAAACACGTGCGAGAGGATGCATCCCGCAGGCTAGTCGAGTAAAAACACGTGCGTGACGATGCATCCCGCAGGCTAGTCGAGTAAAAACACGTGCGAGAGGATGCATCCCGCAGGCTAGTCGAGTAAAAACACGTGCGAGAGGATGCATTCCGCAGGCTAGTCGAGTAAAAACACGTGCGAGGTTTTGTGGGATGCGCATGCGCAGGTTTTGTGGGATGCGCATGCGCAGGTTTTGTGGGATGCGCATGCGCAGGTTTTTTGGGATGCGCATGCGCAGGTTTTTGGGATGCGCGTGGCTAGTCGAGCAAAAACACGTGCGAGAGGATGCATCCCGCAGGCTAGCCGAGCAAAAACACGTGCGAGAGGATGCATCCCGCAGGGTAGTCGAGTAAAAACACGTGCGAGGTTTTGTGGGATGCGCATGCGCAGGTTTTGTGGGATGCGCATGCGCAGGTTTTTTGGGATGCGCATGTGCAGGTTTTTTGGGATGCGCATGGCTAGTCGAGCAAAAACACGTGCGAGAGGATGCATCCCGTAGGCTAGTCGAGTAAAAACACGTGCGAGACGATGCATCCCGCAGGCTAGTCGAGTATAAACACGTGCGAGAGGATGCATCCCGCAGGCTAGTCGAGTAAAAACACGTGCTAGAGGATGCATCCCGCAGGCTAGTCGAGCAAAAACACGTGCGAGAGGATGCATCCCGCAGGCTAGTCGAGTAAAAACACGTGCGAAAGGATGCATCCCGCAGGCTAGTCGAGCACAAACACGTGCGAGGTTTTGTGGGATGCGCATGCGCAGGATTTGTGGGATGCGCATGCGCAGGTTTTGTGGGATGCGCATGCGCAGGATTTGTGGGATGCGCATGCGCAGGTTTTTTGGGATGCGCATGGCTAGTCGAGCAAAAACACGTGCGAGAGGATGCATCCCGCAGGCTAGTCGAGTAAAAACACGTGCGAGAGGATGCATCCCGCAGGCTAGTCGAGTAAAAACACGTGCGAGGTTTTGTGGGATGCGCATGCGCAGGTTTTGTGGGATGCGCATGCGCAGGTTTTTTGGGATGCGCATGGCTAGTCGAGCAAAAACACGTGCGAGAGGATGCATCCCGCAGTCTAGTCGAGCACAAACACGTGCGAGGTTTTGTAGGATGCGCATGCGCAGGTTTTGTGGGATGCGCATGCGCAGATTTTTTGGGATGCGCATGCGCAGGTTTTTTGGGATGCGCATGGCTAGTCGAGCAAAAACACGTGCGAGAGGATGCATCGCGCAGGCTAGTCGAGCAAAAACACGTGCGAGAGGATGCATCCCGCAGGCTAGTCGAGTAAAAACACGTGCGAAAGGGTGCATCCCGCAGGCTAGTCGAGCACAAACACGTGCGAGGTTTTGTGGGATGCGCATGCGCAGGTTTTGTGGGATGCGCATGCGCAGGTTTTGTGGGATGCGCATGCGCAGGTTTTTTGGGATGCGCATGCGCAGGTTTTTTGGGATGCGCATGGCTAGTCGAGCAAAAACACGTGCGAGAGGATGCATCCCGCAGGCTAGCCGAGCAAAAACACGTGCGAGAGGATGCATCCCGCAGGGTAGTCGAGTAAAAACACGTGCGAGGTTTTGTGGGATGCGCATGCGCAGGTTTTGTGGGATGCGCATGCGCAGGTTTTTTGGGATGCGCATGTGCAGGTTTTTTGGGATGCGCATGGCTAGTCGAGCAAAAACACGTGCGAGAGGATGCATCCCGCAGGCTAGTCGAGTAAAAACACGTGCGAGACGATGCATCCCGCAGGCTAGTCGAGTATAAACACGTGCGAGAGGTTGCATCCCGCAGGCTAGTCGAGTAAAAACACGTGCGAGAGGATGCATCCCGCAGGCTAGTCGAGAAAAACACGTGCGAGGTTTTGTGGGATGCGCATGCGCAGGTTTTTTGGGATGCGCATGGATAGTCGAGCAAAAACACGTGCGAGAGGATGCATCCCGCAGGCTAGCCGAGCAAAAACACGTGCGAGAGGATGCATCCCGCAGGCTAGTCGAGTAAAAACACGTGCGAAAGGATGCATCCCGCAGGCTAGTAGAGCACAAACACGTGCGAGGTTTTGTGGGATGCGCATGCGCAGGTTTTGTGGAATGCGCATGCGCAGATTTTTTGGGATGCGCATGCGCAGGTTTTTTGGGATGCGCATGGCTAGTCGAGCAAAAACACGTGCGAGAGGATGCATCCCGCTGTCTAGTCGAGCACAAACACGTGCGAGGTTTTGTGGGATGCGCATGCGCAGGTTTTGTGGGATGCGCATGCGCAGGTTTTTTGGGATGCGCATGGCTAGTCGAGCAAAAACACGTGCGAGAGGATACATCCCGCAGGCTAGTCGAGCAAAAACACGTGCGAGAGGATGCATCCCGCAGGCTAGTCGAGTAAAAACACGTGCGAAAGGATGCATCCCGCAGGCTAGTAGAGCACAAACACGTGCGAGGTTTTGTGGGATGCGCATGCGCAGGTTTTGTGGAATGCGCATGCGCAGATTTTTTGGGATGCGCATGCGCAGGTTTTTTGGGATGCGCATGGCTAGTCGAGCAAAAACACGTGCGAGAGGATGCATCCCGCAGGCTAGTCGAGTAAAAACACGTGCGAGACGATGCATCCCGCAGACTAGTCGAGTAAAAACACGTGCGAGAGGATGCATCCCGCAGGCTAGTCGAGTAAAAACACGTGCGAGAGGATGCATCCCGTAGGCTAGTCGAGTAAAAACACGTGCGAGGTTTTGTGGGATGCGCATGCGCAGGTTTTGTGGGATGCCCATGCGCAGGTTTTTTGGGATGCGCATGCGCAGGTTTTTTGGGATGCGCATGGCTAGTCGAGCAAAAACACGTGCGAGAGGATGCATCCCGCAGGCTAGCCGAGCAAAAACACGTGCGAGAGGATGCATCCCGCAGGCTAGTCGAGCAAAAACACGTGCGAGAGGATGCATCCCGCAGGCTAGTCGAGTAAAAACACGTGCGAAAGGATGCATCCCGCAGGCTAGTCGAGCACAAACACGTGCCAGGTTTTGTGGGATGCGCATGCGCAGGTTTTGTGGGATGCGCATGCGCAGGTTTTTTGGGATGCGCATGGCTAGTCGAGCAAAAACACGTGCGAGAGGATGCATCCCGCAGGCTAGTCGAGTAAAAACACGTGCGAAAGGATGCATCCCGCAGGCTAGTAGAGCACAATCACGTGCGAGGTTTTGTGGGATGCGCATGCGCAGGTTTTGTGGAATGCGCATGCGCAGATTTTTTGGGATGCGCATGCGCAGGTTTTTCGGGATGCGCATGGCTAGTCGAGCAAAAACACGTGCGAGAGGATGCATCCCGCAGGCTAGTCGAGTAAAAACGCGTGCGAGACGATGCATCCCGCAGGCTAGTCGAGTAAAAACACGTGCGAGAGGATGCATCCCGCAGGCTAGTCGAGTAAAAACACGTGCGAGAGGATGCATCCCGCAGGCTAGTCGAGTAAAAACACGTGCGAGGTTTTGTGGGATGCGCATGCGCAGGTTTTGTGGGATGCGCATGCGCAGGTTTTTTGGGATGCGCATGCGCAGGTTTTTTGGGATGCGCATGGCTAGTCGAGCAAAAACACGTGCGAGAGGATGCATCCCGCAGGCTAGCCGAGCAAAAACACGTGCGAGAGGATGCATCCCGCAGGCTAGTCGAGCAAAAACACGTGCGAGAGGATGCATCCCGCAGGCTAGTCGAGTAAAAACACGTGCGAAAGGATGCATCCCGCAGGCTAGTCGAGCACAAACACGTGCCAGGTTTTGTGGGATGCGCATGCGCAGGTTTTGTGGGATGCGCATGCGCAGATTTTTTGGGATGCGCATGCGCAGGTTTTTTGGGATGCGCATGGCTAGTCGAGCAAAAACACGTGCGAGAGGATGCATCCCGCAGGCTAGTCGAGCAAAAACACGTGCGAGAGGATGCATCCCGCAGGCTAGTCGAGTAAAAACACGTGCGAAAGGATGCATCCCGCAGGCTAGTAGAGCACAAACACGTGCGAGGTTTTGTGGGATGCGCATGCGCAGGTTTTGTGGGATGCGCATGCGAAGATTTTTTGGGATGCGCATGGCTAGTCGAGCAAAAACACGTGCGAGAGGATGCATCCCGCAGGCTAGTCGAGTAAAAACACGTGCGAGACGATGCATCCCGCAGGCTAGTCGAGTAAAAACACGTGCGAGAGGATGCATCCCGCAGGCTAGTCGAGTAAAAACACGTGCGAGGTTTTGTGGGATGCGCATGCGCAGGTTTTGTGGGATGCGCATGCGCAGGTTTTTTGGGATGCGCATGTGCAGGTTTTTGGGGATGCGCATGGCTAGTCGAGCAAAAACACGTGCGAGAGGATGCATCCCGCAGGCTAGTCGAGTAAAAACACGTGCGAGAGGATGCATCCCGCAGGCTAGTCGAGTAAAAACACGTGCGAGGTTTTGTGGGATGCGCATGTGCAGGTTTTTTGGGATGCGCATGGCTAGTCGAGCAAAAACACGTGCGAGAGGATGCATCCCGCAGGCTAGTCGAGTAAAAACACGTGCGAGAGGATGCATCCCGCAGGCTAGTCGAGTAAAAACACGTGCGAGAGGATGCATCCCGCAGGCTAGTCGAGTAAAAACACGTGCGAGAGTATGCATCCCGCAGGCTAGTCGAGTAAAAACACGTGCGAGGTTTTGTGGGATGCGCATGCGCAGGTTTTTTGGGATGCGCATGCGCAGGTTTTTTGGGATGCGCATGCGCAGGTTTTTTGGGATGCGCATGGCTAGTCGAGCAAAAACACGTGCGAGAGGATGCATCCCGCAGGGTAGTCGAGTAAAAACACGTGCGAGAGGATGCATCCCGCAGGCTAGCCGAGTAAAAACACGTGCGAGAGGATGCATCCCGCAGGCTAGTCGAGCAAAAACACGTGCGAGAGGATGCATCCCGCAGGCTAGTCGAGCAAAAACAAGTGCGAGAGGATGCATCCCGCAGGCTAGTCGAGTAAAAACACGTGCGAGAGGATGCATCCCGCAGGCTAGTCGAGCAAAAACACGTGCGAAAGGATGCATCCCGCAGGCTAGTCGAGTAAAAACACGTGCGAGACGATGCATCCCGCAGGCTAGTCGAGTATACACACGTGCGAGAGGATGCATCCCGCAGGCTAGTCGAGTAAAAACACGTGCGAGAGGATGCATCCTGCAGGCTAGTCGAGTAAAAACACGTGCGAGGTTTTGTGGGATGCGCATGCGCAGGTTTTTTGGGATGCGCATGGCTAGTCGAGCAAAAACACGTGCGAGAGGATGCATCCCGCAGGCTAGTCGAGTAAAAACACGTGCGAGAGGATGCATCCCGCAGGCTAGTCGAGTAAAAACACGTGCGAGAGGATGCATCCCGCAGGCTAGTCGAGTAGAAACACGTGCGAGAGGATGCATCCCGCAGGCTAGTCGAGTAAAAACACGTGCGAGGTTTTGTGGGATGCGCATGCGCAGGTTTTGTGGGATGCGCATGCGCAGGTTTTTTGGGATGCGCATGCGCAGGTTTTTTGGGATGCGCATGCCTAGTCAAGCATAAACACGTGCGAGAGGATGCATCCCGCAGGCTAGTCGAGCAAAAACACGTGCGAGAGGATGCATCCCGCAGGCTAGTCGAGCAAAAACACGTGCGAGAGGATGCATCCCGCAGGCTAGTCGAGTAAAAACACGTGCGAAAGGATGCATCCCGCAGGCTAGTAGAGCACAAACACGTGCGAGGTTTTGTGGGATGCGCATGCGCAGGTTTTGTGGGATGCGCATGCGAAGATTTTTTGGGATGCGCATGGCTAGTCGAGCAAAAACACGTGCGAGAGGATGCATCCCGCAGGCTAGTCGAGTAAAAACACGTGCGAGACGATGCATCCCGCAGGCTAGTCGAGTAAAAACACGTGCGAGAGGATGCATCCCGCAGGCTAGTCGAGTAAAAACACGTGCGAGGTTTTGTGGGATGCGCATGCGCAGGTTTTGTGGGATGCGCATGCGCAGGATTTTTGGGATGCGCATGTGCAGGTTTTTTGGGATGCGCATGGCTAGTCGAGCAAAAACACGTGCGAGAGGATGCATCCCGCAGGCTAGTCGAGTAAAAACACGTGCGAGAGGATGCATCCCGCAGGCTAGTCGAGTAAAAACACGTGCGAGGTTTTGTGGGATGCGCATGCGCAGGTTTTGTGGGCTGCGCATGCGCAGATTTTTTGGGATGCGCATGCGCAGGTTTTTTGGGATGCGCATGGCTAGTCGAGCAAAAACACGTGCGAAAGGATGCATCCCGCAGGCTAGTCGAGTAAAAACACGTGCGAGACGATGCATCCCGCAGGCTAGTCGAGTATACACACGTGCGAGAGGATGCATCCCGCAGGCTAGTCGAGTAAAAACACGTGCGAGAGGATGCATCCCGCAGGCTAGTCGAGTAAAAACACGTGCGAGGTTTTGTGGGATGCGCATGCGCAGGTTTTTTGGGATGCGCATGGCTAGTCGAGCAAAAACACGTGCGAGAGGATGCATCCCGCAGGCTAGCCGAGCAAAAACACGTGCGAGAGGATGCATCCCGCAGGCTAGTCGAGTAAAAACACGTGCGAGGTTTTGTGGGATGCGCATGCGCAGGTTTTGTGGGATGCGCATGCGCAGGTTTTTTGGGATGCGCATGTGCAGGTTTTTTGGGATGCGCATGGCTAGTCGAGCAAAAACACGTGCGAGAGGATGCATCCCGCAGGCTAGTCGAGTAAAAACACGTGCGAGAGGATGCATCCCGCAGGCTAGTCGAGTAAAAACACGTGCGAGGTTTTGTGGGATGCGCATGCGCAGGTTTTTTGGGATGCGCATGGCTAGTCGAGCAAAAACACGTGCGAGAGGATGCATCCCGCAGGGTAGTCGAGTAAAAACACGTGCGAGAGGATGCATCCCGCAGGCTAGCCGAGTAAAAACACGTGCGAGAGGATGCATCCCGCAGGCTAGTCGAGCAAAAACACGTGCGAGAGGATGCATCCCGCAGGCTAGTCGAGCAAAAACAAGTGCGAGAGGATGCATCCCGCAGGCTAGTCGAGTAAAAACACGTGCGAGAGGATGCATCCCGCAGGCTAGTCGAGCAAAAACAGGTGCGAAAGGATGCATCCCGCAGGCTAGTCGAGTAAAAACACATGCGAGACGATGCATCCCGCAGGCTAGTCGAGTATACACACGTGCGAGAGGATGCATCCCGCAGGCTAGTCGAGTAAAAACACGTGCGAGAGGATGCATCCTGCAGGCTAGTCGAGTAAAAACACGTGCGAGGTTTTGTGGGATGCGCATGCGCAGGTTTTTTGGGATGCGCATGGCTAGTCGAGCAAAAACACGTGCGAGAGGATGCATCCCGCAGGCTAGCCGAGCAAAAACACGTGCGAGAGGATGCATCCCGCAGGCTAGTCGAGTAAAAACACGTGCGAAAGGATGCATCCCGCAGGCTAGTCGAGCACAAACACGTGCGAGGTTTTGTGGGATGCGCATGCGCAGATTTTTTGGGATGCGCATGCGCAGGTTTTTTGGGATGCGCATGGCTAGTCGAGCAAAAACACGTGCGAGAGGATGCATCCCGCAGGCTAGTCGAGTAAAAACACGTGCGAGACGATGCATCCCGCAGGCTAGTCGAGTAAAAACACGTGCGAGAGGATGCATCCCGCAGGCTAGTCGAGTAGAAACACGTGCGAGAGGATGCATCCCGCAGGCTAGTCGAGTAAAAACACGTGCGAGGTTTTGTGGGATGCGCATGCGCAGGTTTTGTGGGATGCGCATGCGCAGGTTTTTTGGGATGCGCATGCGCAGGTTTTTTGGGATGCGCATGCCTAGTCAAGCATAAACACGTGCGAGAGGATGCATCCCGCAGGCTAGTCGAGCAAAAACACGTGCGAGAGGATGCATCCCGCAGGCTAGTCGAGTAAAAACACGTGCGAGAGGATGCATCCCGCAGGCTAGTCGAGCAAAAACACGTGCGAGAGGATGCATCCCGCAGGCTAGTCGAGTAAAAACACGTGCGAGGTTTTGTGGGATGCGCATGCGCAGGTTTTGTGGGATGCGCATGCGCAGGTTTTTTGGGATGCGCATGGCTAGTCGAGCAAAAACACGTGCGAGAGGATGCATCCCGCAGTCTAGTCGAGCACAAACACGTGCGAGGTTTTGTGGGATGCGCATGCGCAGGTTTTGTGGGATGCGCATGCGCAGATTTTTGGGATGCGCATGCGCAGGTTTTTTGGGATGCGCATGGCTAGTCGAGCAAAAACACGTGCGAGAGGATGCATCCCGCAGGCTAGTCGAGCAAAAACACGTGCGAGAGGATGCATCCCGCAGGCTAGTCGTAGTAAAAACACGTGCGAGGTTTTGTGGGATGCGCATGCGCAGGTTTTGTGGGATGCGCATGCGCAGGTTTTTTGGGATGCGCATGGCTAGTCGAGCAAAAACACGTGCGAGAGGATGCATCCCGCAGGCTAGTCGAGTAAAAACACGTGCGTGACGATGCATCCCGCAGGCTAGTCGAGTAAAAACACGTGCGAGAGGATGCATCCCGCAGGCTAGTCGAGTAAAAACACGTGCGAGAGGATGCATCCCGCAGGCTAGTCGTAGTAAAAACACGTGCGAGGTTTTGTGGGATGCGCATGCGCAGGTTTTGTGGGATGCGCATGCGCAGGTTTTTTGGGATGCGCATGCGCAGGTTTTTTGGGATGCGCATGGCTAGTCGAGCAAAAACACGTGCGAGAGGATGCATCCCGCAGGCTAGCCGAGCAAAAACACGTGCGAGAGAATGCATCCCGCAGGGTAGTCGAGTAAAAACACGTGCGAGGTTTTGTGGGATGCGCATGCGCAGGTTTTGTGGGATGCGCATGCGCAGGTTTTTTGGGATGCGCATGGCTAGTCGAGCAAAAACACGTGCGAGAGGATGCATCCCGCAGGCTAGTCGAGTAAAAACACGTGCGAGAGGATGCATCCCGCAGGCTAGTCGAGCAAAAACACGTGCGAGAGGATGCATCCCGCAGGCTAGTCGAGTAAAAACACGTGCGAAATGATGCATCCCGCAGGCTAGTCGAGCACAAACACGTGCGAGGTTTTGTGGGATGCGCATGCGCAGGTTTTGTGGGATGCGCATGCGCAGATTTTTTGGGATGCGCATGCGCAGGTTTTTTGGGATGCGCATGGCTAGTCGAGCAAAAACACGTGCGAGAGGATGCATCCCGCAGGCTAGTCGAGTAAAAACACGTGCGAGACGATGCATCCCGCAGGCTAGTCGAGTATAAACACGTGCGAGAGGATGCATCCCGCAGGCTAGTCGAGTAAAAACACGTGCGAGAGGATGCATCCCGCAGGCTAGTCGAGTAAAAACACGTGCGAGGTTTCGTGGGATGCGCATGCGCAGGTTTTTTGGGATGCGCATGGATAGTCGAGCAAAAACACGTGCGAGAGGATGCATCCCGCAGGCTAGCCGAGCAAAAACACGTGCGAGAGGATGCATCCCGCAGGCTAGTCGAGTAAAAACACGTGCGAGGTTTTGTGGGATGCGCATGCGCAGGTTCTGTGGGATGCGCATGCGCAGGTTTTTTGGGATGCGCATGGCTAGTCGAGCAAAAACACGTGCGAGAGGATGCATCCCGCAGGCTAGTCGAGCAAAAACACGTGCGAGAGGATGCATCCCGCAGGCTAGTCGAGTAAAAACACGTGCGAAAGGATGCATCCCGCAGGCTAGTCGAGCAAAAACACGTGCGGGAGTATGCATCCCGCAGGCTAGTCGAGTAAAAACACGTGCGAAAGGATGCATCCCGCAGGCTAGTCGAGCACAAACACGTGCGAGGTTTTGTGGGATGCGCATGCGCAGGTTTTGTGGGATGCGCATGCGCAGGTTTTTTGGGATGCGCATGGCTAGTCGAGCAAAAACACGTGCGAGAGGATGCATCCCGCAGGCTAGTCGAGTAAAAACACGTGCGAGACGATGCATCCCGCAGGCTAGTCGAGTATAAACACGTGCGAGAGGATGCATCCCGCAGGCTAGTCGAGTAAAAACACGTGCGAGAGGATGCATCCCGCAGGCTAGTCGAGTAAAAACACGTGCGAGGTTTTGTGGGATGCGCATGCGCAGGTTTTTTGGGATGCGCATGGCTAGTCGAGCAAAAACACGTGCGAGAAGATGCATCCCGCAGGCTAGCCGAGCAAAAACACGTGCGAGAGGATGCATCCCGCAGGCTAGTCGAGTAAAAACACGTGCGAGGTTTTGTGGGATGCGCATGCGCAGGTTCTGTGGGATGCGCATGCGCAGGTTTTTTGGGATGCGCATGGCTAGTCGAGCAAAAACACGTGCGAGAGGATGCATCCCGCAGTCTAGTCGAGCACAAACACGTGCGAGGTATTGTGGGATGCGCATGCGCAGGTTTTGTGGGATGCGCATGCGCAGGTTTTTTGGGATGCGCATGGCTAGTCGAGCAAAAACACGTGCGAGAGGATGCATCCCGCAGGCTAGTCGAGCAAAAACACGTGCGAGAGGATGCATCCCGCAGGCTAGTCGAGTAAAAACACGTGCGAAATGATGCATCCCGCAGGCTAGTCGAGCACAAACACGTGCGAGGTTTTGTGGGATGCGCATGCGCAGGTTTTGTGGGATGCGCATGCGCAGATTTTTTGGGATGCGCATGCGCAGGTTTTTTGGGATGCGCATGGCTAGTCGAGCAAAAACACGTGCGAGAGGATGCATCCCGCAGGCTAGTCGAGTAAAAACACGTGCGAGACGATGCATCCCGCAGGCTAGTCGAGTATAAACACGTGCGAGAGGATGCATCCCGCAGGCTAGTCGAGTAAAAACACGTGCGAGAGGATGCATCCCGCAGGCTAGTCGAGTAAAAACACGTGCGAGGTTTCGTGGGATGCGCATGCGCAGGTTTTTTGGGATGCGCATGGATAGTCGAGCAAAAACACGTGCGAGAGGATGCATCCCGCAGGCTAGCCGAGCAAAAACACGTGCGAGAGGATGCATCCCGCAGGCTAGTCGAGTAAAAACACGTGCGAGGTTTTGTGGGATGCGCATGCGCAGGTTCTGTGGGATGCGCATGCGCAGGTTTTTTGGGATGCGCATGGCTAGTCGAGCAAAAACACGTGCGAGAGGATGCATCCCGCAGGCTAGTCGAGCAAAAACACGTGCGAGAGGATGCATCCCGCAGGCTAGTCGAGTAAAAACACGTGCGAAAGGATGCATCCCGCAGGCTAGTAGAGCACAAACACGTGCGAGGTTTTGTGGAATGCGCATGCGCAGATTTTTTGGGATGCGCATGCGCAGGTTTTTTGGGATGCGCATGGCTAGTCGAGCAAAAACACGTGCGAGAGGATGCATCCCGCAGGCTAGTCGAGTAAAAACACGTGCGAGACGATGCATCCCGCAGGCTAGTCGAGTAAAAACACGTGCGAGAGGATGCATCCCGCAGGCTAGTCGAGTAAAAACACGTGCGAGAGGATGCATCCCGCAGGCTAGTCGAGTAAAAACACGTGCGAGGTTTTGTGGGATGCGCATGCGCAGGTTTTGTGGGATGCGCATGCGCAGGTTTTTTGGGATGCGCATGGCTAGTCGAGCAAAAACACGTGCGAGAGGATGCATCCCGCAGGCTAGCCGAGCAAAAACACGTGCGAGAGGATGCATCCCGCAGGCTAGTCGAGCAAAAACACGTGCGAGAGGATGCATCCCGCAGGCTAGTCGAGTAAAAACACGTGCGAAAGGATGCATCCCGCAGGCTAGTCGAGTAAAAACACGTGCGAGACGATGCATCCCGCAGGCTAGTCGAGTAAAAACACGTGCGAGAGGATGCATCCCGCAGGCTAGTCGAGTAAAAACACGTGCGAGGTTTTGTGGGATGCGCATGCGCAGGTTTTTTGGGATGCGCATGGCTAGTCGAGCAAAAACACGTGCGAGAGGATGCATCCCGCAGGCTAGCCGAGCAAAAACACGTGCGAGAGGATGCATCCCGCAGGCTAGTCGAGTAAAAACACGTGCGAGGTTTTGTGGGATGCGCATGCGCAGGTTTTTTGGGATGCGCATGCGCAGGTTTTTTGGGATGCGCATGGCTAGTCGAGCAAAAACACGTGCGAGAGGATGCATCCCGCAGGCTAGCCGAGCAAAAACACGTGCGAGAGGATGCATCCCGCAGGCTAGTCGAGTAAAAACACGTGCGAGGTTTTGTGGGATGCGCATGCGCAGGTTTTGTGGGATGCGCATGCGCAGGTTTTTTGGGATGTGCATGTGCAGGTTTTTTGGGATGCGCATGGCTAGTCGAGCAAAAACACGTGCGAGAGGATGCATCCCGCAGGCTAGTCGAGTAAAAACACGTGCGAGAGGATGCATCCCGCAGGCTAGTCGAGTAAAAACACGTGCGAGGTTTTGTGGGATGCGCATGCGCAGGTTTTGTGGGATGCGCATGCGCAGATTTTTTGGGATGCGCATGCGCAGGTTTTTTGGGATGCGCATGGCTAGTCGAGCAAAAACACGTGCGAAAGGATGCATCCCGCAGGCTAGTCGAGTAAAAACACGTGCGAGACGATGCATCCCGCAGGCTAGTCGAGTATACACACGTGCGAGAGGATGCATCCCGCAGGCTAGTCGAGTAAAAACACGTGCGAGAGGATGCATCCCGCAGGCTAGTCGAGTAAAAACACGTGCGAGGTTTTGTGGGATGCGCATGCGCAGGTTTTTTGGTATGCGCATGGCTAGTCGAGCAAAAACACGTGCGAGAGGATGCATCCCGCAGGCTAGCCGAGCAAAAACACGTGCGAGAGGATGCATCCCGCAGGCTAGTCGAGTAAAAACACGTGCGAGGTTTTGTGGGATGCGCATGCGCAGGTTTTGTGGGATGCGCATGCGCAGGTTTTTTGGGATGCGCATGTGCAGGTTTTTTGGGATGCGCATGGCTAGTCGAGTAAAAACACGTGCGAGAGGATGCATCCCGCAGGCTAGTCGAGTAAAAACATGTGCGAGGTTTTGTGGGATGCGCATGCGCAGGTTTTTTGGGATGCGCATGGCTAGTCGAGCAAAAACACGTGCGAGAGGATGCAACTCGCAGGCTAGTCGAGTAAAAACACGTGCGAGAGGATGCATCCCGCAGGCTAGTCGAGTAAAAACACGTGCGAGGTTTTGTGGGATGCGCATACGCAGGTTTTGTGGGATGCGCATGCGCAGGTTTTTTGGGATGCGCATGGCTAGTCGAGCAAAAACACGTGCGAGAGGATGCATCCCGCAGGGTAGTCGAGTAAAAACACGTGCGAGAGGATGCATCCCGCAGGCTAGTCGAGCAAAAACACGTGCGAGAGGATGCATCCCGCATGCTAGTCGAGCAAAAACCCGTGCGAGAGGATGCATCCCGCAGGCTAGTCGAGTAAAAACACGTGCGAGAGGATGCATCCCGCAGGCTAGTCGAGCACAAACACGTGCGAGTGAATGCATCCCGCAGGCTAGTCGAGCAAAAACACGTGCGAGAGGATGCATCCCGCAGGCTAGTCGAGTAAAAACACGTGCGAAAGGATGCATCCCGCAGGCTAGTCGAGCAAAAACACGTGCGGGAGTATGCATCCCGCAGGCTAGTCGAGTAAAAACACGTGCGAAAGGATGCATCCCGCAGGCTAGTCGAGCACAAACACGTGCGAGGTTTTGTGGGATGCGCATGCGCAGGTTTTGTGGGATGCGCATGCGCAGGTTTTTTGGGATGCGCATGGCTAGTCGAGCAAAAACACGTGCGAGAGGATGCATCCCGCAGGCTAGTCGAGTAAAAACACGTGCGAGACGATGCATCCCGCAGGCTAGTCGAGTATAAACACGTGCGAGAGGATGCATCCCGCAGGCTAGTCGAGTAAAAACACGTGCGAGAGGATGCATCCCGCAGGCTAGTCGAGTAAAAACACGTGCGAGGTTTTGTGGGATGCGCATGCGCAGGTTTTTTGGGATGCGCATGGCTAGTCGAGCAAAAACACGTGCGAGAGGATGCATCCCGCAGGCTAGCCGAGCAAAAACACGTGCGAGAGGATGCATCCCGCAGGCTAGTCGAGTAAAAACACGTGCGAGGTTTTGTGGGATGCGCATGCGCAGGTTCTGTGGGATGCGCATGCGCAGGTTTTTTGGGATGCGCATGGCTAGTCGAGCAAAAACACGTGCGAGAGGATGCATCCCGCAGTCTAGTCGAGCACAAACACGTGCGAGGTATTGTGGGATGCGCATGCGCAGGTTTTGTGGGATGCGCATGCGCAGGTTTTTTGGGATGCGCATGGCTAGTCGAGCAAAAACACGTGCGAGAGGATGCATCCCGCAGGCTAGTCGAGCAAAAACACGTGCGAGAGGATGCATCCCGCAGGCTAGTCGAGTAAAAACACGTGCGAAAGGATGCATCCCGCAGGCTAGTAGAGCACAAACACGTGCGAGGTTTTGTGGGATGCGCATGCGCAGGTTTTGTGGAATGCGCATGCGCAGATTTTTTGGGATGCGCATGCGCAGGTTTTTTGGGATGCGCATGGCTAGTCGAGCAAAAACACGTGCGAGAGGATGCATCCCGTAGGCTAGTCGAGTAAAAACACGTGCGAGACGATGCATCCCGCAGGCTAGTCGAGTAAAAACACGTGCGAGAGGATGCATCCCGCAGGCTAGTCGAGTAAAAACACGTGCGAGAGGATGCATCCCGCAGGCTAGTCGAGTAAAAACACGTGCGAGGTTTTGTGGGATGCGCATGCGCAGGTTTTGTGGGATGCGCATGCGCAGGTTTTTTGGGATGCGCATGCGCAGGTTTTTTGGGATGCGCATGGCTAGTCGAGCAAAAACACGTGCGAGAGGATGCATCCCGCAGGCTAGCCGAGCAAAAACACGTGCGAGAGGATGCATCCCGCAGGCTAGTCGAGCAAAAACACGTGCGAGAGGATGCATCCCGCAGGCTAGTCGAGTAAAAACACGTGCGAAAGGATGCATCCCGCAGGCTAGTCGAGTAAAAACACGTGCGAGACGATGCATCCCGCAGGCTAGTCGAGTAAAAACACGTGCGAGAGGATGCATCCCGCAGGCTAGTCGAGTAAAAACACGTGCGAGGTTTTGTGGGATGCGAATGCGCAGGTTTTTTGGGATGCGCATGGCTAGTCGAGCAAAAACACGTGCGAGAGGATGCATCCCGCAGGCTAGCCGAGCAAAAACACGTGCGAGAGGATGCATCCCGCAGGCTAGTCGAGTAAAAACACGTGCGAGGTTTTGTGGGATGCGCATGCGCAGGTTTTTTGGGATGCGCATGCGCAGGTTTTTTGGGATGCGCATGGCTAGTCGAGCAAAAACACGTGCGAGAGGATGCATCCCGCAGGCTAGCCGAGCAAAAACACGTGCGAGAGGATGCATCCCGCAGGCTAGTCGAGTAAAAACACGTGCGAAGTTTTGTGGGATGCGCATGCGCAGGTTTTGTGGGATGCGCATGCGCAGGTTTTTTGGGATGTGCATGTGCAGGTTTTTTGGGATGCGCATGGCTAGTCGAGCAAAAACACGTGCGAGAGGATGCATCCCGCAGGCTAGTCGAGTAAAAACACGTGCGAGAGGATGCATCCCGCAGGCTAGTCGAGTAAAAACACGTGCGAGGTTTTGTGGGATGCGCATGCGCAGGTTTTGTGGGATGCGCATGCGCAGATTTTTTGGGATGCGCATGCGCAGGTTTTTTGGGATGCGCATGGCTAGTCGAGCAAAAACACGTGCGAAAGGATGCATCCCGCAGGCTAGTCGAGTAAAAACACGTGCGAGACGATGCATCCCGCAGGCTAGTCGAGTATACACACGTGCGAGAGGATGCATCCCGCAGGCTAGTCGAGTAAAAACACGTGCGAGAGGATGCATCCCGCAGGCTAGTCGAGTAAAAACACGTGCGAGGTTTTGTGGGATGCGCATGCGCAGGTTTTTTGGGATGCGCATGGCTAGTCGAGCAAAAACACGTGCGAGAGGATGCATCCCGCAGGCTAGCCGAGCAAAAACACGTGCGAGAGGATGCATCCCGCAGGCTAGTCGAGTAAAAACACGTGCGAGGTTTTGTGGGATGCGCATGCGCAGGTTTTGTGGGATGCGCATGCGCAGGTTTTTTGGGATGCGCATGTGCAGGTTTTTTGGGATGCGCATGGCTAGTCGAGCAAAAACACGTGCGAGAGGATGCAACTCGCAGGCTAGTCGAGTAAAAACACGTGCGAGAGGATGCATCCCGCAGGCTAGTCGAGTAAAAACACGTGCGAGGTTTTGTGGGATGCGCATACGCAGGTTTTGTGGGATGCGCATGCGCAGGTTTTTTGGGATGCGCATGGCTAGTCGAGCAAAAACACGTGCGAGAGGATGCATCCCGCAGGGTAGTCGAGTAAAAACACGTGCGAGAGGATGCATCCCGCAGGCTAGTCGAGCAAAAACACGTGCGAGAGGATGCATCCCGCATGCTAGTCGAGCAAAAACCCGTGCGAGAGGATGCATCCCGCAGGCTTGTCGAGTAAAAACACGTGCGAGAGGATGCATCCCGCAGGCTAGTCGTGCACAAACACGTGCGAGTGAATGCATCCCGCAGGCTAGTCGAGCAAAAACACGTGCGAGAGGATGCATCCCGCAGGCTAGTCGAGTAAAAACACGTGCGAAAGGATGCATCCCGCAGGCTAGTCGAGCAAAAACACGTGCGGGAGTATGCATCCCGCAGGCTAGTCGAGTAAAAACACGTGCGAAAGGATGCATCCCGCAGGCTAGTCGAGCACAAACACGTGCGAGGTTTTGTGGGATGCGCATGCGCAGGTTTTGTGGGATGCGCATGCGCAGATTTTTTGGGATGCGCATGCGCAGGTTTTTTGGGATGCGCATGGCTAGTCGAGCAAAAACACGTGCGAGAGGATGCATCCCGCAGGCTAGTCGAGTAAAAACACGTGCGAGACGATGCATCCCGCAGGCTAGTCGAGTATAAACACGTGCGAGGTTTTGTGGGATGCGCATGCGCAGGTTTTGTGGGATGCGCATGCGCAGGTTTTTTGGGATGCGCATGTGCAGGTTTTTTGGGATGCGCATGGCTAGTCGAGCAAAAACACGTGCGAGAGGATGCATCCCGCAGGCTAGTCGAGTAAAAACACGTGCGAGAGGATGCATCCCGCAGGCTAGTCGAGTAAAAACACGTGCAAGAGGATGCTTCCCGCAGGCTAGTCGAGTAAAAACACGTGCGAGAGGATGCATCCCGCAGGCTAGTCGAGTAAAAACACGTGCGAGAGGATGCATCCCGCAGGCTAGTCGAGTAAAAACACGTGCAAGAGGATGCTTCCCGCAGGCTAGTCGAGTAAAAACACGTGCGAGAGGATGCATCCCGCAGGCTAGTCGAGTAAAAACACGTGCGAGAGGATGCTTCCCGCAGGCTAGTCGAGTAAAAACACGTGCGAGAGGATGCATCCCGCATGCTAGTCGAGTAAAAACACGTGCAAGAGGATGCTTCCCGCAGGCTAGTCGAGTAAAAACACGTGCGAGAGGATGCATCCCGCAGGCTAGTCGAGTAAAAACACGTGCGAGAGGATGCGTCCCGCAGGCTAGTCAAGCAAAAACACGTGCGAGAGGATGCATCCCGCAGGCTAGTCGAGGAAAAACACGTGCAAGAGGATGCATCCCGCAGGCTAGTCGAGCAAAAACACGTGCGAGAGGATGTATCCCGCAGGCTAGTGGAGTAAAAACACGTGCGGGAGGATGCATCCCGCAGGCTAGTCGAGTAAAAACACGTGCGAGAGGATGCATCCCGCAGGCTAGTCGAGTAAAAACACGTGCGAGGTTTTGTGGGATGCGCATGCGCAGGTTTTGTGGGATGCGCATGGCTAGTCGAGCAAAAACACGTGCGACAGGATGCATCCCGCAGGCTAGCCGAGCAAAAACACGTGCGAGAGGATGCATCCCGCAGGCTAGTCGAGTAAAAACACGTGCGAGGTTTTGTGGGATGCGCATGCGCAGGTTTTGTGGGATGCGCATGCGCAGGTTTTTTGGGATGCGCATGTGCAGGTTTTTTGGGATGCGCATGGCTAGTCGAGCAAAAACACGTGCGAGAGGATGCATCCCGCAGGCTAGTCGAGTAAAAACACGTGCGAGAGGATGCATCCCGCAGGCTAGTCGAGCAAAAACACGTGCGAGAGGATGCATCCCGCATGCTAGTCGAGTAAAAACACGTGCGAAAGGATGCATCCCGCAGGCTAGTCGAGCACAAACACGTGCGAGGTTTTGTGGGATGCGCATGCGCAGGTTTTGTGGGATGCGCATGCGCAGATTTTTTGGGATGCGCATGCGCAGGTTTTTTGGGATGCGCATGGCTAGTCGAGCAAAAACACGTGCGAGAGGATGCATCCCGCAGGCTAGTCGAGTAAAAACACGTGCGAGACGATGCATCCCGCAGGCTAGTCGAGTAAAAACACGTGCGAGAGGATGCATCCCGCAGGCTAGTCGAGTAAAAACACGTGCGAGAGGATGCATCCCGCAGGCTAGTCGAGTAAAAACACGTGCGAGGTTTTGTGGGATGCGCATGCGCAGGTTTTTTGGGATGCGCATGGCTAGTCGAGCAAAAACACGTGCGAGAGGATGCATCCCGCAGGCTAGCCGAGCAAAAACACGTGCGAGAGGATGCATCCCGCAGGCTAGTCGAGCAAAAACACGTGCGAGAGGATGCATCCCGCAGGCTAGTCGAGTAAAAACACGTGCGAAAGGATGCATCCCGCAGGCTCGTCGAGCACAAACACGTGCCAGGTTTTGTGGGATGCGCATGCGCAGGTTTTGTGGGATGCGCATGCGCAGATTTTTTGGGATGCGCATGCGCAGGTTTTTTGGGATGCGCATGGCTAGTCGAGCAAAAACACGTGCGAGAGGATATATCCCGCAGGCTAGTCGAGCAAAAACACGTGCAAGAGGATGCATCCCGCAGGCTAGTCGAGTAAAAACACGTGCGAAAGGATGCATCCCGCAGGCTAGTAGAGCACAAACACGTGCGAGGTTTTGTGGGATGCGCATGCGCAGGTTTTGTGGGATGCGCATGCGAAGATTTTTTGGGATGCGCATGGCTAGTCGAGCAAAAACACGTGCGAGAGGATGCATCCCGCAGGCTAGTCGAGTAAAAACACGTGCGAGACGATGCATCCCGCAGGCTAGTCGAGTAAAAACACGTGCGAGAGGATGCATCCCGCAGGCTAGTCGAGCAAAAACACGTGCGAGAGGATGCATCCCGCAGGCTAGTCGAGTAAAAACACGTGCGAGGTTTTGTGGGATGCGCATGCGCAGGTTTTGTGGGCTGCGCATGCACAGATTTTTTGGGATGCGCATGCGCAGGTTTTTTGGGATGCGCATGGCTAGTCGAGCAAAAACACGTGCGAAAGGATGCATCCCGCAGGCTAGTCGAGTAAAAACACGTGCGAGACGATGCATCCCGCAGGCTAGTCGAGTATACACACGTGCGAGAGGATGCATCCCGCAGGCTAGTCGAGTAAAAACACGTGCGAGAGGATGCATCCCGCAGGCTAGTCGAGTAAAAACACGTGCGAGGTTTTGTGGGATGCGCATGCGCAGGTTTTTTGGGATGCGCATGGCTAGTCGAGCAAAAACACGTGCGAGATGATGCATCCCGCAGGCTAGCCGAGCAAAAACACGTGCGAGAGGATGCATCCCGCAGGCTAGTCGAGTAAAAACACGTGCGAGGTTTTGTGGGATGCGCATGCGCAGGTTTTGTGGGATGCGCATGCGCAGGTTTTTTGGGATGCGCATGTGCAGGTTTTTTGGGATGCGCATGGCTAGTCGAGCAAAAACACGTGCGAGAGGATGCATCCCGCAGGCTAGTCGAGTAAAAACACGTGCGAGAGGATGCATCCCGCAGGCTAGTCGAGTAAAAACACGTGCGAGAGTATGCATCCCGCAGGCTAGTCGAGTAAAAACACGTGCGAGGTTTTGTGGGATGCGCATGCGCAGGTTTTTTGGGATGCGCATGCGCAGGTTTTTTGGGATGCGCATGGCTAGTCGAGCAAAAACACGTGCGAGAGGATGCATCCCGCAGGGTAGTCGAGTAAAAACACGTGCGAGAGGATGCATCCCGCAGGCCAGTCGAGTAAAAACACGTGCGAGAGGATGCATCCCGCAGGCTAGTCGAGTAAAAACACGTGCGAGGTTTTGTGGGATGCGCATGCGCAGGTTTTGTGGGATGCGCATGCGCAGGTTTTTTGGGATGCGCATGCGCAGGTTTTTTGGGATGCGCATGGCTAGTCGAGCAAAAACACGTGCGAGAGGATGCATCCCGCAGGCTAGCCGAGCAAAAACACGTGCGAGAGGATGCATCCCGCAGGCTAGTCGAGTAAAAACACGTGCGAGGTTTTGTGGGATGCGCATGCGCAGGTTTTTTGGGATGCGCATGTGCAGGTTTTTTGGGATGCGCATGGCTGGTCGAGCAAAAACACGTGCGAGAGGATGCATCCCGCAGGCTAGTCGAGTAAAAACACGTGCGAGAGGATGCATCCCGCAGGCTAGTCGAGTAAAAACACGTGCGAGGTTTTGTGGGATGCGCATACGCAGGTTTTGTGGGATGCGCATGCGCAGGTTTTTTGGGATGCGCATGCGCAGGTTGTTTGGAATGCGCATGGTTAGTCGAGCAAAAAAACGTGCGAGAGGATGCATCCCGCAGGGTAGTCGAGTAAAAACACGTGCGAGAGGATGCATCCCGCAGGCTAGTCGAGTAAAAACACGTGCGAGAGGATGCATCCCGCAGGCTAGTCGAGTAAAAACACGTGCGAGGTTTTGTGGGATGCGCATGCGCAGGTTTTGTGGGATGCGCATGCGCAGGTTTTTTGGGATGCGCATGCGCAGGTTTTTTGGGATGCGCATTGCTAGTCGAGCAAAAACACGTGCGAGAGGATGCATCCCGCAGTCTAGTCGAGCAAAAACACGTGCGAGAGGATGCATCCCGCTGGCTAGTCGAGCAAAAACACGTGCGAGAGGATGCATCCCGCAGGCTAGTCGAGTAAAAACACGTGCGAGAGGATGCATCCCGCAGGCTAGTCGAGCACAAACACGTGCGAGAGGATGCATCCCGCAGGCTAGTCGAGCAAAAACACGTGCGAGAGGATGCATCCCGCAGGCTAGTCGAGTAAAAACACGTGCGAAAGGATGCATCCCGCAGGCTGGTCGAGCACAAACACGTGCGAGGTTTTGTGGGATGCGCATGCGCAGGTTTTGTGGGATGCGCATGCGCAGATTTTTTGGGATGCGCATGCGCAGGTTTTTTGGGATGCGCATGGCTAGTCGAGCAAAAACACGTGCGAGAGGATGCATCCCGCAGGCTAGTCGAGTAAAAACACGTGCGAGACGATGCATCCCGCAGGCTAGTCGAGTAAAAACACGTGCGAGAGGATGCATCCCGCAGGCTAGTCGAGTAAAAACACGTGCGAGAGGATGCATCCCGCAGGCTAGTCGAGTAAAAACACGTGCGAGGTTTTGTGGGATGCGCATGCGCAGGTTTTTTGGGATGCGCATGGCTAGTCGAGCAAAAACACGTGCGAGAGGATGCATCCCGCAGGCTAGCCGAGCAAAAACACGTGCGATAGGATGCATCACGCAGGCTAGTCGAGTAAAAACACGTGCGAGGTTTTGTGGGATGCGCATGCGCAGGTTTTTTGGGATGCGCATGGCTAGTCGAGCAAAAACACGTGCGAGAGGATGCATCCCGCAGGCTAGCCGAGCAAAAACACGTGCGAGAGGATGCATCCCGCAGGCTAGTCGAGTAAAAACACGTGCGAGACGATGCATCCCGTAGGCTAGTCGAGCACAAACACGTGCGAGAGGATGCATCCCGCAGGCTAGTCGAGTAAAAACACGTGCGAGAGGATGCATCCCGCAGGCTAGTCGAGTAAAAACACGTGCGAGGTTTTGTGGGATGCGCATGCGCAGGTTTTTTGGGATGCGCATGGCTAGTCGAGCAAAAACACGTGCGAGAGGATGCATCCCGCAGGCTAGCCGAGCAAAAACACGTGCGAGAGGATGCATCCCGCAGGCTAGTCGAGTAAAAACACGTGCGAGAGGATGCATCCCGCAGGCTAGTCGAGTAAAAACACGTGCGAGGTTTTGTGGGATGCGCATGCGCAGGTTTTTTGGGATGCGCATGGCTAGTCGAGCAAAAACACGTGCGAGAGGATGCATCCCGCAGGCTAGCCGAGCAAAAACACGTGCGAGAGGATGCATCCCGCAGGCTAGTCGAGTAAAAACACGTGCGAGGTTTTGTGGGATGCGCATGCGCAGGTTTTGTGGGATGCGCATGCGCAGGTTTTGTGGGATGCGCATGCGCAGATTTTTTGGGATGCGCATGCGCAGGTTTTTTGGGATGCGCATGGCTAGTCGAGCAAAAACACGTGCGAGAGGATGCATCCCGCAGGCTAGTCGAGCAAAAACACGTGCGAGAGGATGCATCCCGCAGGCTAGTCGAGTAAAAACACGTGCGAGAGGATGCATCCCGCAGGCTAGTCGAGTAAAAACACGTGCGAGGTTTTGTGGGATGCGCATGCGCTGGTTTTGTGGGATGCGCATGCGCAGGTTTTGTGGGATGCGCATGCGCAGGTTTTTTGGGATGCGCATGGCTAGTCGAGCAAAAACACGTGCGAGAGGATGCATCCCGCAGGCTAGCCGAGCAAAAACACGTGCGAGAGGATGCATCACGCAGGCTAGTCGAGTAAAAACACGTGCGAGGTTTTGTGGGATGCGCATGCGCAGGTTTTTTGGGATGCGCATGGCTAGTCGAGCAAAAACACGTGCGAGAGGATGCATCCCGCAGGCTAGCCGAGCAAAAACACGTGCGAGAGGATGCATCCCGCAGGCTAGTCGAGTAAAAACACGTGCGAGACGATGCATCCCGTAGGCTAGTCGAGCACAAACACGTGCGAGAGGATGCATCCCGCAGGCTAGTCGAGTAAAAACACGTGCGAGAGGATGCATCCCGCAGGCTAGTCGAGTAAAAACACGTGCGAGGTTTTGTGGGATGCGCATGCGCAGGTTTTTTGGGATGCGCATGCGCAGGTTTTTTGGGATGCGCATGGCTAGTCGAGCAAAAACACGTGCGAGAGGATGCATCCCGCAGGCTAGCCGAGCAAAAACACGTGCGAGAGGATGCATCCCGCAGGCTAGTCGAGTAAAAACACGTGCGAGAGGATGCATCCCGCAGGCTAGTCGAGTAAAAACACGTGCGAGGTTTTGTGGGATGCGCATGCGCAGGTTTTTTGGGATGCGCATGGCTAGTCGAGCAAAAACACGTGCGAGAGGATGCATCCCGCAGGCTAGCCGAGCAAAAACACGTGCGAGAGGATGCATCCCGCAGGCTAGTCGAGTAAAAACACGTGCGAGGTTTTGTGGGATGCGCATGCGCAGGTTTTGTGGGATGCGCATGCGCAGGTTTTTTGGGATGCGCATGTGCAGGTTTTTTGGGATGCGCATGGCTAGTCGAGCAAAAACACGTGCGAGAGGATGCATCCCGCAGGCTAGTCGAGTAAAAACACGTGCGAGAGGATGCATCCCGCAGGCTAGTCGAGTAAAAACACGTGCGAGGTTTTGTGGGATGCGCATACGCAGGTTTTGTGGGATGCGCATGCGCAGGTTTTTTGGGATGCGCATGCGCAGGTTTTTTGGGATGCGCATGGCTAGTCGAGCAAAAACACGTACGAGAGGATGCATCCCGCAGGGTAGTCGAGTAAAAACACGTGCGAGAGGATGCATCCCGCAGGCTAGTCGAGTAAAAACACGTGCGAGAGGATGCATCCCGCAGGCTAGTCGAGCAAAAACACGTGCGAGAGGATGCATCCCGCAGGCTAGTCGAGCAAAAACACGTGCGAGAGGATGCATCCCGCAGGCTAGTCGAGTAAAAACACGTGCGAGAGGATGCATCCCGCAGGCTAGTCGAGCACAAACACGTGCGAGAGGAAGCATCCCACAGGCTAGTCGAGTAAAAACACGTGCGAAAGGATGCATCCCGCAGTCTAGTCGAGCACAAACACGTGCGAGGTTTTGTGGGATGCGCATGCGCAGGTTTTGTGGGATGCGCATGCGCAGATTTTTTGGGATGCGCATGCGCAGGTTTTTTGGGATGCGCATGGCTAGTCGAGCAAAAACACGTGCGAGAGGATGCATCCCGCAGGCTAGTCGAGCAAAAACACGTGCGAGAGGATGCATCCCGCAGGCTAGTCGAGTAAAAACACGTGCGAGAGGATGCATCCCGCAGGCTAGTCGAGTAAAAACACGTGCGAGGTTTTGTGGGATACGCATGCGCAGGTTTTTTGGGATGCGCATGTGCAGGTTTTTTGGGATGCGCATGGCTAGTCGAGCAAAAACACGTGCGAGAGGATGCATCCCGCAGGCTAGTCGAGTAAAAACACGTGCGAGAGGATGCATCCCGCAGGCTAGTCGAGTAAAAACACGTGCGAGGTTTTGTGGGATGCGCATGCGCTGGTTTTGTGGGATGCGCATGCGCAGGTTTTGTGGGATGCGCATGCGCAGGTTTTTTGGGATGCGCATGCGCAGGTTTTTTGGGATGCGCATGACTAGTCGAGCAAAAACACGTGCGAGAGGATGCATCCCGCAGGCTAGTCGAGTAAAAACACGTGCGAAAGGATGCATCCCGCAGGCTAGTCGAGCACAAACACGTGCGAGGTTTTGTGGGATGCGCATGCGCAGGTTTTGTGGGATGCGCATGCGCAGATTTTTTGGGATGCGCATGCGCAGGTTTTTTGGGATGAGCATGGCTAGTCGAGCAAAAACACGTGCGAGAGGATGCATCCCGCAGGCTAGTCGAGTAAAAACACGCGCGAGACGATGCATCCCGCAGCCTAGTCGAGTAAAAACACGTGCGAGAGGATGCATCCCGCAGGCTAGTCGAGTAAAAACACGTGCGAGAGGATGCATCCCGCAGGCTAGTCGAGTAAAAACACGTGTGAGGTCTTGTGGGATGCGCATGCGCAGGTTTTTTGGGATGCGCATGCGCAGGTTTTTTGGGATGCGCATGGCTAGTCGAGCAAAAACACGTGCGAGAGGATGCATCCCGCAGGCTAGCCGAGCAAAAACACGTGCGAGAGGATGCATCCCGCAGGCTATTCGAGTAAAAACACGTGCCAGGTTTTGTGGGATGCGCATGCGCAGGTTTTGTGGGATGCGCATGCGCAGGTTTTTTGGGATGCGCATGTGCAGGTTTTTTGGGATGCGCATGGCTAGTCGAGCAAAAACACGTGCGAGAGGATGCATCCCGCAGGCTAGTCGAGTAAAAACACGTGCGAGAGGATGCATCCCGCAGGCTAGTCGAGCACAAACACGTGCGAGAGGATGCATCCCGCAGGCTAGTCGAGCAAAAACACGTGCGAGAGGATGCATCCCGCAGGCTAGTCGAGTAAAAACACGTTCGAAAGGATGCATCCCGCAGTCTAGTCGAGCACAAACACGTGCGAGGTTTTGTGGGATGCTCATGCGCAGGTTTTGTGGGATGCGCATGCGCAGATTTTTTGGGATGCGCATGCGCAGGTTTTTTGGGATGCGCATGGCTAGTCGAGCAAAAACACGTGCGAGAGGATGCATCCCGCAGGCTAGTCGAGCAAAAACACGTGCGAGAGGATGCATCCCGCAGGCTAGTCGAGTAAAAACACGTGCGAAAGGATGCATCCCGCAGGCTAGTCGAGCACAAATACGTGCGAGGTTTTGTGGGATGCGCATGCGCAGGTTTTGTGGGATGCGCATGCGCAGATTTTTTGGGATGCGCATGCGCAGGTTTTGTGGGATGCGCATGGCTAGTCGAGCAAAAACACGTGCGAGAGGATGCATCCCGCAGGCTAGTCGAGTAAAAACATGTGCGAGACGATGCATCCCGCAGGCTAGTCGAGTAAAAACACGTGCGAGAGGATGCATCCCGCAGGCTAGTCGAGTAAAAACACGTGCGAGAGGATGCATCCCGCAGGCTAGTCGAGTAAAAACACGTGCGAGAGGATGCATCCCGCAGGCTAGTCGAGCACAAACACGTGCGAGAGGATGCATCCCGCAGGCTAGTCGAGCAAAAACACGTGCGAGAGGATGCATCCCGCAGGCTAGTCGAGTAAAAACACGTGCGAAAGGATGCATCCCGCAGGCTAGTCGAGCACAAACACGTGCGAGGTTTTGTGGGATGCGCATGCGCAGGTTTTGTGGGATGCGCATGCGCAGATTTTTTGGGATGCGCATGCGCAGGTTTTTTGGGATGCGCATGGCTAGTCGAGCAAAAACACGTGCGAGAGGATGCATCCCGCAGGCTAGTCGAGCAAAAACACGTGCGAGAGGATGCATCCCGCAGGCTAGCCGAGTAAAAACACGTGCGAGACGATGCATCCCGCAGGCTAGTCGAGTAAAAACACGTGCGAGGTTTTGTGGGATGCGCATGCGCAGGTTTTGTGGGATGCGCATGCGCAGGTTTTTTGGGATGCGCATGTGCAGGTTTTTTGGGATGCGCATGGCTAGTCGAGCAAAAACACGTGCGAGAGTATGCATCCCGCAGGCTAGTCGAGTAAAAACACGTGCGAGAGGATGCATCCCGCAGGCTAGTCGAGTAAAAACACGTGCGAGGTTTTGTGGGATGCGCATACGCAGGTTTTGTGGGATGCGCATGCGCAGGTTTTTTGGGATGCGCATGCGCAGGTTTTTTGGGATGCGCATGGCTAGTCGAGCAAAAACACGTGCGAGAGGAAGCATCCCGCAGGGTAGTCGAGTAAAAACACGTGCGAGAGGATGCATCCCGCAGGCTAGTCGAGCAAAAACACGTGCGAGAGGATGCATCCCGCAGGCTAGTCGAGCAAAAACACGTGCGAGAGGATGCATCCCGCAGGCTAGTCGAGTAAAAACACGTGCGAGAGGATGCATCCCGCAGGCTAGTCGAGCACAAACACGTGCGAGAGGATGCATCCCGCAGGCTAGTCGAGCAAAAACACGTGCGAGAGGATGCATCCCGCAGGCTAGTCGAGTAAAAACACGTGCGAAAGGATGCATCCCGCAGGCTAGTCGAGCACAAACACGTGCGAGGTTTTGTGGGATGCGCATGCGCAGGTTTTGTGGGATGCGCAAGCGCAGATTTTTTGGGATGCGCATGCGCAGGTTTTTTGGGATGCGCATGGCTAGTCGAGCAAAAACACGTGCGAGAGGATGCATCCCGCAGGCTAGTCGAGCAAAAACACGTGCGAGAGGATGCATCCCGCATGCTAGTCGAGCAAAAACACGTGCGAAAGGATGCATCCCGCAGGCTAGTCGAGCATAAACACGTGCGAGGTTTTGTGGGATGCGCATGCGCAGGTTTTTTGGGATGCGCATGGCTAGTCGAGCAAAAACACGTGCGAGAGGATGCATCTCGCAGGCTAGTCGAGAAAAAACACGTGCGAGGTTTTGTGGGATGCGCATGCGCAGGTTTTTTGGGATGCGCATGCGCAGGTTTTTTGGGATGCGCATGGCTAGTCGAGCAAAAACACGTGCGAGAGTATGCATCCCGCAGGGTAGTCGAGTAAAAACACGTGCGAGAGGATGCATCCCGCAGGCTAGTCGAGCAAAAACACGCGCGAGAGGATGCATCCCGCAGGCTAGTCGAGCAAAAACACGTGCGAGAGGTTGCATCCCGCAGGCTAGTCGAGCAAAAACACGTGCGAGAGGATGCATCCCGCAGGCTAGTCGAGTAAAAACACGTGCGAGAGGATGCATCCTGCAGGCTAGTCGAGTAAAAACACGTGCGAGAGGATGCATCCCGCAGGCTAGTCGAGTAAAAACACGTGCGAGAGGATGCATCCCGCAGGCTAGTCGAGTAAAAACACGTGCGAGGTTTTGTGGGATGCGCATGCGCAGATTTTTTGGGATGCGCATGCGCAGGTTTTTTGGGATGCGCATGGCTAGTCGGGCAAAAACACGTGCGAGAGGATGCATCTCGCAGGCTAGTCGAGCAAAAACACGTGCGAGAGGATGCATCCCGCAGGCTAGTCGAGTAAAAACACGTGCGAAAGGATGCATCCCGCAGGCTAGTCGAGCACAAACACGTGCGAGGTTTTGTGGGATGCGCATGCGCAGGTTTTGTGGGATGCGCATGCGCAGATTTTTTGGGATGCGCATGCGCAGGTTTTTTGGGATGCGCATGGCTAGTCGAGCAAAAACACGTGCGAGAGGATGCATCCCGCAGGCTAGTCGAGTAAAAACACGTGCGAGACGATGCATCCCGCAGGCTAGTCGAGTAAAAACACGTGCGAGAGGATGCATCCCGCAGGCTAGTCGAGTAAAAACACGTGCGAGAGGATGCATCCCGCAGGCTAGTCGAGTAAAAACACGTGCGAGGTTTTGTGGGATGCGCATGCGCAGGTTTTTTGGGATGCGCATGGCTAGTCGAGCAAAAACACGTGCGAGAGGATGCATCCCGCAGGCTAGCCGAGCAAAAACACGTGCGAGAGGATGCATCCCGCAGGCTAGTCGAGTAAAAACACGTGCGAGGTTTTGTGGGATGCGCATGCGCAGGTTTTTTGGGATGCGCATGTGCAGGTTTTTTGGGATGCGCATGGCCAGTCGAGCAAAAACACGTGCGAGAGGATGCATCCCGCAGGCTAGTCGAGTAAAAACACGTGCGAGAGGATGCATCCCGCAGGCTAGTCGAGTAAAAACACGTGCGAGGTTTTGTGGGATGCGCATACGCAGGTTTTGTGGGATGCGCATGCGCAGGTTTTTTGGGATGCGCATGCGCAGGTTTTTTGGGATGCGCATGGCTAGTCGAGCAAAAACACGTGCGAGAGGATGCATCCCGCAGGGTAGTCGAGTAAAAACACGTGCGAGAGGATGCATCCCGCAGGCTAGTCGAGTAAAAACACGTGCGAGAGGATGCATCCCGCAGGCTAGTCGAGCAAAAACACGTGCGAGAGGATGCATCCCGCAGGCTAGTCGAGCAAAAACACGTGCGAGAGGATGCATCCCGCAGGCTAGTCGAGCAAAAACACGTGCGAGAGGATGCATCCCGCAGGCTAGTCGAGTAAAAACACGTGCGAGAGGATGCATCCCGCAGGCTAGTCGAGCACAAACACGTGCGAGAGGATGCATCCCGCAGGCTAGTCGAGTAAAAACACGTGCGAGAGGATGCATCCCGCAGGCTAGTCGAGTAAAAACACGTGCGAGGTTTTGTGGGATGCGCATGCGCAGGTTTTGTGGGATGCGCATGCGCAGGTTTTTTGGGATGCGCATGCGCAGGTTTTTTGGGATGCGCATGGCTAGTCGAGCAAAAATACATGCGAGAGGATGCATCCATCAGGGTAGTCGAGTAAAAACACGTGCGAGAGGATGCATCCCGCAGGCTAGTCGAGTAAAAACACGTGCGAGAGGATGCATCCCGCAGGCTAGTCGAGCAAAAACACGTGCGAGAGGATGCATCCCGCAGGCTAGTCGAGCAAAAACACGTGCGAGAGGATGCATCCCGCAGGCTAGTCGAGTAAAAACACGTGCGAGAGGATGCATCCCGCAGGCTAGTCGATTACAAACACGTGCGAGAGGATGCATCCCGCAGGCTAGTCGAGCAAAAACACGTGCGAGAGGATGCATCCCGCAGGCTAGTCGAGTAAAAACACGTGCGAAAGGATGCATCCCGCAGTCTAGTCGAGCACAAACACGTGCGAGGTTTTGTGGGATGCGCATGCGCAGGTTTTGTGGGATGCGCATGCGCAGATTTTTTGGGATGCGCATGCGCAGGTTTTTTGGGATGCGCATGGCTAGTCGAGCAAAAACACGTGCGAGAGGATGCATCCCGCAGGCTAGTCGAGCAAAAACACGTGCGAGAGGATGCATCCCGCAGGCTAGTCGAGTAAAAATACGTGCGAAAGGATGCATCCCGCAGGCTAGTCGAGCACAAACACGTGCGAGGTTTTGTGGGATGCGCATGCGCAGGTTTTGTGGGATGCGCATGCGCAGATTTTTTGGGATGCGCATGCGCAGGTTTTTTGGGATGCGCATGGCTAGTCGAGCAAAAACACGTGCGAGAGGATGCATCCCGCAGGCTAGTCGAGTAAAAACACGTGCGAGACGATGCATCCCGCAGGCTAGTCGAGTAAAAACACGTGCGAGAGGATGCATCCCGTAGGCTAGTCGAGTAAAAACACGTGCGAGAGGATGCATCCCGCAGGCTAGTCGAGTAAAAACACGTGCGAGGTTTTGTGGGATGCGCATGCGCAGGTTTTTTGGGATGCGCATGCGCAGGTTTTTTGGGATGCGCATGCGCAGGTTTTTTGGGATGCGCATGGCTAGTCGAGCAAAAACACGTGCGAGAGGATGCATCCCGCAGGCTAGCCGAGCAAAAACACGTGCGAGAGGATGCATCCCGCAGGCTAGCCGAGCAAAAACACGTGCGAGAGGATGCATCCCGCAGGCTAGTCGAGTAAAAACACGTGCGAGGTTTTGTGGGATGCGCATGCGCAGGTTTTGTGGGATGCGCATGCGCAGGTTTTTTGGGATGCGCATGTGCAGGTTTTTTGGGATGCGCATGGCTAGTCGAGCAAAAACACGTGCGAGAGGATGCATCCCGCAGGCTAGTCGAGTAAAAACACGTGCGAGAGGATGCATCCCGCAGGCTAGTCGAGTAAAAACACGTGCGAGGTTTTGTGGGATACGCATGCGCAGGTTTTGTGGGATGCGCATGCGCAGGTTTTTTGGGATGCGCATGTGCAGGTTTTTTGGGATGCGCATGGCTAGTCGAGCAAAAACACGTGCGAGAGGATGCATCCCGCAGGCTAGTCGAGTAAAAACACGTGCGAGAGGATGCATCCCGCAGGCTAGTCGAGTAAAAACACGTGCGAGGTTTTGTGGGATGCGCATGCGCAGGTTTTGTGGGATGCGCATGCGCAGGTTTTTTGGGATGCGCATGCGCAGGTTTTTTGGGATGCGCATGACTAGTCGAGCAAAAACACGTGCGAGAGGATGCATCCCGCAGGGTAGTCGAGTAAAAACACGTGCGAGAGGATCCATCCCGCAGGCTAGTCGAGCAAAAACACGTGCGAGGTTTTGTGGGATGCGCATACGCAGGTTTTGTGGGATGCGCATGCGCAGGTTTTTTGGGATGCGCATGCGCAGGTTTTTTGGGATGCGCATGGCTAGTCGAGCAAAAACACGTGCGAGAGGATGCATCCCGCAGGGTAGTCGAGTAAAAACACGTGCGAGAGGATGCATCCCGCAGGCTAGTCGAGTAAAAACACGTGCGAGAGGATGCATCCCGCAGGCTAGTCGAGCAAAAACACGTGCGAGAGGATGCATCCCGCAGGCTAGTCGAGCAAAAACACGTGCGAGAGGATGCATCCCGCAGGCTAGTCGAGTAAAAACACGTGCGAGAGGATGCATCCCGCAGGCTAGTCGAGCACAAACACGTGCGAGAGGAAGCATCCCACAGGCTAGTCGAGTAAAAACACGTGCGAAAGGATGCATCCCGCAGTCTAGTCGAGCACAAACACGTGCGAGGTTTTGTGGGATGCGCATGCGCAGGTTTTGTGGGATGCGCATGCGCAGATTTTTTGGGATGCGCATGCGCAGGTTTTTTGGGATGCGCATGGCTAGTCGAGCAAAAACACGTGCGAGAGGATGCATCCCGCAGGCTAGTCGAGCAAAAACACGTGCGAGAGGATGCATCCCGCAGGCTAGTCGAGTAAAAACACGTGCGAGAGGATGCATCCCGCAGGCTAGTCGAGTAAAAACACGTGCGAGGTTTTGTGGGATACGCATGCGCAGGTTTTTTGGGATGCGCATGTGCAGGTTTTTTGGGATGCGCATGGCTAGTCGAGCAAAAACACGTGCGAGAGAATGCATCCCGCAGGCTAGTCGAGTAAAAACACGTGCGAGAGGATGCATCCCGCAGGCTAGTCGAGTAAAAACACGTGCGAGGTTTTGTGGGATGCGCATGCGCAGGTTTTGTGGGATGCGCATGCGCAGGTTTTGTGGGATGCGCATGCGCAGGTTTTTTGGGATGCGCATGCGCAGGTTTTTTGGGATGCGCATGACTAGTCGAGCAAAAACACGTGCGAGAGGATGCATCCCGCAGGGTAGTCGAGTAAAAACACGTGCGAGAGGATGCATCCCGCAGGCTAGTCGAGCAAAAACACGTGCGAGAGGATGCATCCCGCAGGCTAGTCGAGTAAAAACACGTGCGAAAGGATGCATCCCGCAGGCTAGTCGAGCACAAACACGTGCGAGGTTTTGTGGGATGCGCATGCGCAGGTTTTGTGGGATGCGCATGCGCAGATTTTTTGGGATGCGCATGCGCAGGTTTTTTGGGATGAGCATGGCTAGTCGAGCAAAAACACGTGCGAGAGGATGCATCCCGCAGGCTAGTCGAGTAAAAACACGCGCGAGACGATGCATCCCGCAGCCTAGTCGAGTAAAAACACGTGCGAGAGGATGCATCCCGCAGGCTAGTCGAGTAAAAACACGTGCGAGAGGATGCATCCCGCAGGCTAGTCGAGTAAAAACACGTGTGAGGTCTTGTGGGATGCGCATGCGCAGGTTTTTTGGGATGCGCATGCGCAGGTTTTTTGGGATGCGCATGGCTAGTCGAGCAAAAACACGTGCGAGAGGATGCATCCCGCAGGCTAGCCGAGCAAAAACACGTGCGAGAGGATGCATCCCGCAGGCTAGTCGAGTAAAAACACGTGCCAGGTTTTGTGGGATGCGCATGCGCAGGTTTTGTGGGATGCGCATGCGCAGGTTTTTTGGGATGCGCATGTGCAGGTTTTTTGGGATGCGCATGGCTAGTCGAGCAAAAACACGTGCGAGAGGATGCATCCCGCAGGCTAGTCGAGTAAAAACACGTGCGAGAGGATGCATCCCGCAGGCTAGTCGAGCACAAACACGTGCGAGAGGATGCATCCCGCAGGCTAGTCGAGCAAAAACACGTGCGAGAGGATGCATCCCGCAGGCTAGTCGAGTAAAAACACGTTCGAAAGGATGCATCCCGCAGTCTAGTCGAGCACAAACACGTGCGAGGTTTTGTGGGATGCTCATGCGCAGGTTTTGTGGGATGCGCATGCGCAGATTTTTTGGGATGCGCATGCGCAGGTTTTTTGGGATGCGCATGGCTAGTCGAGCAAAAACACGTGCGAGAGGATGCATCCCGCAGGCTAGTCGAGCAAAAACACGTGCGAGAGGATGCATCCCGCAGGCTAGTCGAGCAAAAACACGTGCGAGAGGATGCATCCCGCAGGCTAGTCGAGTAAAAACACGTGCGAAAGGATGCATCCCGCAGGCTAGTCGAGCACAAATACGTGCGAGGTTTTGTGGGATGCGCATGCGCAGGTTTTGTGGGATGCGCATGCGCAGATTTTTTGGGATGCGCATGCGCAGGTTTTGTGGGATGCGCATGGCTAGTCGAGCAAAAACACGTGCGAGAGGATGCATCCCGCAGGCTAGTCGAGTAAAAACATGTGCGAGACGATGCATCCCGCAGGCTAGTCGAGTAAAAACACGTGCGAGAGGATGCATCCCGCAGGCTAGTCGAGTAAAAACACGTGCGAGAGGATGCATCCCGCAGGCTGGTCGAGTAAAAACACGTGCGAGAGGATGCATCCCGCAGGCTAGTCGAGCACAAACACGTGCGAGAGGATGCATCCCGCAGGCTAGTCGAGCAAAAACACGTGCGAGAGGATGCATCCCGCAGGCTAGTCGAGTAAAAACACGTGCGAAAGGATGCATCCCGCAGGCTAGTCGAGCACAAACACGTGCGAGGTTTTGTGGGATGCGCATGCGCAGGTTTTGTGGGATGCGCATGCGCAGATTTTTTGGGATGCGCATGCGCAGGTTTTTTGGGATGCGCATGGCTAGTCGAGCAAAAACACGTGCGAGAGGATGCATCCCGCAGGCTAGTCGAGCAAAAACACGTGCGAGAGGATGCATCCCGCAGGCTAGTCGAGTAAAAACACGTGCGAAAGGATGCATCCCGCAGGCTAGTCGAGCACAAACACGTGCGAGGTTTTGTGGGATGCGCATGCGCAGGTTTTGTGGGATGCGCATGCGCAGATTTTTTGGGATGCGCATGCGCAGGTTTTTTGGGATGCGCATGGCTAGTCGAGCAAAAACACGTGCGAGAGGATGCATCCCGCAGGCTAGTCGAGCAAAAACACGTGCGAGAGGATGCATCCCGCAGGCTAGTCGAGTAAAAACACGTGCGAGACGATGCATCCCGTAGGCTAGTCGAGCACAAACACGTGCGAGAGGATGCATCCCGCAGGCTAGTCGAGTAAAAACACGTGCGAGAGGATGCATCCCGCAGGCTAGTCGAGTAAAAACACGTGCGAGGTTTTGTGGGATGCGCATGCGCAGGTTTTTTGGGATGCGCATGCGCAGGTTTTTTGGGATGCGCATGGCTAGTCGAGCAAAAACACGTGCGAGAGGATGCATCCCGCAGGCTAGCCGAGCAAAAACACGTGCGAGAGGATGCATCCCGCAGGCTAGTCGAGTAAAAACACGTGCGAGAGGATGCATCCCGCAGGCTAGTCGAGTAAAAACACGTGCGAGGTTTTGTGGGATGCGCATGCGCAGGTTTTTTGGGATGCGCATGGCTAGTCGAGCAAAAACACGTGCGAGAGGATGCATCCCGCAGGCTAGCCGAGCAAAAACACGTGCGAGAGGATGCATCCCGCAGGCTAGTCGAGTAAAAACACGTGCGAGGTTTTGTGGGATGCGCATGCGCAGGTTTTGTGGGATGCGCATGCGCAGGTTTTTTGGGATGCGCATGTGCAGGTTTTTTGGGATGCGCATGGCTAGTCGAGCAAAAACACGTGCGAGAGGATGCATCCCGCAGGCTAGTCGAGTAAAAACACGTGCGAGAGGATGCATCCCGCAGGCTAGTCGAGTAAAAACACGTGCGAGGTTTTGTGGGATGCGCATACGCAGGTTTTGTGGGATGCGCATGCGCAGGTTTTTTGGGATGCGCATGCGCAGGTTTTTTGGGATGCGCATGGCTAGTCGAGCAAAAACACGTACGAGAGGATGCATCCCGCAGGGTAGTCGAGTAAAAACACGTGCGAGAGGATGCATCCCGCAGGCTAGTCGAGTAAAAACACGTGCGAGAGGATGCATCCCGCAGGCTAGTCGAGCAAAAACACGTGCGAGAGGATGCATCCCGCAGGCTAGTCGAGCAAAAACACGTGCGAGAGGATGCATCCCGCAGGCTAGTCGAGTAAAAACACGTGCGAGAGGATGCATCCCGCAGGCTAGTCGAGCACAAACACGTGCGAGAGGAAGCATCCCACAGGCTAGTCGAGTAAAAACGCGTGCGAAAGGATGCATCCCGCAGTCTAGTCGAGCACAAACACGTGCGAGGTTTTGTGGGATGCGCATGCGCAGGTTTTGTGGGATGCGCATGCGCAGATTTTTTGGGATGCGCATGCGCAGGTTTTTTGGGATGCGCATGGCTAGTCGAGCAAAAACACGTGCGAGAGGATGCATCCCGCAGGCTAGTCGAGCAAAAACACGTGCGAGAGGATGCATCCCGCAGGCTAGTCGAGTAAAAACACGTGCGAGAGGATGCATCCCGCAGGCTAGTCGAGTAAAAACACGTGCGAGGTTTTGTGGGATACGCATGCGCAGGTTTTTTGGGATGCGCATGTGCAGGTTTTTTGGGATGCGCATGGCTAGTCGAGCAAAAACACGTGCGAGAGGATGCATCCCGCAGGCTAGTCGAGTAAAAACACGTGCGAGAGGATGCATCCCGCAGGCTAGTCGAGTAAAAACACGTGCGAGGTTTTGTGGGATGCGCATGCGCAGGTTTTGTGGGATGCGCATGCGCAGGTTTTGTGGGATGCGCATGCGCAGGTTTTTTGGGATGCGCATGCGCAGGTTTTTTGGGATGCGCATGACTAGTCGAGCAAAAACACGTGCGAGAGGATGCATCCCGCAGGGTAGTCGAGTAAAAACACGTGCGAGAGGATGCATCCCGCAGGCTAGTCGAGCAAAAACACGTGCGAGAGGATGCATCCCGCAGGCTAGTCGAGTAAAAACACGTGCGAAAGGATGCATCCCGCAGGCTAGTCGAGCACAAACACGTGCGAGGTTTTGTGGGATGCGCATGCGCAGGTTTTGTGGGATGCGCATGCGCAGATTTTTTGGGATGCGCATGCGCAGGATTTTTGGGATGAGCATGGCTAGTCGAGCAAAAACACGTGCGAGAGGATGCATCCCGCAGGCTAGTCGAGTAAAAACACGCGCGAGACGATGCATCCCGCAGCCTAGTCGAGTAAAAACACGTGCGAGAGGATGCATCCCGCAGGCTAGTCGAGTAAAAACACGTGCGAGAGGATGCATCCCGCAGGCTAGTCGAGTAAAAACACGTGTGAGGTCTTGTGGGATGCGCATGCGCAGGTTTTTTGGGATGCGCATGCGCAGGTTTTTTGGGATGCGCATGGCTAGTCGAGCAAAAACACGTGCGAGAGGATGCATCCCGCAGGCTAGCCGAGCAAAAACACGTGCGAGAGGATGCATCCCGCAGGCTAGTCGAGTAAAAACACGTGCCAGGTTTTGTGGGATGCGCATGCGCAGGTTTTGTGGGATGCGCATGCGCAGGTTTTTTGGGATGCGCATGTGCAGGTTTTTTGGGATGCGCATGGCTAGTCGAGCAAAAACACGTGCGAGAGGATGCATCCCGCAGGCTAGTCGAGTAAAAACACGTGCGAGAGGATGCATCCCGCAGGCTAGTCGAGCACAAACACGTGCGAGAGGATGCATCCCGCAGGCTAGTCGAGCAAAAACACGTGCGAGAGGATGCATCCCGCAGGCTAGTCGAGTAAAAACACGTTCGAAAGGATGCATCCCGCAGTCTAGTCGAGCACAAACACGTGCGAGGTTTTGTGGGATGCTCATGCGCAGGTTTTGTGGGATGCGCATGCGCAGATTTTTTGGGATGCGCATGCGCAGGTTTTTTGGGATGCGCATGGCTAGTCGAGCAAAAACACGTGCGAGAGGATGCATCCCGCAGGCTAGTCGAGCAAAAACACGTGCGAGAGGATGCATCCCGCAGGCTAGTCGAGTAAAAACACGTGCGAAAGGATGCATCCCGCAGGCTAGTCGAGCACAAATACGTGCGAGGTTTTGTGGGATGCGCATGCGCAGGTTTTGTGGGATGCGCATGCGCAGATTTTTTGGGATGCGCATGGCTAGTCGAGCAAAAACACGTGCGAGAGGATGCATCCCGCAGGCTAGTCGAGTAAAAACATGTGCGAGACGATGCATCCCGCAGGCTAGTCGAGTAAAAACACGTGCGAGAGGATGCATCCCGCAGGCTAGTCGAGTAAAAACACGTGCGAGAGGATGCATCCCGCAGGCTAGTCGAGTAAAAACACGTGCGAGAGGATGCATCCCGCAGGCTAGTCGAGCACAAACACGTGCGAGAGGATGCATCCCGCAGGCTAGTCGAGCAAAAACACGTGCGAGAGGATGCATCCCGCAGGCTAGTCGAGTAAAAACACGTGCGAAAGGATGCATCCCGCAGGCTAGTCGAGCACAAACACGTGCGAGGTTTTGTGGGATGCGCATGAGCAGGTTTTGTGGGATGCGCATGCGCAGATTTTTTGGGATGCGCATGCGCAGGTTTTTTGGGATGCGCATGGCTAGTCGAGCAAAAACACGTGCGAGAGGATGCATCCCGCAGGCTAGTCGAGCAAAAACACGTGCGAGAGGATGCATCCCGCAGGCTAGTCGAGTAAAAACACGTGCGAAAGGATGCATCCCGCAGGCTAGTCGAGCACAAACACGTGCGAAGTTTTGTGGGATGCGCATGCGCAGATTTTTTGGGATGCGCATGCGCAGGTTTTTTGGGATGCGCATGGCTAGTCGAGCAAAAACACGTGCGAGAGGATGCATCCCGCAGGCTAGTCGAGTAAAAACACGTGCGAGACGATGCATCCCGCAGGCTAGTCGAGTAAAAACACGTGCGAGGTTTTGTGGGATGCGCATGCGCAGGTTTTGTGGGATGCGCATGCGCAGGTTTTTTGGGATGCGCATGTGCAGGTTTTTTGGGATGCGCATGGCTAGTCGAGCAAAAACACGTGCGAGAGTATGCATCCCGCAGGCTAGTCGAGTAAAAACACGTGCGAGAGGATGCATCCCGCAGGCTAGTCGAGTAAAAACACGTGCGAGGTTTTGTGGGATGCGCATACGCAGGTTTTGTGGGATGCGCATGCGCAGGTTTTTTGGGATGCGCATGCGCAGGTTTTTTGGGATGCGCATGGCTAGTCGAGCAAAAACACGTGCGAGAGGATGCATCCCGCAGGCTAGTCGAGCAAAAACACGTGCGAGAGGATGCATCCCGCAGGCTAGTCGAGCAAAAACACGTGCGAAAGGATGCATCCCGCAGGCTAGTCGAGCATAAACACGTGCGAGGTTTTGTGGGATGCGCATGCGCAGGTTTTTTGGGATGCGCATGGCTAGTCGAGCAAAAACACGTGCGAGAGGATGCATCTCGGAGGCTAGTCGAGAAAAAACACGTGCGAGGTTTTGTGGGATGCGCATGCGCAGGTTTTTTGGGATGCGCATGCGCAGGTTTTTTGGGATGCGCATGGCTAGTCGAGCAAAAACACGTGCGAGAGTATGCATCCCGCAGGGTAGTCGAGTAAAAACACGTGCGAGAGGATGCATCCCGCAGGCTAGTCGAGCAAAAACACGCGCGAGAGGATGCATCCCGCAGGCTAGTCGAGCAAAAACACGTGCGAGAGGATGCATCCCGCAGGCTAGTCGAGCAAAAACACGTGCGAGAGGTTGCATCCCGCAGGCTAGTCGAGCAAAAACACGTGCGAGAGGATGCATCCCGCAGGCTAGTCGAGTAAAAACACGTGCGAGAGGATGCATCCTGCAGGCTAGTCGAGTAAAAACACGTGCGAGAGGATGCATCCCGCAGGCTAGTCGAGTAAAAACACGTGCGAGAGGATGCATCCCGCAGGCTAGTCGAGTAAAAACACGTGCGAGGTTTTGTGGGATGCGCATGCGCAGGTTTTGTGGGATGCGCATGCGCAGATTTTTTGGGATGCGCATGCGCAGGTTTTTTGGGATGCGCATGCGCAGGTTTTTTGGGATGCGCATGGCTAGTCGGGCAAAAACACGTGCGAGAGGATGCATCTCGCAGGCTAGTCGAGCAAAAACACGTGCGAGAGGATGCATCCCGCAGGCTAGTCGAGTAAAAACACGTGCGAAAGGATGCATCCCGCAGGCTAGTCGAGCACAAACACGTGCGAGGTTTTGTGGGATGCGCATGCGCAGGTTTTGTGGGATGCGCATGCGCAGATTTTTTGGGATGCGCATGCGCAGGTTTTTTGGGATGCGCATGGCTAGTCGAGCAAAAACACGTGCGAGAGGATGCATCCCGCAGGCTAGTCGAGTAAAAACACGTGCGAGACGATGCATCCCGCAGGCTAGTCGAGTAAAAACACGTGCGAGAGGATGCATCCCGCAGGCTAGTCGAGTAAAAACACGTGCGAGAGGATGCATCCCGCAGGCTAGTCGAGTAAAAACACGTGCGAGGTTTTGTGGGATGCGCATGCGCAGGTTTTTTGGGATGCGCATGGCTAGTCGAGCAAAAACACGTGCGAGAGGATGCATCCCGCAGGCTAGCCGAGCAAAAACACGTGCGAGAGGATGCATCCCGCAGGCTAGTCGAGTAAAAACACGTGCGAGGTTTTGTGGGATGCGCATGCGCAGGTTTTTTGGGATGCGCATGGCTAGTCGAGCAAAAACACGTGCGAGAGGATGCATCCCGCAGGCTAGCCGAGCAAAAACACGTGCGAGAGGATGCATCCCGCAGGCTAGTCGAGTAATAACACGTGCGAGGTTTTGTGGGATGCGCATGCGCAGGTTTTTTGGGATGCGCATGTGCAGGTTTTTTGGGATGCGCATGGCCAGTCGAGCAAAAACACGTGCGAGAGGATGCATCCCGCAGGCTAGTCGAGTAAAAACACGTGCGAGAGGATGCATCCCGCAGGCTAGTCGAGTAAAAACACGTGCGAGGTTTTGTGGGATGCGCATACGCAGGTTTTGTGGGATGCGCATGCGCAGGTTTTTTGGGATGCGCATGCGCAGGTTTTTTGGGATGCGCATGGCTAGTCGAGCAAAAACACGTGCGAGAGGATGCATCCCGCAGGGTAGTCGAGTAAAAACACGTGCGAAAGGATGCATCCCGCAGGCTAGTCGAGCACAAACACGTGCGAGGTTTTGTGGGATGCGCATGCGCAGGTTTTGTGGGATGCGCATGCGCAGATTTTTTGGGATGCGCATGCGCAGGTTTTTTGGGATGAGCATGGCTAGTCGAGCAAAAACACGTGCGAGAGGATGCATCCCGCAGGCTAGTCGAGTAAAAACACGCGCGAGACGATGCATCCCGCAGCCTAGTCGAGTAAAAACACGTGCGAGAGGATGCATCCCGCAGGCTAGTCGAGTAAAAACACGTGCGAGAGGATGCATCCCGCAGGCTAGTCGAGTAAAAACACGTGTGAGGTCTTGTGGGATGCGCATGCGCAGGTTTTTTGGGATGCGCATGCGCAGGTTTTTTGGGATGCGCATGGCTAGTCGAGCAAAAACACGTGCGAGAGGATGCATCCCGCAGGCTAGCCGAGCAAAAACACGTGCGAGAGGATGCATCCCGCAGGCTAGTCGAGTAAAAACACGTGCCAGGTTTTGTGGGATGCGCATGCGCAGGTTTTGTGGGATGCGCATGCGCAGGTTTTTTGGGATGCGCATGTGCAGGTTTTTTGGGATGCGCATGGCTAGTCGAGCAAAAACACGTGCGAGAGGATGCATCCCGCAGGCTAGTCGAGTAAAAACACGTGCGAGAGGATGCATCCCGCAGGCTAGTCGAGCACAAACACGTGCGAGAGGATGCATCCCGCAGGCTAGTCGAGCAAAAACACGTGCGAGAGGATGCATCCCGCAGGCTAGTCGAGTAAAAACACGTTCGAAAGGATGCATCCCGCAGTCTAGTCGAGCACAAACACGTGCGAGGTTTTGTGGGATGCTCATGCGCAGGTTTTGTGGGATGCGCTTGCGCAGATTTTTTGGGATGCGCATGCGCAGGTTTTTTGGGATGCGCATGGCTAGTCGAGTAAAAACACGTGCGAGACGATGCATCCCGCAGGCTAGTCGAGTAAAAACACGTGCGAGGTTTTGTGGGATGCGCATGCGCAGGTTTTGTGGGATGCGCATGCGCAGGTTTTTTGGGATGCGCATGTGCAGGTTTTTTGGGATGCGCATGGCTAGTCGAGCAAAAACACGTGCGAGAGTATGCATCCCGCAGGCTAGTCGAGTAAAAACACGTGCGAGAGGATGCATCCCGCAGGCTAGTCGAGTAAAAACACGTGCCAGGTTTTGTGGGATGCGCATGCGCAGGTTTTGTGGGATGCGCATGCGCAGGTTTTTTGGGATGCGCATGTGCAGGTTTTTTGGGATGCGCATGGCTAGTCGAGCAAAAACACGTGCGAGAGGATGCATCCCGCAGGCTAGTCGAGTAAAAACACGTGCGAGAGGATGCATCCCGCAGGCTAGTCGAGCACAAACACGTGCGAGAGGATGCATCCCGCAGGCTAGTCGAGCAAAAACACGTGCGAGAGGATGCATCCCGCAGGCTAGTCGAGTAAAAACACGTTCGAAAGGATGCATCCCGCAGTCTAGTCGAGCACAAACACGTGCGAGGTTTTGTGGGATGCTCATGCGCAGGTTTTGTGGGATGCGCATGCGCAGATTTTTTGGGATGCGCATGCGCAGGTTTTTTGGGATGCGCATGGCTAGTCGAGCAAAAACACGTGCGAGAGGATGCATCCCGCAGGCTAGTCGAGCAAAAACACGTGCGAGAGGATGCATCCCGCAGGCTAGTCGAGTAAAAACACGTGCGAAAGGATGCATCCCGCAGGCTAGTCGAGCACAAATACGTGCGAGGTTTTGTGGGATGCGCATGCGCAGGTTTTGTGGGATGCGCATGCGCAGATTTTTTGGGATGCGCATGCGCAGGTTTTGTGGGATGCGCATGGCTAGTCGAGCAAAAACACGTGCGAGAGGATGCATCCCGCAGGCTAGTCGAGTAAAAACATGTGCGAGACGATGCATCCCGCAGGCTAGTCGAGTAAAAACACGTGCGAGAGGATGCATCCCGCAGGCTAGTCGAGTAAAAACACGTGCGAGAGGATGCATCCCGCAGGCTAGTCGAGTAAAAACACGTGCGAGAGGATGCATCCCGCAGGCTAGTCGAGCACAAACACGTGCGAGAGGATGCATCCCGCAGGCTAGTCGAGCAAAAACACGTGCGAGAGGATGCATCCCGCAGGCTAGTCGAGTAAAAACACGTGCGAAAGGATGCATCCCGCAGGCTAGTCGAGCACAAACACGTGCGAGGTTTTGTGGGATGCGCATGCGCAGGTTTTGTGGGATGCGCATGCGCAGATTTTTTGGGATGCGCATGCGCAGGTTTTTTGGGATGCGCATGGCTAGTCGAGCAAAAACACGTGCGAGAGGATGCATCCCGCAGGCTAGTCGAGCAAAAACACGTGCGAGAGGATGCATCCCGCAGGCTAGTCGAGTAAAAACACGTGCGAAAGGATGCATCCCGCAGGCTAGTCGAGCACAAACACGTGCGAAGTTTTGTGGGATGCGCATGCGCAGGTTTTTTGGGATGCGCATGGCTAGTCGAGCAAAAACACGTGCGAGAGGATGCATCCCGCAGGCTAGTCGAGTAAAAACACGTGCGAGACGATGCATCCCGCAGGCTAGTCGAGTAAAAACACGTGCGAGGTTTTGTGGGATGCGCATGCGCAGGTTTTGTGGGATGCGCATGCGCAGGTTTTTTGGGATGCGCATGTGCAGGTTTTTTGGGATGCGCATGGCTAGTCGAGCAAAAACACGTGCGAGAGTATGCATCCCGCAGGCTAGTCGAGTAAAAACACGTGCGAGAGGATGCATCCCGCAGGCTAGTCGAGTAAAAACACGTGCGAGGTTTTGTGGGATGCGCATACGCAGGTTTTGTGGGATGCGCATGCGCAGGTTTTTTGGGATGCGCATGGCTAGTCGAGCAAAAACACGTGCGAGAGGAAGCATCCCGCAGGGTAGTCGAGTAAAAACACGTGCGAGAGGATGCATCCCGCAGGCTAGTCGAGTAAAAACACGTGCGAGAGGATGCATCCCGCAGGCTAGTCGAGCAAAAACACGTGCGAGAGGATGCATCCCGCAGGCTAGTCGAGCAAAAACACGTGCGAGAGGATGCATCCCGCAGGCTAGTCGAGTAAAAACACGTGCGAGAGGATGCATCCCGCAGGCTAGTCGAGCACAAACACGTGCGAGAGGATGCATCCCGCAGGCTAGTCGAGCAAAAACACGTGCGAGAGGATGCATCCCGCAGGCTAGTCGAGTAAAAACACGTGCGAAAGGATGCATCCCGCAGGCTAGTCGAGCACAAACACGTGCGAGGTTTTGTGGGATGCGCATGCGCAGGTTTTGTGGGATGCGCAAGCGCAGATTTTTTGGGATGCGCATGCGCAGGTTTTTTGGGATGCGCATGGCTAGTCGAGCAAAAACACGTGCGAGAGGATGCATCCCGCAGGCTAGTCGAGCAAAAACACGTGCGAGAGGATGCATCCCGCAGGCTAGTCGAGCAAAAACACGTGCGAAAGGATGCATCCCGCAGGCTAGTCGAGCATAAACACGTGCGAGGTTTTGTGGGATGCGCATGCGCAGGTTTTTTGGGATGCGCATGGCTAGTCGAGCAAAAACACGTGCGAGAGGATGCATCTCGCAGGCTAGTCGAGAAAAAACACGTGCGAGGTTTTGTGGGATGCGCATGCGCAGGTTTTTTGGGATGCGCATGCGCAGGTTTTTTGGGATGCGCATGGCTAGTCGAGCAAAAACACGTGCGAGAGTATGCATCCCGCAGGGTAGTCGAGTAAAAACACGTGCGAGAGGATGCATCCCGCAGGCTAGTCGAGCAAAAACACGCGCGAGAGGATGCATCCCGCAGGCTAGTCGAGCAAAAACACGTGCGAGAGGGTGCATCCCGCAGGCTAGTCGAGCAAAAACACGTGCGAGAGGTTGCATCCCGCAGGCTAGTCGAGCAAAAACACGTGCGAGAGGATGCATCCCGCAGGCTAGTCGAGTAAAAACACGTGCGAGAGGATGCATCCTGCAGGCTAGTCGAGTAAAAACACGTGCGAGAGGATGCATCCCGCAGGCTAGTCGAGTAAAAACACGTGCGAGAGGATGCATCCCGCAGGCTAGTCGAGTAAAAACACGTGCGAGGTTTTGTGGGATGCGCATGCGCAGGTTTTGTGGGATGCGCATGCGCAGATTTTTTGGGATGCGCATGCGCAGGTTTTTTGGGATGCGCATGGCTAGTCGGGCAAAAACACGTGCGAGAGGATGCATCTCGCAGGCTAGTCGAGCAAAAACACGTGCGAGAGGATGCATCCCGCAGGCTAGTCGAGTAAAAACACGTGCGAAAGGATGCATCCCGCAGGCTAGTCGAGCACAAACACGTGCGAGGTTTTGTGGGATGCGCATGCGCAGGTTTTGTGGGATGCGCATGCGCAGATTTTTTGGGATGCGCATGCGCAGGTTTTTTGGGATGCGCATGGCTAGTCGAGCAAAAACACGTGCGAGAGGATGCATCCCGCAGGCTAGTCGAGTAAAAACACGTGCGAGACGATGCATCCCGCAGGCTAGTCGAGTAAAAACACGTGCGAGAGGATGCATCCCGCAGGCTAGTCGAGTAAAAACACGTGCGAGAGGATGCATCCCGCAGGCTAGTCGAGTAAAAACACGTGCGAGGTTTTGTGGGATGCGCATGCGCAGGTTTTTTGGGATGCGCATGGCTAGTCGAGCAAAAACACGTGCGAGAGGATGCATCCCGCAGGCTAGCCGAGCAAAAACACGTGCGAGAGGATGCATCCCGCAGTCTAGTCGAGTAAAAACACGTGCGAGGTTTTGTGGGATGCGCATGCGCAGGTTTTTTGGGATGCGCATGGCTAGTCGAGCAAAAACACGTGCGAGAGGATGCATCCCGCAGGCTAGCCGAGCAAAAACACGTGCGAGAGGATGCATCCCGCAGGCTAGTCGAGTAATAACACGTGCGAGGTTTTGTGGGATGCGCATGCGCAGGTTTTTTGGGATGCGCATGGGCAGGTTTTTTGGGATGCGCATGGCCAGTCGAGCAAAAACACGTGCGAGAGGATGCATCCCGCAGGCTAGTCGAGTAAAAACACGTGCGAGAGGATGCATCCCGCAGGCTAGTCGAGTAAAAACACGTGCGAGGTTTTGTGGGATGCGCATACGCAGGTTTTGTGGGATGCGCATGCGCAGGTTTTTTGGGATGCGCATGCGCAGGTTTTTTGGGATGCGCATGGCTAGTCGAGCAAAAACACGTGCGAGAGGATGCATCCCGCAGGGTAGTCGAGTAAAAACACGTGCGAGAGGATGCATCCCGCAGGATAGTCGAGTAAAAACACGTGCGAGAGGATGCATCCCGCAGGCTAGTCGAGCAAAAACACGTGCGAGAGGATGCATCCCGCAGGCTAGTCGAGCAAAAACACGTGCGAGAGGATGCATCCCGCAGGCTAGTCGAGCAAAAACACGTGCGAGAGGATGCATCCCGCAGGCTAGTCGAGTAAAAACACGTGCGAGAGGATGCATCCCGCAGGCTAGTCGAGCACAAACACGTGCGAGAGGATGCATCCCGCAGGCTAGTCGAGTAAAAACACGTGCGAGAGGATGCATCCCGCAGGCTAGTCGAGTAAAAACACGTGCGAGGTTTTGTGGGATGCGCATGCGCAGGTTTTGTGGGATGCGCATGCGCAGGTTTTTTGGGATGCGCATGCGCAGGTTTTTTGGGATGCGCATGGCTAGTCGAGCAAAAATACATGCGAGAGGATGCATCCATCAGGGTAGTCGAGTAAAAACACGTGCGAGAGGATGCATCCCGCAGGCTAGTCGAGTAAAAACACGTGCGAGAGGATGCATCCCGCAGGCTAGTCGAGCAAAAACACGTGCGAGAGGATGCATCCCGCAGGCTAGTCGAGCAAAAACACGTGCGAGAGGATGCATCCCGCAGGCTAGTCGAGTAAAAACACGTGCGAGAGGATGCATCCCGCAGGCTAGTCGAGCACAAACACGTGCGAGAGGATGCATCCCGCAGGCTAGTCGAGCAAAAACACGTGCGAGAGGATGCATCCCGCAGGCTAGTCGAGTAAAAACACGTGCGAAAGGATGCATCCCGCAGTCTAGTCGAGCACAAACACGTGCGAGGTTTTGTGGGATGCGCATGCGCAGGTTTTGTGGGATGCGCATGCGCAGATTTTTTGGGATGCGCATGCGCAGGTTTTTTGGGATGCGCATGGCTAGTCGAGCAAAAACACGTGCGAGAGGATGCATCCCGCAGGCTAGTCGAGCAAAAACACGTGCGAGAGGATGCATCCCGCAGGCTAGTCGAGTAAAAACACGTGCGAAAGGATGCATCCCGCAGGCTAGTCGAGCACAAACACGTGCGAGGTTTTGTGGGATGCGCATGCGCAGGTTTTGTGGGATGCGCATGCGCAGATTTTTTGGGATGCGCATGCGCAGGTTTTTTGGGATGCGCATGGCTAGTCGAGCAAAAACACGTGCGAGAGGATGCATCCCGCAGGCTAGTCGAGTAAAAACACGTGCGAGACGATGCATCCCGCAGGCTAGTCGAGTAAAAACACGTGCGAGAGGATGCATCCCGTAGGCTAGTCGAGTAAAAACACGTGCGAGAGGATGCATCCCGCAGGCTAGTCGAGTAAAAACACGTGCGAGGATTTGTGGGATGCGCATGCGCAGGTTTTTTGGGATGCGCATGCGCAGGTTTTTTGGGATGCGCATGCGCAGGTTTTTTGGGATGCGCATGGCTAGTCGAGCAAAAACACGTGCGAGAGGATGCATCCCGCAGGCTAGCCGAGCAAAAACACGTGCGAGAGGATGCATCCCGCAGGCTAGTCGAGTAAAAACACGTGCGAGGTTTTGTGGGATGCGCATGCGCAGGTTTTGTGGGATGCGCATGCGCAGGTTTTTTGGGATGCGCATGTGCAGGTTTTTTGGGATGCGCATGGCTAGTCGAGCAAAAACACGTGCGAGAGGATGCATCCCGCAGGCTAGTCGAGTAAAAACACGTGCGAGAGGATGCATCCCGCAGGCTAGTCGAGTAAAAACACGTGCGAGGTTTTGTGGGATACGCATGCGCAGGTTTTGTGGGATGCGCATGCGCAGGTTTTTTGGGATGCGCATGTGCAGGTTTTTTGGGATGCGCATGGCTAGTCGAGCAAAAACACGTGCGAGAGGATGCATCCCGCAGGCTAGTCGAGTAAAAACACGTGCGAGAGGATGCATCCCGCAGGCTAGTCGAGTAAAAACACGTGCGAGGTTTTGTGGGATGCGCATGCGCAGGTTTTGTGGGATGCGCATGCGCAGGTTTTTTGGGATGCGCATGCGCAGGTTTTTTGGGATGCGCATGACTAGTCGAGCAAAAACACGTGCGAGAGGATGCATCCCGCAGGGTAGTCGAGTAAAAACACGTGCGAGAGGATGCATCCCGCAGGCTAGTCGAGCAAAAACACGTGCGAGAGGATGCATCCCGCAGGCTAGTCGAGTAAAAACACGTGCGAAAGGATGCATCCCGCAGGCTAGTCGAGCACAAACACGTGCGAGGTTTTGTGGGATGCGCATGCGCAGATTTTTTGGGATGCGCATGCGCAGGTTTTTTGGGATGCGCATGGCTAGTCGAGCAAAAACACGTGCGAGAGGATGCATCCCGCAGGCTAGTCGAGTAAAAACACGCGCGAGACGATGCATCCCGCAGCCTAGTCGAGTAAAAACACGTGCGAGAGGATGCATCCCGCAGGCTAGTCGAGTAAAAACACGTGCGAGAGGATTCATCCCGCAGGCTAGTCGAGTAAAAACACGTGTGAGGTCTTGTGGGATGCGCATGCGCAGGTTTTTTGGGATGCGCATGGCTAGTCGAGCAAAAACACGTGCGAGAGGATGCATCCCGCAGGCTAGCCGAGCAAAAACACGTGCGAGAGGATGCATCCCGCAGGCTAGTCGAGTAAAAACACGTGCCAGGTTTTGTGGGATGCGCATGCGCAGGTTTTGTGGGATGCGCATGCGCAGGTTTTTTGGGATGCGCATGTGCAGGTTTTTTGGGATGCGCATGGCTAGTCGAGCAAAAACACGTGCGAGAGGATGCATCCCGCAGGCTAGTCGAGTAAAAACACGTGCGAGAGGATGCATCCCGCAGGGTAGTCGAGTAAAAACACGTGCAAGAGGATGCTTCCCGCAGGCTAGTCGAGTAAAAACACATGCGAGAGGATGCATCCCGCAGGCTAGTCGAGTAAAAACACGTGCGAGAGGATGCATCCCGCAGGCTAGTCGAGCAAAAACACGTGCGAGAGGATGCATCCCGCAGGCTAGTCGAGCAAAAACACGTGCGAGACGATGCATCCCGCAGGCTAGTCGAGTAAAAACACGTGCGAGGTTTTGTGGGATGCGCATGCGCAGGTTTTGTGGGATGCGCATGCGCAGGTTTTTTGGGATGCGCATGCGCAGGTTTTTTGGGATGCGCATGGCTAGTCGAGCAAAAACACGTGCGAGAGGATGCATCCCGCAGGCTAGTCGAGCAAAAACACGTGCGAGAGGATGCATCCCGCAGGCTAGTCTAGCAAAAACACGTGCGAGAGGATGCATCCCGCAGGCTAGTCGAGTAAAAACACGTGCGAGAGGATGCATCCCGCAGGCTAGTCGAGCACAAACACGTGCGAGAGGATGCATCCCGCAGGCTAGTCGAGTAAAAACACGTGCGAGAGGATGCATCCCGCAGGCTAGTGGAGTAAAAACACGTGCGGGAGGATGCATCCCGCAGGCTAGTCGAGTAAAAACACGTGCGAGAGGATGCATCCCGCAGGCTAGTCGAGCACAAACACGTGCGAGGTTTTGTGGGATGCGCATGCGCAGGTTTTGTGGGATGCGCATGCGCAGATTTTTTGGGATGCGCATGCGCAGGTTTTTTGGGATGCGCATGGCTAGTCGAGCAGAAACACGTGCGAGAGGATGCATCCCGCAGGCTAGTCGAGTAAAAACACGTGCGAGACGATGCATCCCGCAGGCTAGTCGAGTAAAAACACGTGCGAGGTTTTGTGGGATGCGCATGCGCAGGTTTTGTGGGATGCGCATGCGCAGGTTTTTTGGGATGCGCATGCGCAGGTTTTTTGGGATGCGCATGGCTAGTCGAGCAAAAACACGTGCGAGAGGATGCATCCCGCAGGCTAGTCGAGCAAAAACACGTGCGAGAGGATGCATCCCGCAGGCTAGTCTAGCAAAAACACGTGCGAAAGGATGCATCCCGCAGGCTAGTCGAGCACAAACACGTGCGAGGTTTTGTGGGATGCGCATGCGCAGGTTTTGTGGGATGCGCAAGCGCAGATTTTTTGGGATGCGCATGCGCAGGTTTTTTGGGATGCGCATGGCTAGTCGAGCAAAAACACGTGCGAGAGGATGCATCCCGCAGGCTAGTCGAGCAAAAACACGTGCGAGAGGATGCATCCCGCAGGCTAGTCGAGCAAAAACACGTGCGAAAGGATGCATCCCGCAGGCTAGTCGAGCATAAACACGTGCGAGGTTTTGTGGGATGCGCATGCGCAGGTTTTTTGGGATGCGCATGGCTAGTCGAGCAAAAACACGTGCGAGAGGATGCATCTCGCAGGCTAGTCGAGAAAAAACACGTGCGAGGTTTTGTGGGATGCGCATGCGCAGGTTTTTTGGGATGCGCATGCGCAGGTTTTTTGGGATGCGCATGGCTAGTCGAGCAAAAACACGTGCGAGAGTATGCATCCCGCAGGGTAGTCGAGTAAAAACACGTGCGAGAGGATGCATCCCGCAGGCTAGTCGAGCAAAAACACGCGCGAGAGGATGCATCCCGCAGGCTAGTCGAGCAAAAACACGTGCGAGAGGGTGCATCCCGCAGGCTAGTCGAGCAAAAACACGTGCGAGAGGTTGCATCCCGCAGGCTAGTCGAGCAAAAACACGTGCGAGAGGATGCATCCCGCAGGCTAGTCGAGTAAAAACACGTGCGAGAGGATGCATCCTGCAGGCTAGTCGAGTAAAAACACGTGCGAGAGGATGCATCCCGCAGGCTAGTCGAGTAAAAACACGTGCGAGAGGATGCATCCCGCAGGCTAGTCGAGCACAAACACGTGCGAGGTTTTGTGGGATGCGCATGCGCAGGTTTTGTGGGATGCGCATGCGCAGATTTTTTGGGATGCGCATGCGCAGGTTTTTTGGGATGCGCATGGCTAGTCGAGCAAAAACACGTGCGAGAGGATGCATCCCGCAGGCTAGTCGAGTAAAAACACGTGCGAGACGATGCATCCCGCAGGCTAGTCGAGTAAAAACACGTGCGAAAGGATGCATCCCGCAGGCTAGTCGAGCACAAACACGTGCGAGGTTTTGTGGGATGCGCATGCGCAGGTTTTGTGGGATGCGCATGCGCAGATTTTTTGGGATGCGCATGCGCAGGTTTTTTGGGATGCGCATGGCTAGTCGAGCAAAAACACGTGCGAGAGGATGCATTCCGCAGGCTAGTCGAGTAAAAACACGTGCGAGACGATGCATCCCGCAGGCTAGTCGAGTAAAAACACGTGCGAGAGGATGCATCCCGCAGGCTAGTCGAGTAAAAACACGTGCGAGAGGATGCATCCCGCAGGCTAGTCGAGTAAAAACACGTGCGAGGTTTTGTGGGATGCGCATGCGCAGGTTTTTTGGGATGCGCATGGCTAGTCGAGCAAAAACACGTGCGAGAGGATGCATCCCGCAGGCTAGCCGAGCAAAAACACGTGCGAGAGGATGCATCCCGCAGGCTAGTCGAGTAAAAACACGTGCGAGGTTTTGTGGGATGCGCATGCGCAGGTTTTTTGGGATGCGCATGGCTAGTCGAGCAAAAACACGTGCGAGAGGATGCATCCCGCAGGCTAGCCGAGCAAAAACACGTGCGAGAGGATGCATCCCGCAGGCTAGTCGAGTAATAACACGTGCGAGGTTTTGTGGGATGCGCATGCGCAGGTTTTTTGGGATGCGCATGGGCAGGTTTTTTGGGATGCGCATGGCCAGTCGAGCAAAAACACGTGCGAGAGGATGCATCCCGCAGGCTAGTCGAGTAAAAACACGTGCGAGAGGATGCATCCCGCAGGCTAGTCGAGTAAAAACACGTGCGAGGTTTTGTGGGATGCGCATACGCAGGTTTTGTGGGATGCGCATGCGCAGGTTTTTTGGGATGCGCATGGCTAGTCGAGCAAAAACACGTGCGAGAGGATGCATCCCGCAGGGTAGTCGAGTAAAAACACGTGCGAGAGGATGCATCCCGCAGGATAGTCGAGTAAAAACACGTGCGAGAGGATGCATCCCGCAGGCTAGTCGAGCAAAAACACGTGCGAGAGGATGCATCCCGCAGGCTAGTCGAGCAAAAACACGTGCGAGAGGATGCATCCCGCAGGCTAGTCGAGCAAAAACACGTGCGAGAGGATGCATCCCGCAGGCTAGTCGAGTAAAAACACGTGCGAGAGGATGCATCCCGCAGGCTAGTCGAGCACAAACACGTGCGAGAGGATGCATCCCGCAGGCTAGTCGAGTAAAAACACGTGCGAGAGGATGCATCCCGCAGGCTAGTCGAGTAAAAACACGTGCGAGGTTTTGTGGGATGCGCATGCGCAGGTTTTGTGGGATGCGCATGCGCAGGTTTTTTGGGATGCGCATGCGCAGGTTTTTTGGGATGCGCATGGCTAGTCGAGCAAAAATACATGCGAGAGGATGCATCCATCAGGGTAGTCGAGTAAAAACACGTGCGAGAGGATGCATCCCGCAGGCTAGTCGAGTAAAAACACGTGCGAGAGGATGCATCCCGCAGGCTAGTCGAGCAAAAACACGTGCGAGAGGATGCATCCCGCAGGCTAGTCGAGCAAAAACACGTGCGAGAGGATGCATCCCGCAGGCTAGTCGAGTAAAAACACGTGCGAGAGGATGCATCCCGCAGGCTAGTCGAGCACAAACACGTGCGAGAGGATGCATCCCGCAGGCTAGTCGAGCAAAAACACGTGCGAGAGGATGCATCCCGCAGGCTAGTCGAGTAAAAACACGTGCGAAAGGATGCATCCCGCAGTCTAGTCGAGCACAAACACGTGCGAGGTTTTGTGGGATGCGCATGCGCAGGTTTTGTGGGATGCGCATGCGCAGATTTTTTGGGATGCGCATGCGCAGGTTTTTTGGGATGCGCATGGCTAGTCGAGCAAAAACACGTGCGAGAGGATGCATCCCGCAGGCTAGTCGAGCAAAAACACGTGCGAGAGGATGCATCCCGCAGGCTAGTCGAGTAAAAACACGTGCGAAAGGATGCATCCCGCAGGCTAGTCGAGCACAAACACGTGCGAGGTTTTGTGGGATGCGCATGCGCAGGTTTTGTGGGATGCGCATGCGCAGATTTTTTGGGATGCGCATGCGCAGGTTTTTTGGGATGCGCATGGCTAGTCGAGCAAAAACACGTGCGAGAGGATGCATCCCGCAGGCTAGTCGAGTAAAAACACGTGCGAGACGATGCATCCCGCAGGCTAGTCGAGTAAAAACACGTGCGAGAGGATGCATCCCGTAGGCTAGTCGAGTAAAAACACGTGCGAGAGGATGCATCCCGCAGGCTAGTCGAGTAAAAACACGTGCGAGGATTTGTGGGATGCGCATGCGCAGGTTTTTTGGGATGCGCATGCGCAGGTTTTTTGGGATGCGCATGCGCAGGTTTTTTGGGATGCGCATGGCTAGTCGAGCAAAAACACGTGCGAGAGGATGCATCCCGCAGGCTAGCCGAGCAAAAACACGTGCGAGAGGATGCATCCCGCAGGCTAGTCGAGTAAAAACACGTGCGAGGTTTTGTGGGATGCGCATGCGCAGGTTTTGTGGGATGCGCATGCGCAGGTTTTTTGGGATGCGCATGTGCAGGTTTTTTGGGATGCGCATGGCTAGTCGAGCAAAAACACGTGCGAGAGGATGCATCCCGCAGGCTAGTCGAGTAAAAACACGTGCGAGAGGATGCATCCCGCAGGCTAGTCGAGTAAAAACACGTGCGAGGTTTTGTGGGATACGCATGCGCAGGTTTTGTGGGATGCGCATGCGCAGGTTTTTTGGGATGCGCATGTGCAGGTTTTTTGGGATGCGCATGGCTAGTCGAGCAAAAACACGTGCGAGAGGATGCATCCCGCAGGCTAGTCGAGTAAAAACACGTGCGAGAGGATGCATCCCGCAGGCTAGTCGAGTAAAAACACGTGCGAGGTTTTGTGGGATGCGCATGCGCAGGTTTTGTGGGATGCGCATGCGCAGGTTTTTTGGGATGCGCATGCGCAGGTTTTTTGGGATGCGCATGACTAGTCGAGCAAAAACACGTGCGAGAGGATGCATCCCGCAGGGTAGTCGAGTAAAAACACGTGCGAGAGGATGCATCCCGCAGGCTAGTCGAGCAAAAACACGTGCGAGAGGATGCATCCCGCAGGCTAGTCGAGTAAAAACACGTGCGAAAGGATGCATCCCGCAGGCTAGTCGAGCACAAACACGTGCGAGGTTTTGTGGGATGCGCATGCGCAGATTTTTTGGGATGCGCATGCGCAGGTTTTTTGGGATGCGCATGGCTAGTCGAGCAAAAACACGTGCGAGAGGATGCATCCCGCAGGCTAGCCGAGCAAAAACACGTGCGAGAGGATGCATCCCGCAGGCTAGTCGAGTAAAAACACGTGCCAGGTTTTGTGGGATGCGCATGCGCAGGTTTTGTGGGATGCGCATGCGCAGGTTTTTTGGGATGCGCATGTGCAGGTTTTTTGGGATGCGCATGGCTAGTCGAGCAAAAACACGTGCGAGAGGATGCATCCCGCAGGCTAGTCGAGTAAAAACACGTGCGAGAGGATGCATCCCGCAGGGTAGTCGAGTAAAAACACGTGCAAGAGGATGCTTCCCGCAGGCTAGTCGAGTAAAAACACATGCGAGAGGATGCATCCCGCAGGCTAGTCGAGTAAAAACACGTGCGAGAGGATGCATCCCGCAGGCTAGTCGAGCAAAAACACGTGCGAGAGGATGCATCCCGCAGGCTAGTCGAGCAAAAACACGTGCGAGACGATGCATCCCGCAGGCTAGTCGAGTAAAAACACGTGCGAGGTTTTGTGGGATGCGCATGCGCAGGTTTTGTGGGATGCGCATGCGCAGGTTTTTTGGGATGCGCATGCGCAGGTTTTTTGGGATGCGCATGGCTAGTCGAGCAAAAACACGTGCGAGAGGATGCATCCCGCAGGCTAGTCGAGCAAAAACACGTGCGAGAGGATGCATCCCGCAGGCTAGTCTAGCAAAAACACGTGCGAGAGGATGCATCCCGCAGGCTAGTCGAGTAAAAACACGTGCGAGAGGATGCATCCCGCAGGCTAGTCGAGCACAAACACGTGCGAGAGGATGCATCCCGCAGGCTAGTCGAGTAAAAACACGTGCGAGAGGATGCATCCCGCAGGCTAGTGGAGTAAAAACACGTGCGGGAGGATGCATCCCGCAGGCTAGTCGAGTAAAAACACGTGCGAGAGGATGCATCCCGCAGGCTAGTCGAGTAAAAACACGTGCGAGAGGATGCATCCCGCAGGCTAGTCGAGTAAAAACACGTGCGAGATGATGCATCCCGCAGGCTAGTCGAGTAAAAACACGTGCGAGGTTTTGTGGGATGCGCATGCGCAGGTTTTGTGGGATGCGCATGCGCAGGTTTTTTGGGATGCGCATGTGCAGGTTTTTTGGGATGCGCATGGCTAGTCGAGCAAAAACACGTGCGAGAGGATGCATCCCGCAGGCTAGTCGAGTAAAAACACGTGCGGGAGGATGCATCCCGCAGGCTAGTCGAGTAAAAACACGTGCGAGGTTTTGTGGGATGCGCATGCGCAGGTTTTGTGGGATGCGCATGCGCAGGTTTTTTGGGATGCGCATGGCTAGTCGAGCAAAAACACGTGCGAGAGGATGCATCCCGCAGGGTAGTCGAGTAAAAACACGTGCGAGAGGATGCATCCCGCAGGCTAGTCGAGTAAAAACACGTGCGAGAGGATGCATCCCGCAGGCTAGTCGAGCAAAAACACGTGCGAGAGGATGCATCCCGCTGGCTAGTCTAGCAAAAACACGTGCGAGAGGATGCATCCCGCAGGCTAGTCGAGTAAAAACACGTGCGAGAGGATGCATCCCGCAGGCTAGTCGAGCACAAACACGTGCGAGAGGATGCATCCCGCAGGCTAGTCGAGCAAAAACACGTGCGAGAGGATGAATCCCGCAGGCTAGTCGAGTAAAAACACGTGCGAAAGGATGCATCCCGCAGTCTAGTCGAGCACAAACACGTGCGAGGTTTTGTGGGATGCGCATGCGCAGGTTTTGTGGGATGCGCATGCGCAGATTTTTTGGGATGCGCATGCGCAGGTTTTTTGGGATGCGCATGGCTAGTCGAGCAGAAACACGTGCGAGAGGATGCATCCCGCAGGCTAGTCGAGCAAAAACACGTGCGAGAGGATGCATCCCGCAGGCTAGTCGAGTAAAAACACGTGCGAAAGGATGCATCCCGCAGGCTAGTCGAGCACAAACACGTGCGAGGTTTTGTGGGATGCGCATGCGCAGGTTTTGTGGGATGCGCATGCGCAGATTTTTTGGGATGCGCATGCGCAGGTTTTTTGGGATGCGCATGGCTAGTCGAGCAGAAACACGTGCGAGAGGATGCATCCCGCAGGCTAGTCGAGTAAAAACACGTGCGAGACGATGCATCCCGCAGGCTAGTCGAGTAAAAACACGTGCGAGGTTTTGTGGGATGCGCATGCGCAGGTTTTGTGGGATGCGCATGCGCAGGTTTTTTGGGATGCGCATGCGCAGGTTTTTTGGGATGCGCATGGCTAGTCGAGCAAAAACACGTGCGAGAGGATGCATCCCGCAGGCTAGTCGAGTAAAAACACGTGCGAGAGGATGCATCCCGCAGGCTAGTCGAGCAAAAACACGTGCGAGAGGATGCATCCCGCAGGCTAGTCTAGCAAAAACACGTGCGAGAGGATGCATCCCGCAGGCTAGTCGAGTAAAAACACGTGCGAGAGGATGCATCCCGCAGGCTAGTCGAGCACAAACACGTGCGAGAGGATGCATCCCGCAGGCTAGTCGAGCAAAAACACGTGCGAGAGGATGCATCCCGCAGGCTAGTCGAGTAAAAACACGTGCGAAAGGATGCATCCCGCAGTCTAGTCGAGCACAAACACGTGCGAGGTTTTGTGGGATGCGCATGCGCAGGTTTTGTGGGATGCGCATGCGCAGATTTTTTGGGATGCGCATGCGCAGGTTTTTTGGGATGCGCATGGCTAGTCGAGCAAAAACACGTGCGAGAGGATGCATCCCGCAGGCTAGTCGAGCAAAAACACGTGCGAGAGGATGCATCCCGCAGGCTAGTCGAGTAAAAACACGTGCGAAAGGATGCATCCCGCAGGCTAGTCGAGCACAAACACGTGCGAGGTTTTGTGGGATGCGCATGCGCAGGTTTTGTGGGATGCGCATGCGCAGATTTTTTGGGATGCGCATGCGCAGGTTTTTTGGGATGCGCATGGCTAGTCGAGCAGAAACACGTGCGAGAGGATGCATCCCGCAGGCTAGTCGAGTAAAAACACGTGCGAGACGATGCATCCCGCAGGCTAGTCGAGTAAAAACACGTGCGAGGTTTTGTGGGATGCGCATGCGCAGGTTTTGTGGGATGCGCATGCGCAGGTTTTTTGGGATGCGCATGCGCAGGTTTTTTGGGATGCGCATGGCTAGTCGAGCAAAAACACGTGCGAGAGGATGCATCCCGCAGGCTAGTCGAGCAAAAACACGTGCGAGAGGATGCATCCCGCAGGCTAGTGTAGCAAAAACACGTGCGAGAGGATGCATCCCGCAGGCTAGTCGAGTAAAAACACGTGCGAGAGGATGCATCCCGCAGGCTAGTCGAGCACAAACACGTGCGAGAGGATGCATCCCGCAGGCTATTCGAGCAAAAACACGTGCGAGAGGATGCATCCCGCAGGCTAGTCGAGTAAAAACACGTGCGAAAGGATGCATCCCGCAGTCTAGTCGAGCACAAACACGTGCGAGGTTTTGTGGGATGCGCATGCGCAGGTTTTGTGGGATGCGCATGCGCAGATTTTTTGGGATGCGCATGCGCAGGTTTTTTGGGATGCGCATGGCTAGTCGAGCAAAAACACGTGCGAGAGGATGCATCCCGCAGGCTAGTCGAGCAAAAACACGTGCGAGAGGATGCATCCCGCAGGCTAGTCGAGTAAAAACACGTGCGAAAGGATGCATCCCGCAGGCTAGTCGAGCACAAACACGTGCGAGGTTTTGTGGGATGCGCATGCGCAGGTTTTGTGGGATGCGCATGCGCAGATTTTTTGGGATGCGCATGCGCAGGTTTTTTGGGATGCGCATGGCTAGTCGAGCAAAAACACGTGCGAGAGGATGCATCCCGCAGGCTAGTCGAGTAAAAACACGTGCGAGACGATGCATCCCGCAGGCTAGTCGAGTAAAAACACGTGCGAGAGGATGCATCCCGCAGGCTAGTCGAGCACAAACACGTGCGAGAGGATGCATCCCGCAGGCTAGTCGAGTAAAAACACGTGCGAAAGGATGCATCCCGCAGGCTAGTCGAGCACAAACACGTGCGAAGTTTTGTGGGATGCGCATGCGCAGGTTTTGTGGGATGCGCATGCGCAGATTTTTTGGGATGCGCATGCGCAGGTTTTTTGGGATGCGCATGGCTAGTCGAGCAAAAACACGTGCGAGAGGATGCATCCCGCAGGCTAGTCGAGTAAAAACACGTGCGAGACGATGCATCCCGCAGGCTAGTCGAGTAAAAACACGTGCGAGGTTTTGTGGGATGCGCATGCGCAGGTTTTGTGGGATGCGCATGCGCAGGTTTTTTGGGATGCGCATGGCTAGTCGAGCAAAAACACGTGCGAGAGGATGCATTCCGCAGGCTAGCCGAGCAAAAACACGTGCGAGAGGATGCATCCCGCAGGCTAGTCGAGTAAAAACACGTGCGAGGTTTTGTGGGATGCGCATGCGCAGGTTTTGTGGGATGCGCATGCGCAGGTTTTTTGGGATGCGCATGTGCAGGTTTTTTGGGATGCGCATGGCTAGTCGAGCAAAAACACGTGCGAGAGGATGCATCCCGCAGGCTAGTCGAGTAAAAACACGTGCGAGGTTTTGTGGGATGCGCATACGCAGGTTTTGTGGGATGCGCATGCGCAGGTTTTTTGGGATGCGCATGCGCAGGTTTTTTGGGATGCGCATGTGCAGGTTTTTTGGGATGCGCATGGCTAGTCGAGCACAAACACGTGCGAGAGGATGCATCCCGCAGGCTAGTCGAGCAAAAACACGTGCGAGAGGATGCATCCCGCAGGCTAGTCGAGTAAAAACACGTGCGAAAGGATGCATCCCGCAGGCTAGTCGAGCACAAACACGTGCGAGGTTTTGTGGGATGCGCATGCGCAGGTTTTGTGGGATGCGCATGCGCAGATTTTTTTAGGATGCGCATGCGCAGGTTTTTTGGGATGCGCATGGCTAGTCGAACAAAAGCACGTGCGAGAGGATCCATCCCGCAGGCTAGTCGAGCAAAAACACGTGCGAGAGGATGCATCCCGCAGGCTAGTCGAGTAAAAACACGTGCGAAAGGATGCATCCCGCAGGCTAGTCGAGCACAAACACGTGCGAAGTTTTGTGGGATGCGCATGCGCAGGTTTTGTGGGATGCGCATGCGCAGATTTTTTGGGATGCGCATGCGCAGGTTTTTTGGGTTGCGCATGGCTAGTCGAGCAAAAACACGTGCGAGAGGATGCATCCCGCAGGCTAGTCGAGTAAAAACACGTGCGAGACGATGCATCCCGCAGGCTAGTCGAGTAAAAACACGTGCGAGGTTTTGTGGGATGCGCATGCGCAGGTTTTTTGGGATGCGCATGGCTAGTCGAGCAAAAACACGTGCGAGAGGATGCATCCCGCAGGCTAGCCGAGCAAAAACACGTGCGAGAGGATGCATCCCGCAGGCTAGTCGAGTAAAAACACGTGCGAGGTTTTGTGGGATGCGCATGCGCAGGTTTTGTGGGATGCGCATGCGCAGGTTTTTTGGGATGCGCATGTGCAGGTTTTTTGGGATGCGCATGGCTAGTCGAGCAAAAACACGTGCGAGAGGATGCATCCCGCAGGCTAGTCGAGTAAAAACACGTGCGAGGTTTTGTGGGATGCGCATACGCAGGTTTTGTGGGATGCGCATGCGCAGGTTTTTTGGGATGCGCATGCGCAGGTTTTTTGGGATGCGCATGGCTAGTCGAGCAAAAACACGTGCGAGAGGAAGCATCCCGCAGGGTAGTCGAGTAAAAACACGTGCGAGAGGATGCATCCCGCAGGCTAGTCGAGCAAAAACACGTGCGAGAGGATGCATCCCGCAGGCTAGTCGAGTAAAAACACGTGCGAAAGGATGCATCCCGCAGGCTAGTCGAGCACAAACACGTGCGAGGTTTTGTGGGATGCGCATGCGCAGATTTTTTAGGATGCGCATGCGCAGGTTTTTTGGGATGCGCATGGCTAGTCGAACAAAAACACGTGCGAGAGGATGCATCCCGCAGGCTAGTCGAGCAAAAACACGTGCGAGAGGATGCATCCCGCAGGCTAGTCGAGTAAAAACACGTGCGAAAGGATGCATCCCGCAGGCTAGTCGAGCACAAACACGTGCGAAGTTTTGTGGGATGCGCATGCGCAGGTTTTGTGGGATGCGCATGCGCAGATTTTTTGGGATGCGCATGCGCAGGTTTTTTGGGTTGCGCATGGCTAGTCGAGCAAAAACACGTGCGAGAGGATGCATCCCGCAGGCTAGTCGAGTAAAAACACGTGCGAGACGATGCATCCCGCAGGCTAGTCGAGTAAAAACACGTGCGAGAGGATGCATCCCGCAGGCTAGTCGAGCAAAAACACGTGCGAGAGGATGCATCCCGCAGGCTAGTCGAGTAAAAACACGTGCGAAAGGATGCATCCCGCAGTCTAGTCGAGCACAAACACGTGCGAGGTTTTGTGGGATGCGCATGCGCAGGTTTTGTGGGATGCGCATGCGCAGATTTTTTGGGATGCGCATGCGCAGGTTTTTTGGGATGCGCATGGCTAGTCGAGCAAAAACACGTGCGAGAGGATGCATCCCGCAGGCTAGTCGAGCAAAAACACGTGCGAGAGGATGCATCCCGCAGGCTAGTCGAGTAAAAACACGTGCGAGAGGATGCATCCCGCAGGCTAGTCGAGCAAAAACACGTGCGAGAGGATGCATCCCGCAGGCTAGTCGAGTAAAAACACGTGCGAGAGGATGCATCCCGCAGGCTAGTCGAGCAAAAACACGTGCGAGAGGATGCATCCCGCAGGCTAGTCGAACAAAAACACGTGCGAGAGGATGCATCCCGCAGGCTAGTCGAGTAAAAACACGTGCGAGAGGATGCATCCTGCAGGCTAGTCGAGTAAAAACACGTGCGAGAGGATGCGTCCCGCAGGCTAGTCGAGCAAAAACACGTGCGAGAGTATGCATCCCGCAGGCTAGTCGAGTAAAAACACGTGCGAGAGGATGCTTCCCGCAGGCTAGTCGAGTAAAAACACGTGCGAGGTTTTGTGGGATGCGCATACGCAGGTTTTGTGGGATGCGCATACGCAGGTTTTGTGGGATGCGCATGCGCAGGTTTTTTGGGATGCGCATGGCTAGTCGAGCAAAAACACGTGCGAGAGGATGCATCCCGCAGGCTAGTCGAGCACAAACACGTGCGAGAGGATGCATCCCGCAGGCTAGTCGAGCAAAAACACGTGCGAGAGGATGCATCCCGCATTCTAGTCGAGTAAAAACACGTGCGAGAGGATGCATCCTGCAGGCTAGTCGAGTAAAAACACGTGCGAGAGGATGCGTCCCGCAGGCTAGTCGAGCAAAAACACGTGCGAGAGGATGCATCCCGCAGGCTAGTCGAGTAAAAACACGTGCGAGAGGATGTTTCCCGCAGGCTAGTCGAGTAAAAACACGTGCGAGGTTTTGTGGGATGCGCATACGCAGGTTTTGTGGGATGCGCATACGCAGGTTTTGTGGGATGCGCATGCGCTGGTTTTTTGGGATGCGCATGGCTAGTCGAGCAAAAACACGTGCGAGAGTATGCATCCCGCAGGGTAGTCGAGTAAAAACACGTGCGAGAGGATGCTTCCCGCAGGCTAGTCGAGTAAAAACACGTGCGAGAGGATGCATCCCGCAGGCTAGTCGAGCACAAACACGTGCGAGAGGATGCATCCCGCAGGCTAGTCGAGCAAAAACACGTGCGAGAGGATGCATCCCGCAGGCTAGTCGAGTAAAAACACGTGCGAAAGGATGCATCCCGCAGGCTAGTCGAGCACAAACACGTGCGAGGTTTTGTGGGATGCGCATGCGCAGGTTTTGTGGGATGCGCATGCGCAGATTTTTTGGGATGCGCATGCGCAGGTTTTTTGGGATGCGCATGGCTAGTCGAGCAAAAACACGTGCGAGAGGATGCATCCCGCAGGCTAGTCGAGCAAAAACACGTGCGAGACGATGCATCCCGCAGGCTAGTCGAGTAAAAACACTTGCGAGAGGATGCATCCCGCAGGCTAGTCGAGTAAAAACACGTGCGAGAGGATGCATCCCGCAGGCTAGTCGAGTAAAAACACGTGCGAGGTTTTGTGGGATGCGCATGCGCAGGTTTTGTGGGATGCGCATGCGCAGGTTTTGTGGGATGCGCATGCGCAGGTTTTTTGGTATGCGCATGTGCAGGTTTTTAGGGATGCGCATGGCTAGTCGAGCAAAAACACGTGCGAGAGGATGCATCCCGCAGGCTAGTCGAGCACAAACACGTGCGAGAGGATGCATCCCGCAGGCTAGTCGAGCAAAAACACGTGCGAGAGGATGCATCCCGCAGGCTAGTCGAGCAAAAACACGTGCGAGAGGATGCATCCCGCAGGCTAGTCGAGTAAAAACACGTGCGAAAGGATGCATCCCGCAGGCTAGTCGAGCACAAACACGTGCGAGGTTTTGTGGGATGCGCATGCGCAGGTTTTGTGGGATGCGCATGCGCAGATTTTTTGGGATGCGCATGCGCAGGTTTTTTGGGATGCGCATGGCTAGTCGAGCAAAAACACGTGCGAGAGGATGCATCCCGCAGGCTAGTCGAGCAAAAACACGTGCGAGACGATGCATCCCGCAGGCTAGTCGAGTAAAAACACGTGCGAGAGGATGCATCCCGCAGGCTAGTCGAGTAAAAACACGTGCGAGAGGATGCATCCCGCAGGCTAGTCGAGTAAAAACACGTGCGAGGTTTTGTGGGATGCGCATGCGCAGGTTTTGTGGGATGCGCATGCGCAGGTTTTTTGGGATGCGCATGCGCAGGTTTTTTGGGATGCGCATGCGCAGGTTTTTTGAGATGCGCATGGCTAGTCGAGCAAAAACACGTGCGAGAGGATGCATCCCGCAGGGTAGTCGAGTAAAAACACGTGCGAGAGGATGCATCCCGCAGGCTAGTCGAGTAAAAACACGTGCGAGAGGATGCATCCCGCAGGCTAGACGAGCAAAAACACGTGCGAGAGGATGCATCCCGCAGGCTAGTCGAGCAAAAACACGTGCGAGAGGATGCATCCCGCAGGCTAGTCGAGTAAAAACACGTGCGAGAGGATGCATCCCGCAGGCTAGTCGAGCACAAACACGTGCGAGAGGATGCATCCCGCAGGCTAGTCGAGCAAAAACACGTGCGAGAGGATGCATCCCGCAGGCTAGTCGAGTAAAAACACGTGCGAAAGGATGCATCCCGCAGTCTAGTCGAGCACAAACACGTGCGAGGTTTTGTGGGATGCGCATGCGCAGGTTTTGTGGGATGCGCATGCGCAGATTTTTTGGGATGCGCATGCGCAGGTTTTTTGGGATGCGCATGGCTAGTCGAGCAAAAACACGTGCGAGAGGATGCATCCCGCAGGCTAGTCGAGCAAAAACACGTGCGAGAGGATGCATCCCGCAGGCTAGTCGAGTAAAAACACGTGCGAGAGGATGCATCCCGCAGGCTAGTCGAGCAAAAACACGTGCGAGAGGATGCATCCCGCAGGCTAGTCGAGTAAAAACACGTGCGAGAGGATGCATCCCGCAGGCTACTCGCGCAAAAACACGTGCGAGAGGATGCATCCCGCAGGCTAGTCGAGCAAAAACACGTGCGAGAGGATGCATCCCGCAGGCTAGTCGAGTAAAAACACGTGCGAGAGGATGCATCCCGCAGGCTAGTCGAGCACAAACACGTGCGAGAGGATGCATCCCGCAGGCTAGTCGAGCAAAAACACGTGCGAGAGGATGCATCCCGCAGGCTAGTCGAGCAAAAACACGTGCGAGAGGATGCATCCCGCAGGCTAGTCGAGTAAAAACACGTGCGAGAGGATGCATCCCGCAGGCTAGTCGAGCAAAAACACGTGCGAGAGGATGCATCCCGCAGGCTAGTCGAGTAAAAACACGTGCGAGAGGATGCATCCCGCAGGCTAGTCGAGCAAAAACACGTGCGAGAGGATGCATCCCGCAGGCTAGTCGAACAAAAACACGTGCGAGAGGATGCTTCCCGCAGGCTAGTCGAGTAAAAACACGTGCGAGGTTTTGTGGGATGCGCATACGCAGGTTTTGTGGGATGCGCATACGCAGGTTTTGTGGGATGCGCATGCGCAGGTTTTTTGGGATGCGCATGGCTAGTCGAGCAAAAACACGTGCGAGAGTATGCATCCCGCAGGGTAGTCGAGTAAAAACACGTGCGAGACGATGCATCCCGCAGGCTAGTCGAGTAAAAACACGTGCGAGAGGATGCATCCCGCAGGCTAGTCGAGCAAAAACACGTGCGAGAGGATGCATCCCGCAGGCTAGTCGAGTAAAAACACGTGCGAAAGGATGCATCCCGCAGTCTAGTCGAGCACAAACACGTGCGAGGTTTTGTGGGATGCGCATGCGCAGGTTTTGTGGGATGCGCATGCGCAGATTTTTTGGGATGCGCATGCGCAGGTTTTTTGGGATGCGCATGGCTAGTCGAGCAAAAACACGTGCGAGAGGATGCATCCCGCAGGCTAGTCGAGCAAAAACACGTGCGAGAGGATGCATCCCGCAGGCTAGTCGAGTAAAAACACGTGCGAGAGGATGCATCCCGCAGGCTAGTCGAGCAAAAACACGTGCGAGAGGATGCATCCCGCAGGCTAGTCGAGTAAAAACACGTGCGAGAGGATGCATCCCGCAGGCTAGTCGAGCAAAAACACGTGCGAGAGGATGCATCCCGCAGGCTAGTCGAACAAAAACACGTGCGAGAGGATGCATCCCGCAGGCTAGTCGAGTAAAAACACGTGCGAGAGGATGCATCCTGCAGGCTAGTCGAGTAAAAACACGTGCGAGAGGATGCGTCCCGCAGGCTAGTCGAGCAAAAACACGTGCGAGAGTATGCATCCCGCAGGCTAGTCGAGTAAAAACACGTGCGAGAGGATGCTTCCCGCAGGCTAGTCGAGTAAAAACACGTGCGAGGTTTTGTGGGATGCGCATACGCAGGTTTTTGTGGGATGCGCATACGCAGGTTTTGTGGGATGCGCATGCGCAGGTTTTTTGGGATGCGCATGGCTAGTCGAGCAAAAACACGTGCGAGAGGATGCATCCCGCAGGCTAGTCGAGCACAAACACGTGCGAGAGGATGCATCCCGCAGGCTAGTCGAGCAAAAACACGTGCGAGAGGATGCATCCCGCATTCTAGTCGAGTAAAAACACGTGCGAGAGGATGCATCCTGCAGGCTAGTCGAGTAAAAACACGTGCGAGAGGATGCGTCCCGCAGGCTAGTCGAGCAAAAACACGTGCGAGAGGATGCATCCCGCAGGCTAGTCGAGTAAAAACACGTGCGAGAGGATGTTTCCCGCAGGCTAGTCGAGTAAAAACACGTGCGAGGTTTTGTGGGATGCGCATACGCAGGTTTTGTGGGATGCGCATACGCAGGATTTGTGGGATGCGCATGCGCTGGTTTTTTGGGATGCGCATGGCTAGTCGAGCAAAAACACGTGCGAGAGTATGCATCCCGCAGGGTAGTCGAGTAAAAACACGTGCGAGAGGATGCTTCCCGCAGGCTAGTCGAGTAAAAACACGTGCGAGAGGATGCATCCCGCAGGCTAGTCGAGCACAAACACGTGCGAGAGGATGCATCCCGCAGGCTAGTCGAGCAAAAACACGTGCGAGAGGATGCATCCCGCAGGCTAGTCGAGTAAAAACACGTGCGAAAGGATGCATCCCGCAGGCTAGTCGAGCACAAACACGTGCGAGGTTTTGTGGGATGCGCATGCGCAGGTTTTGTGGGATGCGCATGCGCACATTTTTTGGGATGCGCATGCGCAGGTTTTTTGGGATGCGCATGGCTAGTCGAGCAAAAACACGTGCGAGAGGATGCATCCCGCAGGCTAGTCGAGCAAAAACACGTGCGAGACGATGCATCCCGCAGGCTAGTCGAGTAAAAACACTTGCGAGAGGATGCATCCCGCAGGCTAGTCGAGTAAAAACACGTGCGAGAGGATGCATCCCGCAGGCTAGTCGAGTAAAAACACGTGCGAGGTTTTGTGGGATGCGCATGCGCAGGTTTTGTGGGATGCGCATGCGCAGGTTTTGTGGGATGCGCATGCGCAGGTTTTTTGGTATGCGCATGTGCAGGTTTTTAGGGATGCGCATGGCTAGTCGAGCAAAAACACGTGCGAGAGGATGCATCCCGCAGGCTAGTCGAGCACAAACACGTGCGAGAGGATGCATCCCGCAGGCTAGTCGAGCAAAAACACGTGCGAGAGGATGCATCCCGCAGGCTAGTCGAGCAAAAACACGTGCGAGAGGATGCATCCCGCAGGCTAGTCGAGTAAAAACACGTGCGAAAGGATGCATCCCGCAGGCTAGTCGAGCACAAACACGTGCGAGGTTTTGTGGGATGCGCATGCGCAGGTTTTGTGGGATGCGCATGCGCAGATTTTTTGGGATGCGCATGCGCAGGTTTTTTGGGATGCGCATGGCTAGTCGAGCAAAAACACGTGCGAGAGGATGCATCCCGCAGGCTAGTCGAGCAAAAACACGTGCGAGACGATGCATCCCGCAGGCTAGTCGAGTAAAAACACGTGCGAGAGGATGCATCCCGCAGGCTAGTCGAGTAAAAACACGTGCGAGAGGATGCATCCCGCAGGCTAGTCGAGTAAAAACACGTGCGAGGTTTTGTGGGATGCGCATGCGCAGGTTTTGTGGGATGCGCATGCGCAGGTTTTTTGGGATGCGCATGCGCAGGTTTTTTGAGATGCGCATGGCTAGTCGAGCAAAAACACGTGCGAGAGGATGCATCCCGCAGGGTAGTCGAGTAAAAACACGTGCGAGAGGATGCATCCCGCAGGCTAGTCGAGTAAAAACACGTGCGAGAGGATGCATCCCGCAGGCTAGACGAGCAAAAACACGTGCGAGAGGATGCATCCCGCAGGCTAGTCGAGCAAAAACACGTGCGAGAGGATGCATCCCGCAGGCTAGTCGAGTAAAAACACGTGCGAGAGGATGCATCCCGCAGGCTAGTCGAGCACAAACACGTGCGAGAGGATGCATCCCGCAGGCTAGTCGAGCAAAAACACGTGCGAGAGGATGCATCCCGCAGGCTAGTCGAGTAAAAACACGTGCGAAAGGATGCATCCCGCAGTCTAGTCGAGCACAAACACGTGCGAGGTTTTGTGGGATGCGCATGCGCAGGTTTTGTGGGATGCGCATGCGCAGATTTTTTGGGATGCGCATGCGCAGGTTTTTTGGGATGCGCATGGCTAGTCGAGCAAAAACACGTGCGAGAGGATGCATCCCGCAGGCTAGTCGAGCAAAAACACGTGCGAGAGGATGCATCCCGCAGGCTAGTCGAGTAAAAACACGTGCGAGAGGATGCATCCCGCAGGCTAGTCGAGCAAAAACACGTGCGAGAGGATGCATCCCGCAGGCTAGTCGAGTAAAAACACGTGCGAGAGGATGCATCCCGCAGGCTAGTCGCGCAAAAACACGTGCGAGAGGATGCATCCCGCAGGCTAGTCGAGCAAAAACACGTGCGAGAGGATGCATCCCGCAGGCTAGTCGAGTAAAAACACGTGCGAGAGGATGCATCCCGCAGGCTAGTCGAGCACAAACACGTGCGAGAGGATGCATCCCGCAGGCTAGTCGAGCAAAAACACGTGCGAGAGGATGCATCCCGCAGGCTAGTCGAGTAAAAACACGTGCGAAAGGATGCATCCCGCAGTCTAGTCGAGCACAAACACGTGCGAGGTTTTGTGGGATGCGCATGCGCTGGTTTTGTGGGATGCGCATGCGCAGATTTTTTGGGATGCGCATGCGCAGGTTTTTTGGGATGCGCATGGCTAGTCGAGCAAAAACACGTGCGAGAGGATGCATCCCGCAGGCTAGTCGAGCAAAAACACGTGCGAGAGGATGCATCCCGCAGGCTAGTCGAGTAAAAACACGTGCGAGAGGATGCATCCCGCAGGCTAGTCGAGCAAAAACACGTGCGAGAGGATGCATCCCGCAGGCTAGTCGAGTAAAAACACGTGCGAGAGGATGCATCCCGCAGGCTAGTCGAGCAAAAACACGTGCGAGAGGATGCATCCCGCAGGCTAGTCGAACAAAAACACGTGCGAGAGGATGCTTCCCGCAGGCTAGTCGAGTAAAAACACGTGCGAGGTTTTGTGGGATGCGCATACGCAGGTTTTGTGGGATGCGCATACGCAGGTTTTGTGGGATGCGCATGCGCAGGTTTTTTGGGATGCGCATGGCTAGTCGAGCAAAAACACGTGCGAGAGTATGCATCCCGCAGGGTAGTCGAGTAAAAGCACGTGCGAGAGGATGCATCCCGCAGGCTAGTCGAGTAAAAACACGTGCGAGGTTTTGTGGGATGCGCATGCGCAGGTTTTGTGGGATGCGCATGCGCAGGTTTTTTGGGATGCGCATGTGCAGGTTTTAGGGATGCGCATGGCTAGTCGAGCAAAAACACGTGCGAGAGGATGCATCCCGCAGGGTAGTCGAGTAAAAACACGTGCGAGAGGATGCATCCCGCAGGCTAGTCGCGTATAAACACGTGCGAGAGGATGCATCCCGCAGGCTAGTCGAGCAAAAACACGTGCGAGAGGATGCATCCCGCAGGGTAGTCGAGTAAAAACACGTGCGAGAGGATGCATCCCGCAGGCTAGTCGCGTAAAAACACGTGCGAGAGGATGCATCCCGCAGGCTAGTCGAGCAAAAACACGTGCGAGAGGATGCATCCCGCAGGCTAGTCGAGCAAAAACACGTGCGAGAGGATGCATCCCGCAGGCTAGTCGAGTAAAAACACGTGCGAGAGGATGCATCCCGCATAGCTAGTGGAGCAAAAACACGTGCGAGAGGATGCATCCCGCAGGCTAGTCGAGCAAAAACACGTGCGAGAGGATGCATCCCGCAGGCTAGTCGAGTAAAAACACGTGCGAGAGGATGCATCCTGCAGGCTAGTCGAGTAAAAACACGTGCGAGAGGATGCGTCCCGCAGGCTAGTCGAGCAAAAACACGTGCGAGAGGATGCATCCCGCAGGCTAGTCGAGTAAAAACACGTGCGAGAGGATGCTTCCCGCAGGCTAGTCGAGTAAAAACACGTGCGAGGTTTTGTGGGATGCGCATACGCAGGTTTTGTGGGATGCGCATACGCAGGTTTTGTGGGATGCGCATGCGCAGGTTTTTTGGGATGCGCATGGCTAGTCGAGCAAAAACACGTGCGAGAGTATGCATCCCGCAGGGTAGTCGAGTTAAAACACGTGCGGGCGGATGCTTCCCGCAGGCTAGTCGAGTAAAAACACGTGCGAGAGGATGCATCCCGCAGGCTAGTCGAGCACAAACACGTGCGAGAGGATGCATCCCGCAGGCTAGTCGAGCAAAAACACGTGCGAGAGGATGCATCCCGCAGGCTAGTCGAGTAAAAACACGTGCGAAAGGATGCATCCCGCAGGCTAGTCGAGCACAAACACGTGCGAGGTTTTGTGGGATGCGCACGCGCAGGTTTTGTGGGATGCGCATGCGCAGATTTTTTGGGATGCGCATGCGCAGGTTTTTTGGGATGCGCATGGCTAGTCGAGCAAAAACACGTGCGAGAGGATGCATCCCGCAGGCTAGTCGAGCAAAAACACGTGCGAGACGATGCATCCCGCAGGCTAGTCGAGTAAAAACACGTGCGAGAGGATGCATCCCGCAGGCTAGTCGAGTAAAAACACGTGCGAGAGGATGCATCCCGCAGGCTAGTCGAGTAAAAACACGTGCGAGGTTTTGTGGGATGCGCATGCGCAGGTTTTGTGGGATGCGCATGCGCAGGTTTTTTGGGATGCGCATGTGCAGGTTTTTAGGGATGCGCATGGCTAGTCGAGCAAAAACACGTGCGAGAGGATGCATCCCGCAGGCTAGTCGAGTAAAAACACGTGCGAGAGGATGCATCCCGCAGGCTAGTCGAGTAAAAACACGTGCGAGAGGATGCATCCCGCAGGCTAGACGAGCAAAAACACGTGCGAGAGGATGCATCCCGCAGGCTAGTCGAGCAAAAACACGTGCGAGAGGATGCATCCCGCAGGCTAGTCGAGTAAAAACACGTGCGAGAGGATGCATCCCGCAGGCTAGTCGAGCACAAACACGTGCGAGAGGATGCATCCCGCAGGCTAGTCGAGCAAAAACACGTGCGAGAGGATGCATCCCGCAGGCTAGTCGAGTAAAAACACGTGCGAGAGGATGCATCCCGCAGGCTAGTCGAGCAAAAACACGTGCGAGAGGATGCATCCCGCAGGCTAGTCGAGTAAAAACACGTGCGAGAGGATGCATCCCGCAGGCTAGTCGAGCACAAACACGTGCGAGGTTTTGTGGGATGCGCATGCGCAGGTTTTGTGGGATGCGCATACGCAGGTTTTGTGGGAATGCGCATGCGCTGGTTTTTTGGGATGCGCATGGCTAGTCGAGCAAAAACACGTGCGAGAGTATGCATCCCGCAGGGTAGTCGAGTAAAAACACGTGCGAGAGGATGCTTCCCGCCAGGCTAGTCGAGTAAAAACACGTGCGAGAGGATGCATCCCGCAGGCTAGTCGAGCAGAAACACGTGCGAGAGGATGCATCCCGCAGGCTAGTCGAGCAAAAACACGTGCGAGAGGATGCATCCCGCAGGCTAGTCGAGTAAAAACACGTGCGAAAGGATGCATCCCGCAGGCTAGTCGAGCACAAACACGTGCGAGGTTTTGTGGGATGCGCATGCGCAGGTTTTGTGGGATGCGCATGCGCAGATTTTTTGGGATGCGCATGCGCAGGTTTTTTGGGATGCGCATGGCTAGTCGAGCAAAAACACGTGCGAGAGGATGCATCCCGCAGGCTAGTCGAGCAAAAACACGTGCGAGACGATTCATCCCGCAGGCTAGTCGAGTAAAAACACGTGCGAGAGAATGCATCCCGCAGGCTAGTCGAGTAAAAACACGTGCGAGAGGATGCATCCCGCAGGCTAGTCGAGTAAAAACACGTGCGAGGTTTTGTGGGATGCGCATGCGCAGGTTTTGTGGGATGCGCATGCGCAGGTTTTTTGGGATGCGCATGTGCAGGTTTTTAGGGATGCGCATGGCTAGTCGAGCAAAAACACGTGCGAGAGGATGCATCCCGCAGGCTAGTCGAGTAAAAACACGTGCGAGAGGATGCATCCCGCAGGCTAGTCGAGTAAAAACACGTGCGAGGTTTTGTGGGATGCGCATGCGCAGGTTTTGTGGGATGCGCATGCGCAGGTTTTTTGGGATGCGCATGCGCAGGTTTTTTGGGATGCGCATGCGCAGGTTTTTTGAGATGCGCATGGCTAGTCGAGCAAAAACACGTGCGAGAGGATGCATCCCGCAGGGTAGTCGAGTAAAAACACGTGTGAGAGGATGCATCCCGCAGGCTAGTCGAGTAAAAACACGTGCGAGACGATGCATCCCGCAGGCTAGTCGAGTAAAAACACTTGCGAGAGGATGCATCCCGCAGGCTAGTCGAGTAAAAACACGTGCGAGAGGATGCATCCCGCAGGCTAGTCGAGTAAAAACACGTGCGAGGTTTTGTGGGATGCGCATGCGCAGGTTTTGTGGGATGCGCATGCGCAGGTTTTGTGGGATGCGCATGCGCAGGTTTTTTGGTATGCGCATGTGCAGGTTTTTAGGGATGCGCATGGCTAGTCGAGCAAAAACACGTGCGAGAGGATGCATCCCGCAGGCTAGTCGAGCACAAACACGTGCGAGAGGATGCATCCCGCAGGCTAGTCGAGCAAAAACACGTGCGAGACGATGCATCCCGCAGGCTAGTCGAGTAAAAACACTTGCGAGAGGATGCATCCCGCAGGCTAGTCGAGTAAAAACACGTGCGAGAGGATGCATCCCGCAGGCTAGTCGAGTAAAAACACGTGCGAGGTTTTGTGGGATGCGCATGCGCAGGTTTTGTGGGATGCGCATGCGCAGGTTTTGTGGGATGCGCATGCGCAGGTTTTTTGGTATGCGCATGTGCAGGTTTTTAGGGATGCGCATGGCTAGTCGAGCAAAAACACGTGCGAGAGGATGCATCCCGCAGGCTAGTCGAGCACAAACACGTGCGAGAGGATGCATCCCGCAGGCTAGTCGAGCAAAAACACGTGCGAGAGGATGCATCCCGCAGGCTAGTCGAGCAAAAACACGTGCGAGAGGATGCATCCCGCAGGCTAGTCGAGTAAAAACACGTGCGAAAGGATGCATCCCGCAGGCTAGTCGAGCACAAACACGTGCGAGGTTTTGTGGGATGCGCATGCGCAGGTTTTGTGGGATGCGCATGCGCAGATTTTTTGGGATGCGCATGCGCAGGTTTTTTGGGATGCGCATGGCTAGTCGAGCAAAAACACGTGCGAGAGGATGCATCCCGCAGGCTAGTCGAGCAAAAACACGTGCGAGACGATGCATCCCGCAGGCTAGTCGAGTAAAAACACGTGCGAGAGGATGCATCCCGCAGGCTAGTCGAGTAAAAACACGTGCGAGAGGATGCATCCCGCAGGCTAGTCGAGTAAAAACACGTGCGAGGTTTTGTGGGATGCGCATGCGCAGGTTTTGTGGGATGCGCATGCGCAGGTTTTTTGGGATGCGCATGCGCAGGTTTTTTGAGATGCGCATGGCTAGTCGAGCAAAAACACGTGCGAGAGGATGCATCCCGCAGGGTAGTCGAGTAAAAACACGTGCGAGAGGATGCATCCCGCAGGCTAGTCGAGTAAAAACACGTGCGAGAGGATGCATCCCGCAGGCTAGACGAGCAAAAACACGTGCGAGAGGATGCATCCCGCAGGCTAGTCGAGCAAAAACACGTGCGAGAGGATGCATCCCGCAGGCTAGTCGAGTAAAAACACGTGCGAGAGGATGCATCCCGCAGGCTAGTCGAGCACAAACACGTGCGAGAGGATGCATCCCGCAGGCTAGTCGAGCAAAAACACGTGCGAGAGGATGCATCCCGCAGGCTAGTCGAGTAAAAACACGTGCGAAAGGATGCATCCCGCAGTCTAGTCGAGCACAAACACGTGCGAGGTTTTGTGGGATGCGCATGCGCAGGTTTTGTGGGATGCGCATGCGCAGATTTTTTGGGATGCGCATGCGCAGGTTTTTTGGGATGCGCATGGCTAGTCGAGCAAAAACACGTGCGAGAGGATGCATCCCGCAGGCTAGTCGAGCAAAAACACGTGCGAGAGGATGCATCCCGCAGGCTAGTCGAGTAAAAACACGTGCGAGAGGATGCATCCCGCAGGCTAGTCGAGCAAAAACACGTGCGAGAGGATGCATCCCGCAGGCTAGTCGAGTAAAAACACGTGCGAGAGGATGCATCCCGCAGGCTAGTCGCGCAAAAACACGTGCGAGAGGATGCATCCCGCAGGCTAGTCGAGCAAAAACACGTGCGAGAGGATGCATCCCGCAGGCTAGTCGAGTAAAAACACGTGCGAGAGGATGCATCCCGCAGGCTAGTCGAGCACAAACACGTGCGAGAGGATGCATCCCGCAGGCTAGTCGAGCAAAAACACGTGCGAGAGGATGCATCCCGCAGGCTAGTCGAGTAAAAACACGTGCGAAAGGATGCATCCCGCAGTCTAGTCGAGCACAAACACGTGCGAGGTTTTGTGGGATGCGCATGCGCTGGTTTTGTGGGATGCGCATGCGCAGATTTTTTGGGATGCGCATGCGCAGGTTTTTTGGGATGCGCATGGCTAGTCGAGCAAAAACACGTGCGAGAGGATGCATCCCGCAGGCTAGTCGAGCAAAAACACGTGCGAGAGGATGCATCCCGCAGGCTAGTCGAGTAAAAACACGTGCGAGAGGATGCATCCCGCAGGCTAGTCGAGCAAAAACACGTGCGAGAGGATGCATCCCGCAGGCTAGTCGAGTAAAAACACGTGCGAGAGGATGCATCCCGCAGGCTAGTCGAGCAAAAACACGTGCGAGAGGATGCATCCCGCAGGCTAGTCGAACAAAAACACGTGCGAGAGGATGCTTCCCGCAGGCTAGTCGAGTAAAAACACGTGCGAGGTTTTGTGGGATGCGCATACGCAGGTTTTGTGGGATGCGCATACGCAGGTTTTGTGGGATGCGCATGCGCAGGTTTTTTGGGATGCGCATGGCTAGTCGAGCAAAAACACGTGCGAGAGTATGCATCCCGCAGGGTAGTCGAGTAAAAACACGTGCGAGAGGATGCTTCCCGCATGCTAGTCGAGTAAAAACACGTGCGAAAGGATGCATCCCGCAGGCTAGTCGAGCACAAACACGTGCGAGGTTTTGTGGGATGCGCATGAGCAGGTTTTGTGGGATGCGCATGCGCAGATTTTTTGGGATGCGCATGCGCAGGTTTTTTGGGATGCGCATGGCTAGTCGAGCAAAAACACGTGCGAGAGGATGCATCCCGCAGGCTAGTCGAGCAAAAACACGTGCGAGACGATGCATCCCGCAGGCTAGTCGAGTAAAAACACGTGCGAGAGGATGCATCCCGCAGGCTAGTCGAGTAAAAGCACGTGCGAGAGGATGCATCCCGCAGGCTAGTCGAGTAAAAACACGTGCGAGGTTTTGTGGGATGCGCATGCGCAGGTTTTGTGGGATGCGCATGCGCAGGTTTTTTGGGATGCGCATGTGCAGGTTTTTAGGGATGCGCATGGCTAGTCGAGCAAAAACACGTGCGAGAGGATGCATCCCGCAGGGTAGTCGAGTAAAAACACGTGCGAGAGGATGCATCCCGCAGGCTAGTCGCGTATAAACACGTGCGAGAGGATGCATCCCGCAGGCTAGTCGAGCAAAAACACGTGCGAGAGGATGCATCCCGCAGGGTAGTCGAGTAAAAACACGTGCGAGAGGATGCATCCCGCAGGCTAGTCGCGTAAAAACACGTGCGAGAGGATGCATCCCGCAGGCTAGTCGAGCAAAAACACGTGCGAGAGGATGCATCCCGCAGGCTAGTCGAGCAAAAACACGTGCGAGAGGATGCATCCCGCAGGCTAGTCGAGTAAAAACACGTGCGAGAGGATGCATCCCGCATAGCTAGTGGAGCAAAAACACGTGCGAGAGGATGCATCCCGCAGGCTAGTCGAGCAAAAACACGTGCGAGAGGATGCATCCCGCAGGCTAGTCGAGTAAAAACACGTGCGAGAGGATGCATCCTGCAGGCTAGTCGAGTAAAAACACGTGCGAGAGGATGCGTCCCGCAGGCTAGTCGAGCAAAAACACGTGCGAGAGGATGCATCCCGCAGGCTAGTCGAGTAAAAACACGTGCGAGAGGATGCTTCCCGCAGGCTAGTCGAGTAAAAACACGTGCGAGGTTTTGTGGGATGCGCATACGCAGGTTTTGTGGGATGCGCATACGCAGGTTTTGTGGGATGCGCATGCGCAGGTTTTTTGGGATGCGCATGGCTAGTCGAGCAAAAACACGTGCGAGAGTATGCATCCCGCAGGGTAGTCGAGTTAAAACACGTGCGGGCGGATGCTTCCCGCAGGCTAGTCGAGTAAAAACACGTGCGAGAGGATGCATCCCGCAGGCTAGTCGAGCACAAACACGTGCGAGAGGATGCATCCCGCAGGCTAGTCGAGCAAAAACACGTGCGAGAGGATGCATCCCGCAGGCTAGTCGAGTAAAAACACGTGCGAAAGGATGCATCCCGCAGGCTAGTCGAGCACAAACACGTGCGAGGTTTTGTGGGATGCGCACGCGCAGGTTTTGTGGGATGCGCATGCGCAGATTTTTTGGGATGCGCATGCGCAGGTTTTTTGGGATGCGCATGGCTAGTCGAGCAAAAACACGTGCGAGAGGATGCATCCCGCAGGCTAGTCGAGCAAAAACACGTGCGAGACGATGCATCCCGCAGGCTAGTCGAGTAAAAACACGTGCGAGAGGATGCATCCCGCAGGCTAGTCGAGTAAAAACACGTGCGAGAGGATGCATCCCGCAGGCTAGTCGAGTAAAAACACGTGCGAGGTTTTGTGGGATGCGCATGCGCAGGTTTTGTGGGATGCGCATGCGCAGGTTTTTTGGGATGCGCATGTGCAGGTTTTTAGGGATGCGCATGGCTAGTCGAGCAAAAACACGTGCGAGAGGATGCATCCCGCAGGCTAGTCGAGTAAAAACACGTGCGAGAGGATGCATCCCGCAGGCTAGTCGAGTAAAAACACGTGCGAGAGGATGCATCCCGCAGGCTAGACGAGCAAAAACACGTGCGAGAGGATGCATCCCGCAGGCTAGTCGAGCAAAAACACGTGCGAGAGGATGCATCCCGCAGGCTAGTCGAGTAAAAACACGTGCGAGAGGATGCATCCCGCAGGCTAGTCGAGCACAAACACGTGCGAGAGGATGCATCCCGCAGGCTAGTCGAGCAAAAACACGTGCGAGAGGATGCATCCCGCAGGCTAGTCGAGTAAAAACACGTGCGAGAGGATGCATCCCGCAGGCTAGTCGAGCAAAAACACGTGCGAGAGGATGCATCCCGCAGGCTAGTCGAGTAAAAACACGTGCGAGAGGATGCATCCCGCAGGCTAGTCGAGCACAAACACGTGCGAGGTTTTGTGGGATGCGCATGCGCAGGTTTTGTGGGATGCGCATACGCAGGTTTTGTGGGATGCGCATGCGCTGGTTTTTTGGGATGCGCATGGCTAGTCGAGCAAAAACACGTGCGAGAGTATGCATCCCGCAGGGTAGTCGAGTAAAAACACGTGCGAGAGGATGCTTCCCGCAGGCTAGTCGAGTAAAAACACGTGCGAGAGGATGCATCCCGCAGGCTAGTCGAGCAGAAACACGTGCGAGAGGATGCATCCCGCAGGCTAGTCGAGCAAAAACACGTGCGAGAGGATGCATCCCGCAGGCTAGTCGAGTAAAAACACGTGCGAAAGGATGCATCCCGCAGGCTAGTCGAGCACAAACACGTGCGAGGTTTTGTGGGATGCGCATGCGCAGGTTTTGTGGGATGCGCATGCGCAGATTTTTTGGGATGCGCATGCGCAGGTTTTTTGGGATGCGCATGGCTAGTCGAGCAAAAACACGTGCGAGAGGATGCATCCCGCAGGCTAGTCGAGCAAAAACACGTGCGAGACGATTCATCCCGCAGGCTAGTCGAGTAAAAACACGTGCGAGAGGATGCATCCCGCAGGCTAGTCGAGTAAAAACACGTGCGAGAGGATGCATCCCGCAGGCTAGTCGAGTAAAAACACGTGCGAGGTTTTGTGGGATGCGCATGCGCAGGTTTTGTGGGATGCGCATGCGCAGGTTTTTTGGGATGCGCATGTGCAGGTTTTTAGGGATGCGCATGGCTAGTCGAGCAAAAACACGTGCGAGAGGATGCATCCCGCAGGCTAGTCGAGTAAAAACACGTGCGAGAGGATGCATCCCGCAGGCTAGTCGAGTAAAAACACGTGCGAGGTTTTGTGGGATGCGCATGCGCAGGTTTTGTGGGATGCGCATGCGCAGGTTTTTTGGGATGCGCATGCGCAGGTTTTTTGGGATGCGCATGCGCAGGTTTTTTGAGATGCGCATGGCTAGTCGAGCAAAAACACGTGCGAGAGGATGCATCCCGCAGGGTAGTCGAGTAAAAACACGTGTGAGAGGATGCATCCCGCAGGCTAGTCGAGTAAAAACACGTGCGAGAGGATGCATCCCGCAGGCTAGTCGAGCAAAAACACGTGCGAGAGGATGCATCCCGCAGGCTAGTCGAGCAAAAACACGTGCGAGAGGATGCATCCCGCAGGCTAGTCGAGTAAAAACACGTGCGAGAGGATGCATCCCGCAGTCTAGTCGAGCACAAACACGTGCGAGAGGATGCATCCCGCAGGCTAGTCGAGCAAAAACACGTGCGAGAGGATGCATCCCGCAGGCTAGTCGAGTAAAAACACGTTTGAAAGGATGCATCCCGCAGGCTAGTCGAGCACAAACACGTGCGAGGTTTTGTGGGATGCGCATGCGCAGGTTTTGTGGGATGCGCATGCGCAGATTTTTTGGGATGCGCATGCGCAGGTTTTTTGGGATGCGCATGGCTAGTCGAGCAAAAACACGTGCGAGAGGATGCATCCCGCAGGCTAGTCGAGTAAAAACACGTGCGAGACGATGCATCCCGCAGGCTAGTCGAGTAAAAACACGTGCGAGAGGATGCATCCCGCAGGCTAGTCGAGTAAAAACACGTGCGAGAGGATGCATCCCGCAGGCTAGTCGAGTAAAAACACGTGCGAGAGGATGCATCCTGCAGGCTAGTCGAGTAAAAACACGTGCGAGAGGATGCGTCCCGCAGGCTAGTCGAGCAAAAACACGTGCGAGAGGATGCATCCCGCAGGCTAGTCGAGTAAAAACACGTGCGAGAGGATGCTTCCCGCAGGCTAGTCGAGTAAAAACACGTGCGAGGTTTTGTGGGATGCGCATACGCAGGTTTTGTGGGATGCGCATACGCAGGTTTTGTGGGATGCGCATGCGCAGGTTTTTTGGGATGCGCATGGCTAGTCGAGCAAAAACACGTGCGAGAGGATGCATCCCGCAGGTTAGTCGAGTAAAAACACGTGCGAAAGGATGCATCCCGCAGTCTAGTCGAGCACAAACACGTGCGAGGTTTTGTGGGATGCGCATGCGCAGGTTTTGTGGGATGCGCATGCGCAGGTTTTGTGGGATGCGCATGCGCAGGTTTTTTGGGATGCGCATGCGCAGGTTTTTTGGGATGCGCATGGCTAGTCGAGCAAAAACACGTGCGAGAGGATGCATCCCGCAGGCTAGTCGAGCAAAAACACGTGCGAGAGGATGCATCCCGCAGGCTAGTCGAGTAAAAACACGTGCGAGAGGATGCATCCCGCAGGCTAGTCGAGCAAAAACACGTGCGAGAGGATGCATCCCGCAGGCTAGTCGAGTAAAAACACGTGCGAGAGGATGCATCCCGCAGGCTAGTCGAGCAAAAACACGTGCGAGAGGATGCATCCCGCAGGCTGGTCGAACAAAAACACGTGCGAGAGGATGCATCCCGCAGGCTAGTCGAGTAAAAACACGTGCGAGAGGATGCATCCTGCAGGCTAGTCGAGTAAAAACACGTGCGTGAGGATGCGTCCCGCAGGCTAGTCGAGCAAAAACACGTGCGAGACGATGCATCCCGCAGGCTAGTCGAGTAAAAACACGTGCGAGAGGATGCTTCCCGCAGGCTAGTCGAGTAAAAACACGTGCGAGGTTTTGTGGGATGCGCATACGCAGGTTTTGTGGGATGCGCATACGCAGGTTTTGTGGGATGCGCATACGCAGGTTTTGTGGGATGCGCATGCGCAGGTTTTTTGGGATGCGCATGGCTAGTCGAGCAAAAACACGTGCGAGAGTATGCATCCCGCAGGGTAGTCGAGTAAAAACACGTGCGAGAGGATGCTTCCCGCAGGCTAGTCGAGTAAAAACACGTGCGAGAGGATGCATCCCGCAGGCTAGTCGAGCACAAACACGTGCGAGAGGATGCATCCCGCAGGCTAGTCGAGCAAAAACACGTGCGAGAGGATGCATCCCGCAGGCTAGTCGAGCAAAAACACGTGCGAGAGGATGCATCCCGCAGGCTAGTCGAGTAAAAACACGTGCGAGAGGATGCATCCTGCAGGCTAGTCGAGTAAAAACACGTGCGAGAGGATGCGTCCCGCAGGCTAGTCGAGCAAAAACACGTGCGAGAGGATGCATCCCGCAGGCTAGTCGAGTAAAAACACGTGCGAGAGGATGTTTCCCGCAGGCTAGTCGAGTAAAAACACGTGCGAGGTTTTGTGGGATGCGCATACGCAGGTTTTGTGGGATGCGCATACGCAGGTTTTGTGGGATGCGCATGCGCTGGTTTTTTGGGATGCGCATGGCTAGTCGAGCAAAAACACGTGCGAGAGTATGCATCCCGCAGGGTAGTCGAGTAAAAACACGTGCGAGAGGATGCTTCCCGCAGGCTAGTCGAGTAAAAACACGTGCGAGAGGATGCATATCGCAGGCTAGTCGAGCACAAACACGTGCGAGAGGATGCATCCCGCAGGCTAGTCGAGCAAAAACACGTGCGAGAGGATGCATCCCGCAGGCTAGTCGAGTAAAAACACGTGCGAAAGGATGCATCCCGCAGGCTAGTCGAGCACAAACACGTGCGAGGTTTTGTGGGATGCGCATGCGCAGGTTTTGTGGGATGCGCATGCGCAGATTTTTTGGGATACGCATGCGCAGGTTTTTTGGGATGCGCATGGCTAGTCGAGCAAAAACACGTGCGAGAGGATGCATCCCGCAGGCTAGTCGAGCAAAAACACGTGCGAGAGGATGCATCCCGCAGGCTAGTCGCGTAAAAACACGTGCGAAAGGATGCATCCCGCAGTCTAGTCGAGCACAAACACGTGCGAGGTTTTGTGGGATGCGCATGCGCAGGTTTTGTGGGATGCGCATGCGCAGATTTTTTGGGATGCGCATGGCTAGTCGAGCAAAAACACGTGCGAGAGGATGCATCCCGCAGGCTAGTCGAGCAAAAACACGTGCGAGAGGATGCATCCCGCAGGCTAGTCGAGTAAAAACACGTGCGAAAGGATGCATCCCGCAGGCTAGTCGAGCACAAACACGTGCGAGGTTTTGTGGGATGCGCATGCGCAGGTTTTGTGGGATGCGCATGCGCAGATTTTTTGGGATGCGCATGGCTAGTCGAGCAAAAACACGTGCGAGAGGATGCATCCCGCAGGCTAGTCGAGTAAAAACACGTGCGAGACGATGCATCCCGCAGGCTAGTCGAGTAAAAACACGTGCGAGAGGATGCATCCCGCAGGCTAGTCGAGTAAAAACACGTGCGAGAGGATGCATCCCGCAGTCTAGTCGAGCAAAAACACGTGCGAGAGGATGCATCCCGCAGGCTAGTCGAGTAAAAACACGTGCGAGAGGATGCATCCCGCAGGCTAGACGAGCACAAACACGTGCGAGAGGATGCATCCCGCAGGCTAGTCGAGTAAAAACACGTGCGAGGTTTTGTGGGATGCGCATGCGCAGGTTTTTTGGGATGCGCATGGCTAGTCAAGCAAAAACACGTGCGAGAGGATGCATCCCGCAGGCTAGCCGAGCAAAAACACGTGCGAGAGGATGCATCCCGCAGGCTAGTCGAGTAAAAACACGTGCGAGAGGATGCTTCCCGCAGGCTAGTCGAGCAAAAACACGTGCGAGAGGATGCATCCCGCAGGCTAGTCGAGTAAAAACACGTGCGAGAGGATGCATCCCGCAGGCTAGTCGAGCAAAAACACGTGCGAGAGGATGCATCCCGCAGGCTAGTCGAGCAAAAACACGTGCGAGAGGATGCATCCCGCAGGCTAGTCGAGCACAAACACGTGCGAGAGGATGCATCCCGCAGGCTAGTCGAGCAAAAACACGTGCGAGAGGATGCATCCCGCAGGCTAGTCGAGTAAAAACACGTGCGAGGTTTTGTGGGATGCGCATGCGCAGGTTTTGTGGGATGCGCATGCGCAGATTTTTTGGGATGCGCATGCGCAAGTTTTTTGGGATGCGCATGGCTAGTCGAGCAAAAACACGTGCGAGAGGATGCATCCCGCAGGCTAGTCGAGCAAAAACACGTGCGAGAGGATGCATCCCGCAGGCTAGTCGAGCAAAAACACGTGCGAGACGATGCATCCCGCAGGCTAGTCGAGCAAAAACACGTGCGAGAGGATGCTTCCCGCAGGCTAGTCGAGCAAAAACACGTGCGAGAGGATGCATCCCGCAGGCTAGTCGAGTAAAAACACGTGCGAGAGGATGCATCCCGCAGGCTAGTCGAGCAAAAACACGTGCGAGAGGATGCATCCCGCAGGCTAGTCGAGCAAAAACACGTGCGAGAGGATGCATCCCGCAGGCTAGTCGAGCAAAAACACGTGCGAGAGGATGCATCCCGCAGGCTAGTCGAGCAAAAACACGTGCGAGACGATGCATCCCGCAGGCTAGTCGAGTAAAAACACGTGCGAGGTTTTGTGGGATGCGCATGCGCAGGTTTTGTGGGATGCGCATGCGCAGGTTTTTTGGGATGCGCATGTGCAGGTTTTTAGGGATGGGCATGGCTAGTCGAGCAAAAACACGTGCGAGAGGATGCATCCCGCAGGCTAGTCGAGTGAAAACACGTGCGAGAGGATGCATCCCGCAGGCTAGTCGAGTAAAAACACGTGCGAGGTTTTGTGGGATGCGCATGCGCAGGTTTTGTGGGATGCGCATGCGCAGGTTTTTTGGGATGCGCATGCGCAGGTTTTTTGGGATGCGCATGCGCAGGTTTTTTGAGATGCGCATGGCTAGTCGAGCAAAAACACGTGCGAGAGGATGCATCCCGCAGGCTAGTCGAGCAAAAACACGTGCGAGACGATGCATCCGCAGGCTAGTCGAGTAAAAACACGTGCGAGAGGATGCATACCGCAGGCTAGTCGAGTAAAAACACGTGCGAGATGATGCATCCCGCAGGCTAGTCGAGTAAAAACACGTGCGAGGTTTTGTGGGATGCGCATGCGCAGGTTTTGTGGGATGCGCATGCGCAGGTTTTTTGGGATGCGCATGTGCAGGTTTTTAGGGATGCGCATGGCTAGTCGAGCAAAAACACGTGCGAGAGGATGCATCCCGCAGGCTAGTCGAGTAAAAACACGTGCGAGAGGATGCATCCCGCAGGCTAGTCGAGTAAAAACACGTGCGAGAGGATGCATCCCGCAGGCTAGTCGAGCAAAAACACGTGCGAGAGGATGCAACCCGCAGGCTAGTCGAGCAAAAACACGTGCGAGAGGATGCATCCCGCAGGCTAGTCGAGTAAAAACACGTGCGAGAGGATGCATCCCGCAGGTTAGTCGAGCACAAACACGTGCGAGAGAATGCATCCCGCAGGCTAGTCGAGTAAAAACACGTGCGAGAGGATGCATCCCGCAGGCTAGTCGAGCAAAAACACGTGCGAGAGGATGCATCCCGCAGGCTAGTCGAGTAAAAACACGTGCGAGAGGATGCATCCCGCAGGCTAGTCGAGTAAAAACACGTGCGAGGTTTTGTGGGATGCGCATGCACAGGTTTTGTGGGATGCGCATGCGCAGGTTTTTTGGGATGCGCATGCGCAGGTTTTTTGAGATGCGCATGGCTAGTCGAGCAAAAACACGTGCGAGAGGATGCATCCCGCAGGGTAGTCGAGTAAAAACACGTGCGAGAGGATGCATCCCGCAGGCTAGTCGAGTAAAAACACGTGCGAGAGGATGCATCCCGCAGGCTAGTCGAGCAAAAACACGTGCGAGAGGATGCATCCCGCAGGCTAGTCGAGCAAAAACACGTGCGAGAGGATGCATCCCGCAGGCTAGTCGAGTAAAAACACGTGCGAAAGGATGCATCCCGCAGGCTAGTCGAGCACAAACACGTGCGAGGTTTTGTGGGATGCGCATGCGCAGCTTTTTTGGGATGCGCATGGCTAGTCGAGCAAAAACACGTGCGAGAGGATGCATCCCGCAGGCTAGTCGAGCAAAAACACGTGCGAGACGATGCATCCCGCAGGCTAGTCGAGTAAAAACACGTGCGAGAGGATGCATCCCGCAGGCTAGTCGAGTAAAAACACGTGCGAGATGGTGCATCCCGCAGGCTAGTCGAGTAAAAACACGTGCGAGGTTTTGTGGGATGCGCATGCGCAGGTTTTGTGGGATGCGCATGCGCAGGTTTTTTGGGATGCGCATGTGCAGGTTTTTAGGGATGCGCATGGCTAGTCGAGCAAAAACACGTGCGAGAGGATGCATCCCGCAGGCTAGTCGAGTAAAAACACGTGCGAGAGGATGCATCCCGCAGGCTAGTCGAGTAAAAACACGTGCGAGAGGATGCATCCCGCAGGCTAGTCGAGCAAAAACACGTGCGAGAGGATGCAACCCGCAGGCTAGTCGAGCAAAAACACGTGCGAGAGGATGCATCCCGCAGGCTAGTCGAGTAAAAACACGTGCGAGAGGATGCATCCCGCAGGTTAGTCGAGCACAAACACGTGCGAGAGAATGCATCCCGCAGGCTAGTCGAGTAAAAACACGTGCGAGAGGATGCATCCCGCAGGCTAGTCGAGCAAAAACACGTGCGAGAGGATGCATCCCGCAGGCTAGTCGAGCAAAAACACGTGCGAGAGGATGCATCCCGCAGGCTAGTCGAGCAAAAACACGTGCGAGAGGATGCATCCCGCAGGCTAGTCGAGCAAAAACACGTGCGAGAGGATGCATCCCGCAGGCTAGTCGAGCAAAAACACGTGCGAGAGGATGCATCCCGCAGGCTAGTCGAGCAAAAACACGTGCGAGACGATGCATCCCGCAGGCTAGTCGAGTAAAAACACGTGCGAGGTTTTGTGGGATGCGCATGCGCAGGTTTTGTGGGATGCGCATGCGCAGGTTTTTTGGGATGCGCATGTGCAGGTTTGTAGGGATGGGCATGGCTAGTCGAGCAAAAACACGTGCGGGAGGATGCATCCCGCAGGCTAGTCGAGTAAAAACACGTGCGAGAGGATGCATCCCGCAGGCTAGTCGAGTAAAAACACGTGCGAGGTTTTGTGGGATGCGCATGCCCAGGTTTTTTGGGATGCGCATGCGCAGGTTTTTTGGGATGCGCATGCGCAGGTTTTTTTAGATGCGCATAGCTAGTCGAGCAAAAACACGTGCGAGAGGATGCTTCCCGCAGGCTAGTCGAGTAAAAACACGTGCGAGAGGATGCATCCCGCAGGCTAGTCGAGCACAAACACGTGCGAGAGGATGCATCCCGCAGGCTAGTCGAGCAAAAACACGTGCGAGAGGATGCATCCCGCAGGCTAGTCGAGTAAAAACACGTGCGAGGTTTTGTGGGATGCGCATGCGCAGGTTTTGTGGGATGCGCATGCGCAGATTTTTTGGGATGCGCATGCGCAAGTTTTTTGGGATGCGCATGGCTAGTCGAGCAAAAACACGTGCGAGAGGATGCATCCCGCAGGCTAGTCGAGCAAAAACACGTGCGAGAGGATGCATCCCGCAGGCTAGTCGAGCAAAAACACGTGCGAGACGATGCATCCCGCAGGCTAGTCGAGCAAAAACACGTGCGAGAGGATGCTTCCCGCAGGCTAGTCGAGCAAAAACACGTGCGAGAGGATGCATCCCGCAGGCTAGTCGAGTAAAAACACGTGCGAGAGGATGCATCCCGCAGGCTAGTCGAGCAAAAACACGTGCGAGAGGATGCATCCCGCAGGCTAGTCGAGCAAAAACACGTGCGAGAGGATGCATCCCGCAGGCTAGTCGAGTAAAAACACGTGCGAGGTTTTGTGGGATGCGCATGCGCAGGTTTTGTGGGATGCGCATGCGCAGGTTTTTTGGGATGCGCATGTGCAGGTTTTTAGGGATGGGCATGGCTAGTCGAGCAAAAACACGTGCGAGAGGATGCATCCCGCAGGCTAGTCGAGTGAAAACACGTGCGAGAGGATGCATCCCGCAGGCTAGTCGAGTAAAAACACGTGCGAGGTTTTGTGGGATGCGCATGCGCAGGTTTTGTGGGATGCGCATGCGCAGGTTTTTTGGGATGCGCATGCGCAGGTTTTTTGGGATGCGCATGCGCAGGTTTTTTGGGATGCGCATGCGCAGGTTTTTTGAGATGCGCATGGCTAGTCGAGCAAAAACACGTGCGAGAGGATGCATCCCGCAGGGTAGTCGAGTAAAAACACGTGCGAGAGGATGCATCCCGCAGGCTAGTCGAGTAAAAACACGTGAAAGAGGATGCATCCCGCAGGCTAGTCGAGCAAAAACACGTGCGAGAGGATGCATCCCGCAGGCTAGTCGAGCAAAAACACGTGCGAGAGGATGCATCCCGCAGGCTAGTCGAGCAAAAACACGTGCGAGAGGATGCATCCCGCAGGCTAGTCGAGCAAAAACACGTGCGAGACGATGCATCCCGCAGGCTAGTCGAGTAAAAACACGTGCGAGGTTTTGTGGGATGCGCATGCGCAGGTTTTGTGGGATGCGCATGCGCAGGTTTTTTGGGATGCGCATGTGCAGGTTTTTAGGGATGGGCATGGCTAGTCGAGCAAAAACACGTGCGAGAGGATGCATCCCGCAGGCTAGTCGAGTGAAAACACGTGCGAGAGGATGCATCCCGCAGGCTAGTCGAGTAAAAACACGTGCGAGGTTTTGTGGGATGCGCATGCGCAGGTTTTGTGGGATGCGCATGCGCAGGTTTTTTGGGATGCGCATGCGCAGGTTTTTTGGGATGCGCATGCGCAGGTTTTTTGGGATGCGCATGCGCAGGTTTTTTGAGATGCGCATGGCTAGTCGAGCAAAAACACGTGCGAGAGGATGCATCCCGCAGGGTAGTCGAGTAAAAACACGTGCGAGAGGATGCATCCCGCAGGCTAGTCGAGTAAAAACACGTGCGAGAGGATGCATCCCGCAGGCTAGTCGAGCAAAAACACGTGCGAGAGGATGCATCCCGCAGGCTAGTCGAGTAAAAACACGTGCGAGAGGATGCATCCCGCAGGCTAGTCGAGCAAAAACACGTGCGAGAGGATGCATCCCGCAGGCTAGTCGAGCAAAAACACGTGCGAGAGGATGCATCCCGCAGGCTAGTCGAGTAAAAACACGTGCGAGAGGATCCATCCTGCAGGCTAGTCGAGTAAAAACACGTGCGAGAGGATGCGTCCCGCAGGCTAGTCGAGCAAAAACACGTGCGAGAGGATGCATCCCGCAGGCTAGTCGAGCAAAAACACGTGCGAGAGGATGCATCCCGCAGGCTAGTCGAGCAAAAACACGTGCGAGAGGATGCATCCCGCAGGCTAGTCGAGCAAAAACACGTGCGAGAGGATGCATCCCGCAGGCTAGTCGAGTAAAAACACGTGCGAGAGGATGCATCCTGCAGGCTAGTCGAGTAAAAACACGTGCGAGAGGATGCATCCCGCAGGGTAGTCGAGTAAAAACACGTGCGAGAGGATGCATCCCGCAGGCTAGTCGAGTAAAAACACGTGCGAGAGGATGCATCCCGCAGGCTAGTCGAGTAAAAACACGTGCGAGGTTTTGTGGGATGCGCATGCACAGGTTTTGTGGGATGCGCATGCGCAGGTTTTTTGGGATGCGCATGCGCAGGTTTTTTGAGATGCGCATGGCTAGTCGAGCAAAAACACGTGCGAGAGGATGCATCCCGCAGGGTAGTCGAGTAAAAACACGTGCGAGAGGATGCATCCCGCAGGCTAGTCGAGTAAAAACACGTGCGAGAGGATGCATCCCGCAGGCTAGTCGAGCAAAAACACGTGCGAGAGGATGCATCCCGCAGGCTAGTCGAGCAAAAACACGTGCGAGAGGATGCATCCCGCAGGCTAGTCGAGTAAAAACACGTGCGAAAGGATGCATCCCGCAGGCTAGTCGAGCACAAACACGTGCGAGGTTTTGTGGGATGCGCATGCGCAGCTTTTTTGGGATGCGCATGGCTAGTCGAGCAAAAACACGTGCGAGAGGATGCATCCCGCAGGCTAGTCGAGCAAAAACACGTGCGAGAGGATGCATCCCGCAGGCTAGTCGAGCAAAAACACGTGCGAGAGGATGCATCCCGCAGGCTAGTCGAGCAAAAACACGTGCGAGAGGATGCATCCCGCAGGCTAGTCGAGCAAAAACACGTGCGAGACGATGCATCCCGCAGGCTAGTCGAGTAAAAACACGTGCGAGGTTTTGTGGGATGCGCATGCGCAGGTTTTGTGGGATGCGCATGCGCAGGTTTTTTGGGATGCGCATGTGCAGGTTTGTAGGGATGGGCATGGCTAGTCGAGCAAAAACACGTGCGAGAGGATGCATCCCGCAGGCTAGTCGAGTAAAAACACGTGCGAGAGGATGCATCCCGCAGGCTAGTCGAGTAAAAACACGTGCGAGATGATGCATCCCGCAGGCTAGTCGAGTAAAAACACGTGCGAGGTTTTGTGGGATGCGCATGCGCAGGTTTTGTGGGATGCGCATGCGCAGGTTTTTTGGGATGCGCATGTGCAGGTTTTTAGGGATGCGCATGGCTAGTCGAGCAAAAACACGTGCGAGAGGATGCATCCCGCAGGCTAGTCGAGTAAAAACACGTGCGAGAGGATGCATCCCGCAGGCTAGTCGAGCAAAAACACGTGCGAGAGGATGCAACCCGCAGGCTAGTCGAGCAAAAACACGTGCGAGAGGATGCATCCCGCAGGCTAGTCGAGTAAAAACACGTGCGAGAGGATGCATCCCGCAGGTTAGTCGAGCACAAACACGTGCGAGAGAATGCATCCCGCAGGCTAGTCGAGTAAAAACACGTGCGAGAGGATGCATCCCGCAGGCTAGTCGAGCAAAAACACGTGCGAGAGGATGCATCCCGCAGGCTAGTCGAGCAAAAACACGTGCGAGAGGATGCATCCCGCAGGCTAGTCGAGCAAAAACACGTGCGAGAGGATGCATCCCGCAGGCTAGTCGAGCAAAAACACGTGCGAGAGGATGCATCCCGCAGGCTAGTCGAGCAAAAACACGTGCGAGAGGATGCATCCCGCAGGCTAGTCGAGCAAAAACACGTGCGAGACGATGCATCCCGCAGGCTAGTCGAGTAAAAACACGTGCGAGGTTTTGTGGGATGCGCATGCGCAGGTTTTGTGGGATGCGCATGCGCAGGTTTTTTGGGATGCGCATGTGCAGGTTTGTAGGGATGGGCATGGCTAGTCGAGCAAAAACACGTGCGAGAGGATGCATCCCGCAGGCTAGTCGAGTAAAAACACGTGCGAGACGATGCATCCCGCAGGCTAGTCGAGTAAAAACACGTGCGAGAGGATGCATCCCGCAGGCTAGTCGAGTAAAAACACGTGCGAGAGGATGCATCCCGCAGGCTAGTCGAGTAAAAACACGTGCGAGAGGATGCATCCCGCAGGCTAGTCGAGTAAAAACACGTGCGAGGTTTTGTGGGATGCGCATGCGCAGGTTTTTTGGGATGCGCATGCGCAGGTTTTTTGGGATGCGCATGGCTAGTCGAGCAAAAACACGTGCGAGAGGATGCATCCCGCAGGCTAGTCGAGTAAAAACACGTGCGAGAGGATGCATCCCGCAGGCTAGTCGAGTAAAAACACGTGCGAGAGGATGCATCCCGCAGGCTAGTCGAGCAAAAACACGTGCGAGAGGATGCATCCCGCAGGCTAGTCGAGTAAAAACACGTGCGAGAGGATGCATCCCGCAGGCTAGTCGAGCAAAAACACGTGCGAGAGGATGCATCCCGCAGGCTAGTCGAGCAAAAACACGTGCGAGAGGATGCATCCCGCAGGCTAGTCGAGTAAAAACACGTGCGAGAGGATCCATCCTGCAGGCTAGTCGAGTAAAAACACGTGCGAGAGGATGCGTCCCGCAGGCTAGTCGAGCAAAAACACGTGCGAGAGGATGCATCCCGCAGGCTAGTCGAGCAAAAACACGTGCGAGAGGATGCATCCCGCAGGCTAGTCGAGCAAAAACACGTGCGAGAGGATGCATCCCGCAGGCTAGTCGAGCAAAAACACGTGCGAGAGGATGCATCCCGCAGGCTAGTCGAGTAAAAACACGTGCGAGAGGATGCATCCTGCAGGCTAGTCGAGTAAAAACACGTGCGAGAGGATGCATCCCGCAGGGTAGTCGAGTAAAAACACGTGCGAGAGGATGCATCCCGCAGGCTAGTCGAGTAAAAACACGTGCGAGAGGATGCATCCCGCAGGCTAGTCGAGTAAAAACACGTGCGAGGTTTTGTGGGATGCGCATGCACAGGTTTTGTGGGATGCGCATGCGCAGGTTTTTTGGGATGCGCATGCGCAGGTTTTTTGAGATGCGCATGGCTAGTCGAGCAAAAACACGTGCGAGAGGATGCATCCCGCAGGGTAGTCGAGTAAAAACACGTGCGAGAGGATGCATCCCGCAGGCTAGTCGAGTAAAAACACGTGCGAGAGGATGCATCCCGCAGGCTAGTCGAGCAAAAACACGTGCGAGAGGATGCATCCCGCAGGCTAGTCGAGCAAAAACACGTGCGAGAGGATGCATCCCGCAGGCTAGTCGAGTAAAAACACGTGCGAAAGGATGCATCCCGCAGGCTAGTCGAGCACAAACACGTGCGAGGTTTTGTGGGATGCGCATGCGCAGCTTTTTTGGGATGCGCATGGCTAGTCGAGCAAAAACACGTGCGAGAGGATGCATCCCGCAGGGTAGTCGAGTAAAAACACGTGCGAGACGATGCATCCCGCAGGCTAGTCGAGTAAAAACACGTGCGAGAGGATGCATCCCGCAGGCTAGTCGAGTAAAAACACGTGCGAGATGATGCATCCCGCAGGCTAGTCGAGTAAAAACACGTGCGAGGTTTTGTGGGATGCGCATGCGCAGGTTTTGTGGGATGCGCATGCGCAGGTTTTTTGGGATGCGCATGTGCAGGTTTTTAGGGATGCGCATGGCTAGTCGAGCAAAAACACGTGCGAGAGGATGCATCCCGCAGGCTAGTCGAGTAAAAACACGTGCGAGAGGATGCATCCCGCAGGCTAGTCGAGTAAAAACACGTGCGAGAGGATGCATCCCGCAGGCTAGTCGAGCAAAAACACGTGCGAGAGGATGCAACCCGCAGGCTAGTCGAGCAAAAACACGTGCGAGAGGATGCATCCCGCAGGCTAGTCGAGTAAAAACACGTGCGAGAGGATGCATCCCGCAGGTTAGTCGAGCACAAACACGTGCGAGAGAATGCATCCCGCAGGCTAGTCGAGTAAAAACACGTGCGAGAGGATGCATCCCGCAGGCTAGTCGAGCAAAAACACGTGCGAGAGGATGCATCCCGCAGGCTAGTCGAGCAAAAACACGTGCGAGAGGATGCATCCCGCAGGCTAGTCGAGCAAAAACACGTGCGAGAGGATGCATCCCGCAGGCTAGTCGAGCAAAAACACGTGCGAGAGGATGCATCCCGCAGGCTAGTCGAGCAAAAACACGTGCGAGAGGATGCATCCCGCAGGCTAGTCGAGCAAAAACACGTGCGAGACGATGCATCCCGCAGGCTAGTCGAGTAAAAACACGTGCGAGGTTTTGTGGGATGCGCATGCGCAGGTTTTGTGGGATGCGCATGCGCAGGTTTTTTGGGATGCGCATGTGCAGGTTTGTAGGGATGGGCATGGCTAATCGAGCAAAAACACGTGCGAGAGGATGCATCCCGCAGGCTAGTCGAGTAAAAACACGTGCGAGAGGATGCATCCCGCAGGCTAGTCGAGTAAAAACACGTGCGAGGTTTTGTGGGATGCGCATGCCCAGGTTTTGTGGGATGCGCATGCGCAGATTTTTTGGGATGCGCATGCGCAAGTTTTTTGGGATGCGCATGGCTAGTCGAGCAAAAACACGTGCGAGAGGATGCATCCCGCAGGCTAGTCGAGCAAAAACACGTGCGAGAGGATGCATCCCGCAGGCTAGTCGAGCAAAAACACGTGCGAGACGATGCATCCCGCAGGCTAGTCGAGCAAAAACACGTGCGAGAGGATGCTTCCCGCAGGCTAGTCGAGCAAAAACACGTGCGAGAGGATGCATCCCGCAGGCTAGTCGAGTAAAAACACGTGCGAGAGGATGCATCCCGCAGGCTAGTCGAGTAAAAACACGTGCGAGAGGATGCATCCCGCAGTCTAGTCGAGCAAAAACACGTGCGAGAGGATGCAACCCGCAGGCTAGTCGAGCAAAAACACGTGCGAGAGGATGCATCCCGCAGGCTAGTCGAGTAAAAACACGTGCGAGAGGATGCATCCCGCAGGTTAGTCGAGCACAAACACGTGCGAGAGAATGCATCCCGCAGGCTAGTCGAGTAAAAACACGTGCGAGAGGATGCATCCCGCAGGCTAGTCGAGCAAAAACACGTGCGAGAGGATGCATCCCGCAGGCTAGTCGAGCAAAAACACGTGCGAGAGGATGCATCCCGCAGGCTAGTCGAGCAAAAACACGTGCGAGAGGATGCATCCCGCAGGCTAGTCGAGCAAAAACACGTGCGAGAGGATGCATCCCGCAGGCTAGTCGAGCAAAAACACGTGCGAGAGGATGCATCCCGCAGGCTAGTCGAGCAAAAACACGTGCGAGACGATGCATCCCGCAGGCTAGTCGAGTAAAAACACGTGCGAGGTTTTGTGGGATGCGCATGCGCAGGTTTTGTGGGATGCGCATGCGCAGGTTTTTTGGGATGCGCATGTGCAGGTTTTTAGGGATGGGCATGGCTAGTCGAGCAAAAACACGTGCGAGAGGATGCATCCCGCAGGCTAGTCGAGTGAAAACACGTGCGAGAGGATGCATCCCGCAGGCTAGTCGAGTAAAAACACGTGCGAGGTTTTGTGGGATGCGCATGCGCAGGTTTTGTGGGATGCGCATGCGCAGGTTTTTTGGGATGCGCATGCGCAGGTTTTTTGGGATGCGCATGCGCAGGTTTTTTGGGATGCGCATGCGCAGGTTTTTTGAGATGCGCATGGCTAGTCGAGCAAAAACACGTGCGAGAGGATGCATCCCGCAGGGTAGTCGAGTAAAAACACGTGCGAGAGGATGCATCCCGCAGGCTAGTCGAGTAAAAACACGTGCGAGAGGATGCATCCCGCAGGCTAGTCGAGCAAAAACACGTGCGAGAGGATGCATCCCGCAGGCTAGTCGAGCAAAAACACGTGCGAGAGGATGCATCCCGCAGGCTAGTCGAGTAAAAACACGTGCGAGTGGATGCATCCCGCAGGCTAGTCGAGCACAAACACGTGCGAGAGGATGCATCCCGCAGGCTAGTCGAGCAAAAACACGTGCGAGAGGATGCATCCCGCAGGCTAGTCGAGTAAAAACACGTGCGAGACGATGCATCCCGCAGGCTAGTCGAGTAAAAACACGTGCGAGAGGATGCATCCCGCAGGCTAGTCGAGTAAAAACACGTGCGAGAGGATGCATCCCGCAGGCTAGTCGAGTAAAAACACGTGCGAGGTTTTGTGGGATGCGCATGCGCAGGTTTTTTGGGATGCGCATGCGCAGGTTTTTTGGGATGCGCATGGCTAGTCGAGCAAAAACACGTGCGAGAGGATGCATCCCGCAGGCTAGTCGAGTAAAAACACGTGCGAGAGGATGCATCCCGCAGGCTAGTCGAGTAAAAACACGTGCGAGAGGATGCATCCCGCAGGCTAGTCGAGCAAAAACACGTGCGAGAGGATGCATCCCGCAGGCTAGTCGAGTAAAAACACGTGCGAGAGGATGCATCCCGCAGGCTAGTCGAGCAAAAACACGTGCGAGAGGATGCATCCCGCAGGCTAGTCGAGCAAAAACACGTGCGAGAGGATGCATCCCGCAGGCTAGTCGAGTAAAAACACGTGCGAGAGGATCCATCCTGCAGGCTAGTCGAGTAAAAACACGTGCGAGAGGATGCGTCCCGCAGGCTAGTCGAGCAAATACACGTGCGAGAGGATGCATCCCGCAGGCTAGTCGAGCAAAAACACGTGCGAGAGGATGCATCCCGCAGGCTAGTCGAGCAAAAACACGTGCGAGAGGATGCATCCCGCAGGCTAGTCGAGCAAAAACACGTGCGAGAGGATGCATCCCGCAGGCTAGTCGAGTAAAAACACGTGCGAGAGGATGCATCCTGCAGGCTAGTCGAGTAAAAACACGTGCGAGAGGATGCATCCCGCAGGGTAGTCGAGTAAAAACACGTGCGAGAGGATGCATCCCGCAGGCTAGTCGAGTAAAAACACGTGCGAGAGGATGCATCCCGCAGGCTAGTCGAGTAAAAACACGTGCGAGGTTTTGTGGGATGCGCATGCACAGGTTTTGTGGGATGCGCATGCGCAGGTTTTTTGGGATGCGCATGCGCAGGTTTTTTGGGATGCGCATGCGCAGGTTTTTTGGGATGCGCATGCGCAGGTTTTTTGAGATGCGCATGGCTAGTCGAGCAAAAACACGTGCGAGAGGATGCATCCCGCAGGGTAGTCGAGTAAAAACACGTGCGAGAGGATGCATCCCGCAGGCTAGTCGAGTAAAAACACGTGCGAGAGGATGCATCCCGCAGGCTAGTCGAGCAAAAACACGTGCGAGAGGATGCATCCCGCAGGCTAGTCGAGCAAAAACACGTGCGAGAGGATGCATCCCGCAGGCTAGTCGAGTAAAAACACGTGCGAGTGGATGCATCCCGCAGGCTAGTCGAGCACAAACACGTGCGAGAGGATGCATCCCGCAGGCTAGTCGAGCAAAAACACGTGCGAGAGGATGCATCCCGCAGGCTAGTCGAGTAAAAACACGTGCGAGAGGATGCATCCCGCAGGCTAGTCGAGTAAAAACACGTGCGAGAGGATGCATCCCGCAGGCTAGTCGAGTAAAAACACGTGCGAGGTTTTGTGGGATGCGCATGCGCAGGTTTTTTGGGATGCGCATGCGCAGGTTTTTTGGGATGCGCATGGCTAGTCGAGCAAAAACACGTGCGAGAGGATGCATCCCGCAGGCTAGTCGAGTAAAAACACGTGCGAGAGGATGCATCCCGCAGGCTAGTCGAGTAAAAACACGTGCGAGAGGATGCATCCCGCAGGCTAGTCGAGCAAAAACACGTGCGAGAGGATGCATCCCGCAGGCTAGTCGAGTAAAAACACGTGCGAGAGGATGCATCCCGCAGGCTAGTCGAGCAAAAACACGTGCGAGAGGATGCATCCCGCAGGCTAGTCGAGCAAAAACACGTGCGAGAGGATGCATCCCGCAGGCTAGTCGAGTAAAAACACGTGCGAGAGGATCCATCCTGCAGGCTAGTCGAGTAAAAACACGTGCGAGAGGATGCGTCCCGCAGGCTAGTCGAGCAAAAACACGTGCGAGAGGATGCATCCCGCAGGCTAGTCGAGCAAAAACACGTGCGAGAGGATGCATCCCGCAGGCTAGTCGAGCAAAAACACGTGCGAGAGGATGCATCCCGCAGGCTAGTCGAGCAAAAACACGTGCGAGAGGATGCATCCCGCAGGCTAGTCGAGTAAAAACACGTGCGAGAGGATGCATCCTGCAGGCTAGTCGAGTAAAAACACGTGCGAGAGGATGCATCCCGCAGGGTAGTCGAGTAAAAACACGTGCGAGAGGATGCATCCCGCAGGCTAGTCGAGTAAAAACACGTGCGAGAGGATGCATCCCGCAGGCTAGTCGAGTAAAAACACGTGCGAGGTTTTGTGGGATGCGCATGCACAGGTTTTGTGGGATGCGCATGCGCAGGTTTTTTGGGATGCGCATGCGCAGGTTTTTTGAGATGCGCATGGCTAGTCGAGCAAAAACACGTGCGAGAGGATGCATCCCGCAGGGTAGTCGAGTAAAAACACGTGCGAGAGGATGCATCCCGCAGGCTAGTCGAGTAAAAACACGTGCGAGAGGATGCATCCCGCAGGCTAGTCGAGCAAAAACACGTGCGAGAGGATGCATCCCGCAGGCTAGTCGAGCAAAAACACGTGCGAGAGGATGCATCCCGCAGGCTAGTCGAGTAAAAACACGTGCGAAAGGATGCATCCCGCAGGCTAGTCGAGCACAAACACGTGCGAGGTTTTGTGGGATGCGCATGCGCAGCTTTTTTGGGATGCGCATGGCTAGTCGACCAAAAACAGGTGCGAGAGGATGCATCCCGCAGGCTAGTCGAGCAAAAACACGTGCGAGACGATGCATCCCGCAGGCTAGTCGAGTAAAAACACGTGCGAGAGGATGCATCCCGCAGGCTAGTCGAGTAAAAACACGTGCGAGATGATGCATCCCGCAGGCTAGTCGAGTAAAAACACGTGCGAGGTTTTGTGGGATGCGCATGCGCAGGTTTTGTGGGATGCGCATGCGCAGGTTTTGTGGGATGCGCATGCGCAGATTTTTTGGGATGCGCATGGCTAGTCGAGCAAAAACACGTGTGAGAGGATGCATCCCGCAGGCTAGTCGAGCAAAAACACGTGCGAGAGGATGCATCCCGCAGGCTAGTCGAGTAAAAACACGTGCGAAAGGATGCATCCCGCAGGCTAGTCGAGCACAAACACGTGCGACGTTTTGTGGGATGCGCATGCGCAGGTTTTGTGGGATGCGCATGCGCAGATTTTTTGGGATGCGCATGCGCAGGTTTTTTGGGATGCGCATGCGCAGGTTTTTTGGGATGCGCATGCGCAGGTTTTTTGAGATGCGCATGGCTAGTCGAGCAAAAACACGTGCGAGAGGATGCATCCCGCAGGGTAGTCGAGTAAAAACACGTGCGAGAGGATGCATCCCGCAGGCTAGTCGAGTAAAAACACGTGCGAGAGGATGCATCCCGCAGGCTAGTCGAGCAAAAACACGTGCGAGAGGATGCATCCCGCAGGCTAGTCGAGCAAAAACACGTGCGAGAGGATGCATCCCGCAGGCTAGTCGAGTAAAAACACGTGCGAGTGGATGCATCCCGCAGGCTAGTCGAGCACAAACACGTGCGAGAGGATGCATCCCGCAGGCTAGTCGAGCAAAAACACGTGCGAGAGGATGCATCCCGCAGGCTAGTCGAGTAAAAACACGTGCGAGACGATGCATCCCGCAGGCTAGTCGAGTAAAAACACGTGCGAGAGGATGCATCCCGCAGGCTAGTCGAGTAAAAACACGTGCGAGAGGATGCATCCCGCAGGCTAGTCGAGTAAAAACACGTGCGAGAGGATGCATCCCGCAGGCTAGTCGAGTAAAAACACGTGCGAGAGGATGCATCCCGCAGGCTAGTCGAGTAAAAACACGTGCGAGGTTTTGTGGGATGCGCATGCGCAGGTTTTTTGGGATGCGCATGCGCAGGTTTTTTGGGATGCGCATTGCTAGTCGAGCAAAAACACGTGCGAGAGGATGCATCCCGCAGGCTAGTCGAGTAAAAACACGTGCGAGAGGATGCATCCCGCAGGCTAGTCGAGTAAAAACACGTGCGAGAGGATGCATCCCGCAGGCTAGTCGAGCAAAAACACGTGCGAGAGGATGCATCCCGCAGGCTAGTCGAGTAAAAACACGTGCGAGAGGATGCTTCCCGCAGGCTAGTCGAGTAAAAACACGTGCGAGAGGATGCATCCCGCAGGCTAGTCGAGTAAAGCACGTGCGAGGTTTTGTGGGATGCGCATACGCAGGTTTTGTGGGATGCGCATACGCAGGTTTTGTGGGATGCGCATGCGCAGGTTTTATGGGATGCGCATGGCTAGTCGAGCAAAAACACGAGCGAGAGGATGCATCCCGCAGGCTAGTCGAGTAAAGCACGTGCGAGGTTTTGTGGGATGCGCATACGCAGGTTTTGTGGGATGCGCATACGCAGGTTTTGTGGGATGCGCATGCGCAGGTTTTATGGGATGCGCATGGCTAGTCGAGCAAAAACACGAGCGAGAGGATGCATCCCGCAGGGTAGTCGAGTAAAAACACGTGCGAGAGGATGCATCCCGCAGGCTAGTCGAGCAAAAACACGTGCGAGAGGATGCATCCCGCAGGCTAGTCGCGTAAAAACACGTGCGAGAGGATGCATCCCGCAGGCTAGTCGAGCAAAAACACGTGCGAGAGGATGCATCCCGCAGGCTAGTCGAGCAAAAACACGTGCGAGAGGATGCTTCCCGCAGGCTAGTCGAGCAAAAACACGTGCGAGAGGATGCATCCCGCAGGCTAGTCGAGTAAAAACACGTGCGAGAGGATGCATCCCGCAGGCTAGTCGAGTAAAAACACGTGCGAGAGGATGCTTCCCGCAGGCTAGTCGAGTAAAAACACGTGCGAGAGGATGCATCCCGCAGGCTAGTCGAGTAAAGCACGTGCGAGGTTTTGTGGGATGCGCATACGCAGGTTTTGTGGGATGCGCATACGCAGGTTTTGTGGGATGCGCATGCGCAGGTTTTATGGGATGCGCATGGCTAGTCGAGCAAAAACACGAGCGAGAGGATGCATCCCGCAGGCTAGTCGAGTAAAGCACGTGCGAGGTTTTGTGGGATGCGCATACGCAGGTTTTGTGGGATGCGCATACGCAGGTTTTGTGGGATGCGCATGCGCAGGTTTTATGGGATGCGCATGGCTAGTCGAGCAAAAACACGAGCGAGAGGATGCATCCCGCAGGGTAGTCGAGTAAAAACACGTGCGAGAGGATGCATCCCGCAGGCTAGTCGAGCAAAAACACGTGCGAGAGGATGCATCCCGCAGGCTAGTCGCGTAAAAACACGTGCGAGAGGATGCATCCCGCAGGCTAGTCGAGCAAAAACACGTGCGAGAGGATGCATCCCGCAGGCTAGTCGAGCAAAAACACGTGCGAGAGGATGCTTCCCGCAGGCTAGTCGAGCAAAAACACGTGCGAGAGGATGCATCCCGCAGGCTAGTCGAGTAAAAACACGTGCGAGAGGATGCATCCCGCAGGCTAGTCGAGCAAAAACACGTGCGAGAGGATGCATCCCGCAGGCTAGTCGAGCAAAAACACGTGCGAGAGGATGCATCCCGCAGGCTAGTCGAGTAAAAACACGTGCGAGAGGATGCATCCTGCAGGCTAGTCGAGTAAAAACACGTGCGAGAGGATGCATCCCGCAGGCTAGTCGAGCAAAAACACGTGCGAGAGGATGCATCCCGCAGGCTAGTCGAGCAAAAACACGTGCGAGAGGATGCATCCCGCAGGCTAGTCGAGTAAAAACACGTGCGGGAGGATGCATCCCGCAGGCTAGTCGAGCACAAACACGTGCGAGAGAATGCATCCCGCAGGCTAGTCGAGCACAAACACGTGCGAGAGGATGCATCCCGCAGGCTAGTCGAGCAAAAACACGTGCGAGAGGATGCATCCCGCAGGCTAGTCGAGTAAAAACACGTGCGAAAGGATGCATACCGCAGTCTAGTCGAGCACAAACACGTGCGAGGTTTTGTGGGATGCGCATGCGCAGGTTTTGTGGGATGCGCATGCGCAGATTTTTTGGGATGCGCATGGCTAGTCGAGCAAAAACACGTGTGAGAGGATGCATCCCGCAGGCTAGTCGAGCAAAAACACGTGCGACAGGATGCATCCCGCAGGCTAGTCGAGTAAAAACACGTGCGAAAGGATGCATCCCGCAGGCTAGTCGAGCACAAACACGTGCGACGTTTTGTGGGATGCGCATGCGCAGGTTTTGTGGGATGCGCATGCGCAGATTTTTGGGATGCGCATGCGCAGGTTTTTTGGGATGCGCATGCGCAGGTTTTTTGGGATGCGCATGCGCAGGTTTTTTGAGATGCGCATGGCTAGTCGAGCAAAAACACGTGCGAGAGGATGCATCCCGCAGGGTAGTCGAGTAAAAACACGTGCGAGAGGATGCATCCCGCAGGCTAGTCGAGTAAAAACACGTGCGAGAGGATGCATCCCGCAGGCTAGTCGAGCAAAAACACGTGCGAGAGGATGCATCCCGCAGGCTAGTCGAGCAAAAACACGTGCGAGAGGATGCATCCCGCAGGCTAGTCGAGTAAAAACACGTGCGAGTGGATGCATCCCGCAGGCTAGTCGAGCACAAACACGTGCGAGAGGATGCATCCCGCAGGCTAGTCGAGCAAAAACACGTGCGAGAGGATGCATCCCGCAGGCTAGTCGAGTAAAAACACGTGCGAGACGATGCATCCCGCAGGCTAGTCGAGTAAAAACACGTGCGAGAGGATGCATCCCGCAGGCTAGTCGAGTAAAAACACGTGCGAGAGGATGCATCCCGCAGGCTAGTCGAGTAAAAACACGTGCGAAAGGATGCATCCCGCAGGCTAGTCGAGCACAAACACGTGCGACGTTTTGTGGGATGCGCATGCGCAGGTTTTGTGGGATGCGCATGCGCAGGTTTTGTGGGATGCGCATGCGCAGATTTTTTGGGATGCGCATGCGCAGGTTTTTTGGGATGCGCATGGCTAGTCGAGCAAAAACACGTGCGAGAGTATGCATCCCGCAGGGCAGTCGAGTAAAAACACGTGCGAGAGGATGCTTCCCGCAGGCTAGTCGAGTAAAAACACGTGCGAGAGGATGCATCCCGCAGGCTAGTCGAGCACAAACACGTGCGACGTTTTGTGGGATGCGCATGCGCAGGTTTTGTGGGATGCGCATGCGCAGGTTTTGTGGGATGCGCATGCGCAGATTTTTTGGGATGCGCATGCGCAGGTTTTTTGGGATGCGCATGGCTAGTCGAGCAAAAACACGTGCGAGAGGACGCATCCCGCAGGCTAGTCGAGCAAAAACACGTGCGAGAGGATGCATCCCGCAGGCTAGTCGAGTAAAAACACGTGCGAGAGGATGCATCCCGCAGGCTAGTCGAGCACAAACACGTGCGAGGTTTTGTGGGATGCGCATGCGCAGGTTTTGTGGGATGCGCATGCGCAGATTTTTTGGGATGCGCATGCGCAGGTTTTTTGGGATGCGCATGGCTAGTCGAGCAAAAACACGTGCGAGAGGATGCATCCCGCAGGCTAGTCGAGCAAAAACACGTGCGAGAGGATGCATCCCGCAGGCTAGTCGAGTAAAAACACGTGCGAGAGTATGCATCCCGCAGGCTAGTCGAGCAAAAACACGTGCGAGAGGATGTATCCCGCAGGCTAGTCGAGCAAAAACACGTGCGAGAGGATGCATCCCGCAGGCTAGTCGAGTAAAAACACGTGCGAGAGGATGCATCCCGCAGGCTAGTCGAGCACAAACACGTGCGAGAGGATGCATCCCGCAGGCTAGTCGAGCAAAAACACGTGCGAGAGGATGCATCCCGCAGGCTAGTCGAGTAAAAACACGTGCGAAAGGATGCATCCCGCAGTCTAGTCGAGCACAAACACGTGCGAGGTTTTGTGGGATGCGCATGCGCAGGTTTTGTGGGATGCGCATGCGCAGATTTTTTGGGATGCGCATGGCTAGTCGAGCAAAAACACGTGCGAGAGGATGCATCCCGCAGGCTAGTCGAGCAAAAACACGTGCGAGAGGATGCATCCCGCAGGCTAGTCGAGCACAAACACGTGCGAGGTTTTGTGGGATGCGCATGCGCAGGTTTTGTGGGATGCGCATGCGCAGATTTTTTGGGATGCGCATGCGCAGGTTTTTTGGGATGCGCATGGCTAGTCGAGCAAAAACACGTGCGAGAGGATGCATCCCGCAGGCTAGTCGAGCAAAAACACGTGCGAGAGGATGCATCCCGCAGGCTAGTCGAGTAAAAACACGTGCGAGAGGATGCATCCCGCTGGCTAGTCGAGCAAAAACACGTGCGAGAGGATGCATCCCGCAGGCTAGTCGGGCAAAAACACGTGCGAGAGGATGCATCCCGCAGGCTAGTCGAGTAAAAACACGTGCGAGAGGATGCATCCCGCAGGCTAGTCGAGCACAAACACGTGCGAGAGGATGCATCCCGCAGGCTAGTCGAGCAAAAACACGTGCGAGAGGATGCATCCCGCAGGCTAGTCGAGTAAAAACACGTGCGAAAGGATGCATCCCGCAGTCTAGTCGAGCACAAACACGTGCGAGGTTTTGTGGGATGCGCATGCGCAGGTTTTGTGGGATGCGCATGCGCAGATTTTTTGGGATGCGCATGGCTAGTCGAGCAAAAACACGTGCGAGAGGATGCATCCCGCAGGCTAGTCGAGCAAAAACACGTGCGAGAGGATGCATCCCGCAGGCTAGTCGAGTAAAAACACGTGCGAAAGGATGCATCCCGCAGGCTAGTCGAGCACAAACACGTGCGAGGTTTTGTGGGATGCGCATGAGCAGGTTTTGTGGGATGCGCATGCGCAGATTTTTTGGGATGCGCATGCGCAGGTTTTTTGGGATGCGCATGGCTAGTCGAGCAAAAACACGTGCGAGAGGATGCATCCCGCAGGCTAGTCGAGTAAAAACACGTGCGAGACGATGCATCCCGCAGGCTAGTCGAGTAAAAACACGTGCGAGAGGATGCATCCCGCAGGCTAGTCGAGTAAAAACACGTGCGAGAGGATGCATCCCGCAGGCTAGTCGAGTAAAAACACGTGCGAGAGGATGCATCCCGCAGGCTAGTCGAGTAAAAACACGTGCGAGGTTTTGTGGGATGCGCATGCGCAGGTTTTTTGGGATGCGCATGCGCAGGTTTTTTGGGATGCGCATGGCTAGTCGAGCAAAAACACGTGCGAGAGGATGCATCCCGCAGGCTAGTCGAGTAAAAACACGTGCGAGAGGATGCATCCCGCAGGCTAGTCGAGTAAAAACACGTGCGAGAGAATGCATCCCGCAGGCTAGTCGAGCAAAAACACGTGCGAGAGGATGCATCCCGCAGGCTAGTCGAGTAAAAACACGTGCGAGAGGATGCTTCCCGCAGGCTAGTCGAGTAAAAACACGTGCGAGTGGATGCATCCCGCAGGCTAGTCGAGTAAAGCACGTGCGAGGTTTTGTGGGATGCGCATACGCAGGTTTTGTGGGATGCGCATACGCAGGTTTTGTGGGATGCGCATGCGCAGGTTTTATGGGATGCGCATGGCTAGTCGAGCAAAAACACGAGCGAGAGGATGCATCCCGCAGGGTAGTCGAGTAAAAACACGTGCGAGAGGATGCATCCCGCAGGCTAGTCGAGCAAAAACACGTGCGAGAGGATGCATCCCGCAGGCTAGTCGCGTAAAAACACGTGCGAGAGGATGCATCCCGCAGGCTAGTCGAGCAAAAACACGTGCGAGAGGATGCATCCCGCAGGCTAGTCGAGCAAAAACACGTGCGAGAGGATGCTTCCCGCAGGCTAGTCGAGCAAAAACACGTGCGAGAGGATGCATCCCGCAGGCTAGTCGAGTAAAAACACGTGCGAGAGGATGCATCCCGCAGGCTAGTCGAGCAAAAACACGTGCGAGAGGATGCATCCCGCAGGCTAGTCGAGCAAAAACACGTGCGAGAGGATGCATCCCGCAGGCTAGTCGAGTAAAAACACGTGCGAAAGGATGCATCCCGCAGGCTAGTCGAGCACAAACACGTGCGAGGTTTTGTGGGATGCGCATGCGCAGGTTTTGTGGGATGCGCATGCGCAGATTTTTTGGGATGCGCATGCGCAGGTTTTTTGGGATGCGCATGGCTAGTCGAGCAAAAACACGTGCGAGATGATGCATCCCGCAGGCTAGCCGAGCAAAAACACGTGCGAGAGGATGCATCCCGCAGGCTAGTCGAGTAAAAACACGTGCGAGGTATTGTGGGATGCGCATGCGCAGGTTTTGTGGGATGCGCATGCGCAGGTTTTTTGGGATGCGCATGTGCAGGTTTTTTGGGATGCGCATGGCTAGTCGAGCAAAAACACGTGCGAGAGGATGCATCCCGCAGGCTAGTCGAGTAAAAACACGTGCGAGAGGATGCATCCCGCAGGCTAGTCGTGTAAAAACACGTGCGAGGTTTTGTGGGATGCGCTACGCAGGTTTTGTGGGATGCGCATGCGCAGGTTTTGTGGGATGCGCATGCGCAGGTTTTTTGGGATGCGCATGCGCAGGTTTATTGGGATGCGCATGGCTAGTCGAGCAAAAACACGTGCGAGAGGATGCATCCCGCAGGGTAGTCGAGCAAAAACACGTGCGAGAGGATGCATCCCGCAGGCTAGTCGAGCAAAAACACGTGCGAAAGGATGCATTCCGCAGGCTAGTCGAGTAAAAACACGTGCGAGAGGATGCATCCCGCAGGCTAGTCGAGCACAAACACGTGCGAGAGGATGCATCCCGCAGGCTAGTCGAGCAAAAACACGTGCGAAAGGATGCATTCCGCAGGCTAGTCGAGCACAAACACGTGCGAGGTTTTGTGGGATGCGCATGCGCAGGTTTTGTGGGATGCGCATGCGCAGATTTTTTGGGATGCGCATGCGCAGGTTTTTTGGGATGCGCATGGCTAGTCGAGCAAAAACACGTGCGAGAGGATGCATCCCGCAGGCTAGTCGAGTAAAAACACGTGCGAGGTTTTGTGAGATGCGCATGCCTAGTCGAGCAAAAACACGTGCGAGAGGATGCATCCCGCAGGCTAGTCGAGCAAAAACACGTGCGAGAGGATGCATCCCGCAGGCTAGTCGAGCAAAAACACGTGCGAGAGGATGCATCCCGCAGGCTAGTCGAGCAAAAACACGTGCGAGAGGATGCATCCCGCAGGCTAGTCGAGTAAAAACACGTGCGAAAGGATGCATCCCGCAGGCTAGTCGAGCACAAACACGTGCGAGGTTTTGTGGGATGCGCATGCGCAGATTTTTTGGGATGCGCATGCGCAGGTTTTTTGGGATGCGCATGGCTAGTCGAGCAAAAACACGTGCGAGAGGATGCATCCCGCAGGCTAGTCGAGTAAAAACACGTGCGAGGTTTTGTGGGATGCGCATGCGCAGGTTTTGTGGGATGCGCATGTGCAGGTTTTTTGGGATGCGCATGGCTAGTCGAGCAAAAACACGTGCGAGAGGATGCATCCCGCAGGCTAGTCGAGTAAAAACACGTGCGAGAGGATGCATCCCGCAGGCTAGTCGAGTAAAAACACGTGCGAGGTTTTGTGGGATGCGCATACGCAGGTTTTGTGGGATGCGCATGCGCAGGTTTTTTGGGATGCGCATGCGCAGGTTTTTTGGGATGCGCATGGCTAGTCGAGCAAAAACACGTGCGAGAGGATGCATCCCGCAGGCTAGTCGAGCAAAAACACGTGCGAGAGGATGCATCCCGCAGGCTAGTCGAGTAAAAACACGTGCGAAAGGATGCATCCCGCAGGCTAGTCGAGCACAAACACGTGCGAGGTTTTGTGGGATGCGCATGCGCAGGTTTTGTGGGATGCGCATGCGCAGGTTTTTTGGGATGCGCATGGCTAGTCGAGCAAAAACACGTGCGAGAGGATGCATCCCGCAGGCTAGTCGAGTAAAAACACGTGCGAAAGGATGCATCCCGCAGGCTAGTCGAGCACAAACACGTGCGAGGTTTTGTGGGATGCGCATGCGCAGGTTTTGTGGGATGCGCATGCGCAGATTTTTTGGGATGCGCATGCGCAGGTTTTTTGGGATGCGCATGGCTAGTCGAGCAAAAACACGTGCGAGAGGATGCATCCCGCAGGCTAGCCGAGCAAAAACACGTGCGAGAGGATGCATCCCGCAGGCTAGTCGAGTAAAAACACGTGCGAGGTATTGTGGGATGCGCATGCGCAGGTTTTGTGGGATGCGCATGCGCAGGTTTTTTGGGATGCGCATGTGCAGGTTTTTTGGGATGCGCATGGCTAGTCGAGCAAAAACACGTGCGAGAGGATGCATCCCGCAGGCTAGTCGAGTAAAAACACGTGCGAGAGGATGCATCCCGCAGGCTAGTCGAGTAAAAACACGTGCGAGGTTTTGTGGGATGCGCATACGCAGGTTTTGTGGGATGCGCATGCGCAGGTTTTTTGGGATGCGCATGCGCAGGTTTTTTGGGATGCGCATGCTCAGGTTTTTTGGGATGCGCATGGCTAGTCGAGCAAAAACACGTGCGAGAGGATGCATCCCGCAGGCTAGTCGAGCACAAACACGTGCGAGAGGATGCATCCCGCAGGCTAGTCGAGCAAAAACACGTGCGAAAGGATGCATCCCGCAGGCTAGTCGAGCACAAACACGTGCGAGGTTTTGTGGGATGCGCATGCGCAGGTTTTGTGGGATGCGCATGCGCAGATTTTTTGGGATGCGCATGCGCAGGTTTTTTGGGATGCGCATGCCTAGTCGAGCAAAAACACGTGCGAGAGGATGCATCCCGCAGGCTAGTCGAGCAAAAACACGTGCGAGAGGATGCATCCCGCAGGCTAGTCGAGCAAAAACACGTGCGAGAGGATGCATCCCGCAGGCTAGTCGAGTAAAAACACGTGCGAGGTTTTGTGGGATGCGCATGCGCAGGTTTTGTGGGATGCGCATGTGCAGGTTTTTTGGGATGCGCATGGCTAGTCGAGCAAAAACACGTGCAAGAGGATGCATCCCGCAGGCTAGTCGAGTAAAAACACGTGCGAGAGGATGCATCCCGCAGGCTAGTCGAGTAAAAACACGTGCGAGGTTTTGTGGGATGCGCATACGCAGGTTTTGTGGGATGCGCATGCGCAGGTTTTTTGGGATGCGCATGCGCAGGTTTTTTGGGATGCGCATGGCTAGTCGAGCAAAAACACGTGCGAGAGGATGCATCCCGCAGGCTAGTCGAGCAAAAACACGTGCGAGAGGATGCATCCCGCAGGCTAGTCGAGTAAAAACACGTGCGAAAGGATGCATCCCGCAGGCTAGTCGAGCACAAACACGTGCGAGGTTTTGTGGGATGCGCATGCGCAGGTTTTGTGGGATGCGCATGGCTAGTCGAGCAAAAACACGTGCGAGAGGATGCATCCCGCAGGCTAGTCGAGTAAAAACACGTGCGAGAGGATGCATCCCGCAGGCTAGTCGAGTAAAAACACGTGCGAGGTATTGTGGGATGCGCATGCGCAGGTTTTGTGGGATGCGCATGCGCAGGTTATTTGGGATGCGCATGTGCAGGTTTTTTGGGATGCGCATGGCTAGTCGAGCAAAAACACGTGCGAGACGATGCATCCCGCAGGCTAGTCGAGCAAAAACACGTGCGAGAGGATGCATCCCGCAGGCTAGTAGAGTAAAAACTCGTGCGAAAGGATGCATCCCGCAGGCTAGTCGAGCACAAACACGTGCGAGGTTTTGTGGGATGCGCATGCGCAGGTTTTGTGGGATGCGCATGCGCAGATTTTTTGGGATGCGCATGCGCAGGTTTTTTGGGATGCGCATGGCTAGTCGAGCAAAAACACGTGCGAGAGGATGCATCCCGCAGGCTAGCCGAGCAAAAACACGAGCGAGAGGATGCATCCCGCAGGCTAGTCGAGTAAAAACACGTGCGAAAGGATGCATCCCGCAGGCTAGTCGAGCACAAACACGTGCGAGGTTTTGTGGGATGCGCATGCGCAGGTTTTGTGGGATGCGCATGCGCAGATTTTTTGGGATGCGCATGCGCAGGTTTTTTGGGATGCGCATGGCTAGTCGAGCAAAAACACGTGCGAGAGGATGCATCCCGCAGGCTAGTCGAGTAAAAACACGTGCGAGACGATGCATCCCGCAGGCTAGTCGAGTAAAAACACGTGCGAGAGGATGCATCCCGCAGGCTAGTCGAGTAAAAACACGTGCGAGAGGATGCATCCCGCAGGCTAGTCGAGTAAAAACACGTGCGAGAGGATGCATCCCGCAGGCTAGTCGAGTAAAAACACGTGCGAGGTTTTGTGGGATGCGCATGCGCAGGTTTTTTGGGATGCGCATGCGCAGGTTTTTTGGGATGCGCATGGCTAGTCGAGCAAAAACACGTGCGAGAGGATGCATCCCGCAGGCTAGTCGAGTAAAAACACGTGCGAGAGGATGCATCCCGCAGGCTAGTCGAGTAAAAACACGTGCGAGAGGATGCATCCCGCAGGCTAGTCGAGCAAAAACACGTGCGAGAGGATGCATCCCGCAGGCTAGTCGAGTAAAAACACGTGCGAGAGGATGCTTCCCGCAGGCTAGTCGAGTAAAAACACGTGCGAGTGGATGCATCCCGCAGGCTAGTCGAGTAAAGCACGTGCGAGGTTTTGTGGGATGCGCATACGCAGGTTTTGTGGGATGCGCATACGCAGGTTTTGTGGGATGCGCATGCGCAGGTTTTATGGGATGCGCATGGCTAGTCGAGCAAAAACACGAGCGAGAGGATGCATCCCGCAGGGTAGTCGAGTAAAAACACGTGCGAGAGGATGCATCCCGCAGGCTAGTCGAGCAAAAACACGTGCGAGAGGATGCATCCCGCAGGCTAGTCGCGTAAAAACACGTGCGAGAGGATGCATCCCGCAGGCTAGTCGAGCAAAAACACGTGCGAGAGGATGCATCCCGCAGGCTAGTCGAGCAAAAACACGTGCGAGAGGATGCTTCCCGCAGGCTAGTCGAGCAAAAACACGTGCGAGAGGATGCATCCCGCAGGCTAGTCGAGTAAAAACACGTGCGAGAGGATGCATCCCGCAGGCTAGTCGAGCAAAAACACGTGCGAGAGGATGCATCCCGCAGGCTAGTCGAGCAAAAACACGTGCGAGAGGATGCATCCCGCAGGCTAGTCGAGTAAAAACACGTGCGAAAGGATGCATCCCGCAGGCTAGTCGAGCACAAACACGTGCGAGGTTTTGTGGGATGCGCATGCGCAGGTTTTGTGGTATGCGCATGCGCAGATTTTTTGGGATGCGCATGCGCAGGTTTTTTGGGATGCGCATGGCTAGTCGAGCAAAAACACGTGCGAGATGATGCATCCCGCAGGCTAGCCGAGCAAAAACACGTGCGAGAGGATGCATCCCGCAGGCTAGTCGAGTAAAAACACGTGCGAGGTATTGTGGGATGCGCATGCGCAGGTTTTGTGGGATGCGCATGCGCAGGTTTTTTGGGATGCGCATGTGCAGGTTTTTTGGGATGCGCATGGCTAGTCGAGCAAAAACACGTGCGAGAGGATGCATCCCGCAGGCTAGTCGAGTAAAAACACGTGCGAGAGGATGCATCCCGCAGGCTAGTCGTGTAAAAACACGTGCGAGGTTTTGTGGGATGCGCTACGCAGGTTTTGTGGGATGCGCATGCGCAGGTTTTGTGGGATGCGCATGCGCAGGTTTTTTGGGATGCGCATGCGCAGGTTTTTTGGGATGCGCATGGCTAGTCGAGCAAAAACACGTGCGAGAGGATGCATCCCGCAGGGTAGTCGAGCAAAAACACGTGCGAGAGGATGCATCCCGCAGGCTAGTCGAGCAAAAACACGTGCGAAAGGATGCATCCCGCAGGCTAGTCGAGTAAAAACACGTGCGAGGTTTTGTGAGATGCGCATGCCTAGTCGAGCAAAAACACGTGCGAGAGGATGCATCCCGCAGGCTAGTCGAGCAAAAACACGTGCGAGAGGATGCATCCCGCAGGCTAGTCGAGCAAAAACACGTGCGAGAGGATGCATCCCGCAGGCTAGTCGAGCAAAAACACGTGCGAGAGGATGCATCCCGCAGGCTAGTCGAGTAAAAACACGTGCGAAAGGATGCATCCCGCAGGCTAGTCGAGCACAAACACGTGCGAGGTTTTGTGGGATGCGCATGCGCAGATTTTTTGGGATGCGCATGCGCAGGTTTTTTGGGATGCGCATGGCTAGTCGAGCAAAAACACGTGCGAGAGGATGCATCCCGCAGGCTAGTCGAGTAAAAACACGTGCGAGGTTTTGTGGGATGCGCATGCGCAGGTTTTGTGGGATGCGCATGTGCAGGTTTTTTGGGATGCGCATGGCTAGTCGAGCAAAAACACGTGCGAGAGGATGCATCCCGCAGGCTAGTCGAGTAAAAACACGTGCGAGAGGATGCATCCCGCAGGCTAGTCGAGTAAAAACACGTGCGAGGTTTTGTGGGATGCGCATACGCAGGTTTTGTGGGATGCGCATGCGCAGGTTTTTTGGGATGCGCATGCGCAGGTTTTTTGGGATGCGCATGGCTAGTCGAGCAAAAACACGTGCGAGAGGATGCATCCCGCAGGCTAGTCGAGCAAAAACACGTGCGAGAGGATGCATCCCGCAGGCTAGTCGAGTAAAAACACGTGCGAAAGGATGCATCCCGCAGGCTAGTCGAGCACAAACACGTGCGAGGTTTTGTGGGATGCGCATGCGCAGGTTTTGTGGGATGCGCATGCGCAGGTTTTTTGGGATGCGCATGGCTAGTCGAGCAAAAACACGTGCGAGAGGATGCATCCCGCAGGCTAGTCGAGTAAAAACACGTGCGAAAGGATGCATCCCGCAGGCTAGTCGAGCACAAACACGTGCGAGGTTTTGTGGGATGCGCATGCGCAGGTTTTGTGGGATGCGCATGCGCAGATTTTTTGGGATGCGCATGCGCAGGTTTTTTGGGATGCGCATGGCTAGTCGAGCAAAAACACGTGCGAGAGGATGCATCCCGCAGGCTAGCCGAGCAAAAACACGTGCGAGAGGATGCATCCCGCAGGCTAGTCGAGTAAAAACACGTGCGAGGTATTGTGGGATGCGCATGCGCAGGTTTTGTGGGATGCGCATGCGCAGGTTTTTTGGGATGCGCATGTGCAGGTTTTTTGGGATGCGCATGGCTAGTCGAGCAAAAACACGTGCGAGAGGATGCATCCCGCAGGCTAGTCGAGTAAAAACACGTGCGAGAGGATGCATCCCGCAGGCTAGTCGAGTAAAAACACGTGCGAGGTTTTGTGGGATGCGCATACGCAGGTTTTGTGGGATGCGCATGCGCAGGTTTTTTGGGATGCGCATGCGCAGGTTTTTTGGGATGCGCATGCTCAGGTTTTTTGGGATGCGCATGGCTAGTCGAGCAAAAACACGTACGAGAGGATGCATCCCGCAGGCTAGTCGAGCACAAACACGTGCGAGAGGATGCATCCCGCAGGCTAGTCGAGCAAAAACACGTGCGAAAGGATGCATCCCGCAGGCTAGTCGAGCACAAACACGTGCGAGGTTTTGTGGGATGCGCATGCGCAGGTTTTGTGGGATGCGCATGCGCAGATTTTTTGGGATGCGCATGCGCAGGTTTTTTGGGATGCGCATGGCTAGTCGAGCAAAAACACGTGCGAGAGGATGCATCCCGCAGGCTAGCCGAGCAAAAACACGTGCGAGAGGATGCATCCCGCAGGCTAGTCGAGTAAAAACACGTGCGAGGTATTGTGGGATGCGCATGCGCAGGTTTTGTGGGATGCGCATGCGCAGGTTTTTTGGGATGCGCATGTGCAGGTTTTTTGGGATGCGCATGGCTAGTCGAGCAAAAACACGTGCGAGAGGATGCATCCCGCAGGCTAGTCGAGTAAAAACACGTGCGAGAGGATGCATCCCGCAGGCTAGTCGAGCAAAAACACGTGCGAAAGGATGCATCCCGCAGGCTAGTCGAGCACAAACACGTGCGAGGTTTTGTGGGATGCGCATGCGCAGGTTTTTTGGGATGCGCATGCGCAGGTTTTTTGGGATGCGCATGCTCAGGTTTTTTGGGATGCGCATGGCTAGTCGAGCAAAAACACGTGCGAGAGGATGCATCCCGCAGGCTAGTCGAGCACAAACACGTGCGAGAGGATGCATCCCGCAGGCTAGTCGAGCAAAAACACGTGCGAAAGGATGCATCCCGCAGGCTAGTCGAGCACAAACACGTGCGAGGTTTTGTGGGATGCGCATGCGCAGGTTTTGTGGGATGCGCATGCGCAGATTTTTTGGGATGCGCATGCGCAGGTTTTTTGGGATGCGCATGCCTAGTCGAGCAAAAACACGTGCGAGAGGATGCATCCCGCAGGCTAGTCGAGCAAAAACACGTGCGAGAGGATGCATCCCGCAGGCTAGTCGAGCAAAAACACGTGCGAGAGGATGCATCCCGCAGGCTAGTCGAGTAAAAACACGTGCGAGGTTTTGTGGGATGCGCATGCGCAGGTTTTGTGGGATGCGCATGTGCAGGTTTTTTGGGATGCGCATGGCTAGTCGAGCAAAAACACGTGCAAGAGGATGCATCCCGCAGGCTAGTCGAGTAAAAACACGTGCGAGAGGATGCATCCCGCAGGCTAGTCGAGTAAAAACACGTGCGAGGTTTTGTGGGATGCGCATACGCAGGTTTTGTGGGATGCGCATGCGCAGGTTTTTTGGGATGCGCATGCGCAGGTTTTTTGGGATGCGCATGGCTAGTCGAGCAAAAACACGTGCGAGAGGATGCATCCCGCAGGCTAGTCGAGCAAAAACACGTGCGAGAGGATGCATCCCGCAGGCTAGTCGAGTAAAAACACGTGCGAAAGGATGCATCCCGCAGGCTAGTCGAGCACAAACACGTGCGAGGTTTTGTGGGATGCGCATGCGCAGGTTTTGTGGGATGCGCATGGCTAGTCGAGCAAAAACACGTGCGAGAGGATGCATCCCGCAGGCTAGTCGAGTAAAAACACGTGCGAGAGGATGCATCCCGCAGGCTAGTCGAGTAAAAACACGTGCGAGGTATTGTGGGATGCGCATGCGCAGGTTTTGTGGGATGCGCATGCGCAGGTTATTTGGGATGCGCATGTGCAGGTTTTTTGGGATGCGCATGGCTAGTCGAGCAAAAACACGTGCGAGAGGATGCATCCCGCAGGCTAGTCGAGCAAAAACACGTGCGAGAGGATGCATCCCGCAGGCTAGTAGAGTAAAAACTCGTGCGAAAGGATGCATCCCGCAGGCTAGTCGAGCACAAACACGTGCGAGGTTTTGTGGGATGCGCATGCGCAGGTTTTGTGGGATGCGCATGCGCAGATTTTTTGGGATGCGCATGCGCAGGTTTTTTGGGATGCGCATGGCTAGTCGAGCAAAAACACGTGCGAGAGGATGCATCCCGCAGGCTAGCCGAGCAAAAACACGAGCGAGAGGATGCATCCCGCAGGCTAGTCGAGTAAAGCACGTGCGAGGTTTTGTGGGATGCGCATACGCAGGTTTTGTGGGATGCGCATACGCAGGTTTTGTGGGATGCGCATGCGCAGGTTTTATGGGATGCGCATGGCTAGTCGAGCAAAAACACGAGCGAGAGGATGCATCCCGCAGGGTAGTCGAGTAAAAACACGTGCGAGAGGATGCATCCCGCAGGCTAGTCGAGCAAAAACACGTGCGAGAGGATGCATCCCGCAGGCTAGTCGCGTAAAAACACGTGCGAGAGGATGCATCCCGCAGGCTAGTCGAGCAAAAACACGTGCGAGAGGATGCATCCCGCAGGCTAGTCGAGCAAAAACACGTGCGAGAGGATGCTTCCCGCAGGCTAGTCGAGCAAAAACACGTGCGAGAGGATGCATCCCGCAGGCTAGTCGAGTAAAAACACGTGCGAGAGGATGCATCCCGCAGGCTAGTCGAGCAAAAACACGTGCGAGAGGATGCATCCCGCAGGCTAGTCGAGCAAAAACACGTGCGAGAGGATGCATCCCGCAGGCTAGTCGAGTAAAAACACGTGCGAGAGGATGCATCCTGCAGGCTAGTCGAGTAAAAACACGTGCGAGAGGATGCATCCCGCAGGCTAGTCGAGCAAAAACACGTGCGAGAGGATGCATCCCGCAGGCTAGTCGAGCAAAAACACGTGCGAGAGGATGCATCCCGCAGGCTAGTCGAGTAAAAACACGTGCGGGAGGATGCATCCCGCAGGCTAGTCGAGCACAAACACGTGCGAGAGAATGCATCCCGCAGGCTAGTCGAGCACAAACACGTGCGAGAGGATGCATCCCGCAGGCTAGTCGAGCAAAAACACGTGCGAGAGGATGCATCCCGCAGGCTAGTCGAGTAAAAACACGTGCGAAAGGATGCATACCGCAGTCTAGTCGAGCACAAACACGTGCGAGGTTTTGTGGGATGCGCATGCGCAGGTTTTGTGGGATGCGCATGCGCAGATTTTTTGGGATGCGCATGGCTAGTCGAGCAAAAACACGTGTGAGAGGATGCATCCCGCAGGCTAGTCGAGCAAAAACACGTGCGACAGGATGCATCCCGCAGGCTAGTCGAGTAAAAACACGTGCGAAAGGATGCATCCCGCAGGCTAGTCGAGCACAAACACGTGCGACGTTTTGTGGGATGCGCATGCGCAGGTTTTGTGGGATGCGCATGCGCAGATTTTTTGGGATGCGCATGCGCAGGTTTTTTGGGATGCGCATGCGCAGGTTTTTTGGGATGCGCATGCGCAGGTTTTTTGAGATGCGCATGGCTAGTCGAGCAAAAACACGTGCGAGAGGATGCATCCCGCAGGGTAGTCGAGTAAAAACACGTGCGAGAGGATGCATCCCGCAGGCTAGTCGAGTAAAAACACGTGCGAGAGGATGCATCCCGCAGGCTAGTCGAGCAAAAACACGTGCGAGAGGATGCATCCCGCAGGCTAGTCGAGCAAAAACACGTGCGAGAGGATGCATCCCGCAGGCTAGTCGAGTAAAAACACGTGCGAGTGGATGCATCCCGCAGGCTAGTCGAGCACAAACACGTGCGAGAGGATGCATCCCGCAGGCTAGTCGAGCAAAAACACGTGCGAGAGGATGCATCCCGCAGGCTAGTCGAGTAAAAACACGTGCGAGACGATGCATCCCGCAGGCTAGTCGAGTAAAAACACGTGCGAGAGGATGCATCCCGCAGGCTAGTCGAGTAAAAACACGTGCGAGAGGATGCATCCCGCAGGCTAGTCGAGTAAAAACACGTGCGAAAGGATGCATCCCGCAGGCTAGTCGAGCACAAACACGTGCGACGTTTTGTGGGATGCGCATGCGCAGGTTTTGTGGGATGCGCATGCGCAGGTTTTGTGGGATGCGCATGCGCAGATTTTTTGGGATGCGCATGCGCAGGTTTTTTGGGATGCGCATGGCTAGTCGAGCAAAAACACGTGCGAGAGTATGCATCCCGCAGGGCAGTCGAGTAAAAACACGTGCGAGAGGATGCTTCCCGCAGGCTAGTCGAGTAAAAACACGTGCGAGAGGATGCATCCCGCAGGCTAGTCGAGCAAAAACACGTGCGAGAGGATGCATCCCGCAGGCTAGTCGAGCAAAAACACGTGCGAGAGGATGCATCCCGCAGGCTAGTCGAGTAAAAACACGTGCGAAAGGATGCATCCCGCAGGCTAGTCGAGCACAAACACGTGCGAGGTTTTGTGGGATGCGCATGCGCAGGTTTTGTGGGATGCGCATGCGCAGATTTTTTGGGATGCGCATGCGCAGGTTTTTTGGGATGCGCATGGCTAGTCGAGCAAAAACACGTGCGAGAGGATGCATCCCGCAGGCTAGTCGAGTAAAAACACGTGCGAGACGATGCATCCCGCAGGCTAGTCGAGTAAAAACACGTGCGAGAGGATGCATCCCGCAGGCTAGTCGAGTAAAAACACGTGCGAGAGGATGCATCCCGCAGGCTAGTCGAGTAAAAACACGTGCGAGAGGATGCATCCCGCAGGCTAGTCGAGTAAAAACACGTGCGAGGTTTTGTGGGATGCGCATGCGCAGGTTTTTTGGGATGCGCATGCGCAGGTTTTTTGGGATGCGCATGGCTAGTCGAGCAAAAACACGTGCGAGAGGATGCATCCCGCAGGCTAGTCGAGTAAAAACACGTGCGAGAGGATGCATCCCGCAGGCTAGTCGAGTAAAAACACGTGCGAGAGGATGCATCCCGCAGGCTAGTCGAGCAAAAACACGTGCGAGAGGATGCATCCCGCAGGCTAGTCGAGTAAAAACACGTGCGAGAGGATGCTTCCCGCAGGCTAGTCGAGTAAAAACACGTGCGAGTGGATGCATCCCGCAGGCTAGTCGAGTAAAGCACGTGCGAGGTTTTGTGGGATGCGCATACGCAGGTTTTGTGGGATGCGCATACGCAGGTTTTGTGGGATGCGCATGCGCAGGTTTTATGGGATGCGCATGGCTAGTCGAGCAAAAACACGAGCGAGAGGATGCATCCCGCAGGGTAGTCGAGTAAAAACACGTGCGAGAGGATGCATCCCGCAGGCTAGTCGAGCAAAAACACGTGCGAGAGGATGCATCCCGCAGGCTAGTCGCGTAAAAACACGTGCGAGAGGATGCATCCCGCAGGCTAGTCGAGCAAAAACACGTGCGAGAGGATGCATCCCGCAGGCTAGTCGAGCAAAAACACGTGCGAGAGGATGCTTCCCGCAGGCTAGTCGAGCAAAAACACGTGCGAGAGGATGCATCCCGCAGGCTAGTCGAGTAAAAACACGTGCGAGAGGATGCATCCCGCAGGCTAGTCGAGCAAAAACACGTGCGAGAGGATGCATCCCGCAGGCTAGTCGAGCAAAAACACGTGCGAGAGGATGCATCCCGCAGGCTAGTCGAGTAAAAACACGTGCGAAAGGATGCATCCCGCAGGCTAGTCGAGCACAAACACGTGCGAGGTTTTGTGGGATGCGCATGCGCAGATTTTTTGGGATGCGCATGCGCAGGTTTTTTGGGATGCGCATGGCTAGTCGAGCAAAAACACGTGCGAGATGATGCATCCCGCAGGCTAGCCGAGCAAAAACACGTGCGAGAGGATGCATCCCGCAGGCTAGTCGAGTAAAAACACGTGCGAGGTATTGTGGGATGCGCATGCGCAGGTTTTGTGGGATGCGCATGCGCAGGTTTTTTGGGATGCGCATGTGCAGGTTTTTTGGGATGCGCATGGCTAGTCGAGCAAAAACACGTGCGAGAGGATGCATCCCGCAGGCTAGTCGAGTAAAAACACGTGCGAGAGGATGCATCCCGCAGGCTAGTCGTGTAAAAACACGTGCGAGGTTTTGTGGGATGCGCTACGCAGGTTTTGTGGGATGCGCATGCGCAGGTTTTGTGGGATGCGCATGCGCAGGTTTTTTGGGATGCGCATGCGCAGGTTTTTTGGGATGCGCATGGCTAGTCGAGCAAAAACACGTGCGAGAGGATGCATCCCGCAGGGTAGTCGAGCAAAAACACGTGCGAGAGGATGCATCCCGCAGGCTAGTCGAGCAAAAACACGTGCGAGAGGATGCATCCCGCAGGCTAGTCGAGTAAAAACACGTGCGAGAGGATGCATCCCGCAGGCTAGTCGAGCACAAACACGTGCGAGAGGATGCATCCCGCAGGCTAGTCGAGCAAAAACACGTGCGAAAGGATGCATTCCGCAGGCTAGTCGAGCACAAACACGTGCGAGGTTTTGTGGGATGCGCATGCGCAGGTTTTGTGGGATGCGCATGCGCAGATTTTTTGGGATGCGCATGCGCAGGTTTTTTGGGATGCGCATGGCTAGTCGAGCAAAAACACGTGCGAGAGGATGCATCCCGCAGGCTAGTCGAGTAAAAACACGTGCGAGGTTTTGTGAGATGCGCATGCCTAGTCGAGCAAAAACACGTGCGAGAGGATGCATCCCGCAGGCTAGTCGAGCAAAAACACGTGCGAGAGGATGCATCCCGCAGGCTAGTCGAGCAAAAACACGTGCGAGAGGATGCATCCCGCAGGCTAGTCGAGCAAAAACACGTGCGAGAGGATGCATCCCGCAGGCTAGTCGAGTAAAAACACGTGCGAAAGGATGCATCCCGCAGGCTAGTCGAGCACAAACACGTGCGAGGTTTTGTGGGATGCGCATGCGCAGATTTTTTGGGATGCGCATGCGCAGGTTTTTTGGGATGCGCATGGCTAGTCGAGCAAAAACACGTGCGAGAGGATGCATCCCGCAGGCTAGTCGAGTAAAAACACGTGCGAGGTTTTGTGGGATGCGCATGCGCAGGTTTTGTGGGATGCGCATGTGCAGGTTTTTTGGGATGCGCATGGCTAGTCGAGCAAAAACACGTGCGAGAGGATGCATCCCGCAGGCTAGTCGAGTAAAAACACGTGCGAGAGGATGCATCCCGCAGGCTAGTCGAGTAAAAACACGTGCGAGGTTTTGTGGGATGCGCATACGCAGGTTTTGTGGGATGCGCATGCGCAGGTTTTTTGGGATGCGCATGCGCAGGTTTTTTGGGATGCGCATGGCTAGTCGAGCAAAAACACGTGCGAGAGGATGCATCCCGCAGGCTAGTCGAGCAAAAACACGTGCGAGAGGATGCATCCCGCAGGCTAGTCGAGTAAAAACACGTGCGAAAGGATGCATCCCGCAGGCTAGTCGAGCACAAACACGTGCGAGGTTTTGTGGGATGCGCATGCGCAGGTTTTGTGGGATGCGCATGCGCAGGTTTTTTGGGATGCGCATGGCTAGTCGAGCAAAAACACGTGCGAGAGGATGCATCCCGCAGGCTAGTCGAGTAAAAACACGTGCGAAAGGATGCATCCCGCAGGCTAGTCGAGCACAAACACGTGCGAGGTTTTGTGGGATGCGCATGCGCAGGTTTTGTGGGATGCGCATGCGCAGATTTTTTGGGATGCGCATGCGCAGGTTTTTTGGGATGCGCATGGCTAGTCGAGCAAAAACACGTGCGAGAGGATGCATCCCGCAGGCTAGCCGAGCAAAAACACGTGCGAGAGGATGCATCCCGCAGGCTAGTCGAGTAAAAACACGTGCGAGGTATTGTGGGATGCGCATGCGCAGGTTTTGTGGGATGCGCATGCGCAGGTTTTTTGGGATGCGCATGTGCAGGTTTTTTGGGATGCGCATGGCTAGTCGAGCAAAAACACGTGCGAGAGGATGCATCCCGCAGGCTAGTCGAGTAAAAACACGTGCGAGAGGATGCATCCCGCAGGCTAGTCGAGTAAAAACACGTGCGAGGTTTTGTGGGATGCGCATACGCAGGTTTTGTGGGATGCGCATGCGCAGGTTTTTTGGGATGCGCATGCGCAGGTTTTTTGGGATGCGCATGCTCAGGTTTTTTGGGATGCGCATGGCTAGTCGAGCAAAAACACGTGCGAGAGGATGCATCCCGCAGGCTAGTCGAGCACAAACACGTGCGAGAGGATGCATCCCGCAGGCTAGTCGAGCAAAAACACGTGCGAAAGGATGCATCCCGCAGGCTAGTCGAGCACAAACACGTGCGAGGTTTTGTGGGATGCGCATGCGCAGGTTTTGTGGGATGCGCATGCGCAGATTTTTTGGGATGCGCATGCGCAGGTTTTTTGGGATGCGCATGCCTAGTCGAGCAAAAACACGTGCGAGAGGATGCATCCCGCAGGCTAGTCGAGCAAAAACACGTGCGAGAGGATGCATCCCGCAGGCTAGTCGAGCAAAAACACGTGCGAGAGGATGCATCCCGCAGGCTAGTCGAGTAAAAACACGTGCGAGGTTTTGTGGGATGCGCATGCGCAGGTTTTGTGGGATGCGCATGTGCAGGTTTTTTGGGATGCGCATGGCTAGTCGAGCAAAAACACGTGCAAGAGGATGCATCCCGCAGGCTAGTCGAGTAAAAACACGTGCGAGAGGATGCATCCCGCAGGCTAGTCGAGTAAAAACACGTGCGAGGTTTTGTGGGATGCGCATACGCAGGTTTTGTGGGATGCGCATGCGCAGGTTTTTTGGGATGCGCATGCGCAGGTTTTTTGGGATGCGCATGGCTAGTCGAGCAAAAACACGTGCGAGAGGATGCATCCCGCAGGCTAGTCGAGCAAAAACACGTGCGAGAGGATGCATCCCGCAGGCTAGTCGAGTAAAAACACGTGCGAAAGGATGCATCCCGCAGGCTAGTCGAGCACAAACACGTGCGAGGTTTTGTGGGATGCGCATGCGCAGGTTTTGTGGGATGCGCATGGCTAGTCGAGCAAAAACACGTGCGAGAGGATGCATCCCGCAGGCTAGTCGAGTAAAAACACGTGCGAGAGGATGCATCCCGCAGGCTAGTCGAGTAAAAACACGTGCGAGGTATTGTGGGATGCGCATGCGCAGGTTTTGTGGGATGCGCATGCGCAGGTTATTTGGGATGCGCATGTGCAGGTTTTTTGGGATGCGCATGGCTAGTCGAGCAAAAACACGTGCGAGAGGATGCATCCCGCAGGCTAGTCGAGCAAAAACACGTGCGAGAGGATGCATCCCGCAGGCTAGTAGAGTAAAAACTCGTGCGAAAGGATGCATCCCGCAGGCTAGTCGAGCACAAACACGTGCGAGGTTTTGTGGGATGCGCATGCGCAGGTTTTGTGGGATGCGCATGCGCAGATTTTTTGGGATGCGCATACGCAGGTTTTTTGGGATGCGCATGGCTAGTCGAGCAAAAACACGTGCGAGAGGATGCATCCCGCAGGCTAGCCGAGCAAAAACACGAGCGAGAGGATGCATCCCGCAGGCTAGTCGAGTAAAGCACGTGCGAGGTTTTGTGGGATGCGCATACGCAGGTTTTGTGGGATGCGCATACGCAGGTTTTGTGGGATGCGCATGCGCAGGTTTTATGGGATGCGCATGGCTAGTCGAGCAAAAACACGAGCGAGAGGATGCATCCCGCAGGGTAGTCGAGTAAAAACACGTGCGAGAGGATGCATCCCGCAGGCTAGTCGAGCAAAAACACGTGCGAGAGGATGCATCCCGCAGGCTAGTCGCGTAAAAACACGTGCGAGAGGATGCATCCCGCAGGCTAGTCGAGCAAAAACACGTGCGAGAGGATGCATCCCGCAGGCTAGTCGAGCAAAAACACGTGCGAGAGGATGCTTCCCGCAGGCTAGTCGAGCAAAAACACGTGCGAGAGGATGCATCCCGCAGGCTAGTCGAGTAAAAACACGTGCGAGAGGATGCATCCCGCAGGCTAGTCGAGCAAAAACACGTGCGAGAGGATGCATCCCGCAGGCTAGTCGAGCAAAAACACGTGCGAGAGGATGCATCCCGCAGGCTAGTCGAGTAAAAACACGTGCGAGAGGATGCATCCTGCAGGCTAGTCGAGTAAAAACACGTGCGAGAGGATGCATCCCGCAGGCTAGTCGAGCAAAAACACGTGCGAGAGGATGCATCCCGCAGGCTAGTCGAGCAAAAACACGTGCGAGAGGATGCATCCCGCAGGCTAGTCGAGTAAAAACACGTGCGGGAGGATGCATCCCGCAGGCTAGTCGAGCACAAACACGTGCGAGAGAATGCATCCCGCAGGCTAGTCGAGCACAAACACGTGCGAGAGGATGCATCCCGCAGGCTAGTCGAGCAAAAACACGTGCGAGAGGATGCATCCCGCAGGCTAGTCGAGTAAAAACACGTGCGAAAGGATGCATACCGCAGTCTAGTCGAGCACAAACACGTGCGAGGTTTTGTGGGATGCGCATGCGCAGGTTTTGTGGGATGCGCATGCGCAGATTTTTTGGGATGCGCATGGCTAGTCGAGCAAAAACACGTGTGAGAGGATGCATCCCGCAGGCTAGTCGAGCAAAAACACGTGCGACAGGATGCATCCCGCAGGCTAGTCGAGTAAAAACACGTGCGAAAGGATGCATCCCGCAGGCTAGTCGAGCACAAACACGTGCGACGTTTTGTGGGATGCGCATGCGCAGGTTTTGTGGGATGCGCATGCGCAGATTTTTTGGGATGCGCATGCGCAGGTTTTTTGGGATGCGCATGCGCAGGTTTTTTGGGATGCGCATGCGCAGGTTTTTTGAGATGCGCATGGCTAGTCGAGCAAAAACACGTGCGAGAGGATGCATCCCGCAGGGTAGTCGAGTAAAAACACGTGCGAGAGGATGCATCCCGCAGGCTAGTCGAGTAAAAACACGTGCGAGAGGATGCATCCCGCAGGCTAGTCGAGCAAAAACACGTGCGAGAGGATGCATCCCGCAGGCTAGTCGAGCAAAAACACGTGCGAGAGGATGCATCCCGCAGGCTAGTCGAGTAAAAACACGTGCGAGTGGATGCATCCCGCAGGCTAGTCGAGCACAAACACGTGCGAGAGGATGCATCCCGCAGGCTAGTCGAGCAAAAACACGTGCGAGAGGATGCATCCCGCAGGCTAGTCGAGTAAAAACACGTGCGAGACGATGCATCCCGCAGGCTAGTCGAGTAAAAACACGTGCGAGAGGATGCATCCCGCAGGCTAGTCGAGTAAAAACACGTGCGAGAGGATGCATCCCGCAGGCTAGTCGAGTAAAAACACGTGCGAAAGGATGCATCCCGCAGGCTAGTCGAGCACAAACACGTGCGAGGTTTTGTGGGATGCGCATGCGCAGGTTTTGTGGGATGCGCATGCGCAGATTTTTTGGGATGCGCATGCGCAGGTTTTTTGGGATGCGCATGGCTAGTCGAGCAAAAACACGTGCGAGAGGACGCATCCCGCAGGCTAGTCGAGCAAAAACACGTGCGAGAGGATGCATCCCGCAGGCTAGTCGAGTAAAAACACGTGCGAGAGGATGCATCCCGCAGGCTAGTCGAGCACAAACACGTGCGAGGTTTTGTGGGATGCGCATGCGCAGGTTTTGTGGGATGCGCATGCGCAGATTTTTTGGGATGCGCATGCGCAGGTTTTTTGGGATGCGCATGGCTAGTCGAGCAAAAACACGTGCGAGAGGATGCATCCCGCAGGCTAGTCGAGCAAAAACACGTGCGAGAGGATGCATCCCGCAGGCTAGTCGAGTAAAAACACGTGCGAGAGTATGCATCCCGCAGGCTAGTCGAGCAAAAACACGTGCGAGAGGATGTATCCCGCAGGCTAGTCGAGCAAAAACACGTGCGAGAGGATGCATCCCGCAGGCTAGTCGAGTAAAAACACGTGCGAGAGGATGCATCCCGCAGGCTAGTCGAGCACAAACACGTGCGAGAGGATGCATCCCGCAGGCTAGTCGAGCAAAAACACGTGCGAGAGGATGCATCCCGCAGGCTAGTCGAGTAAAAACACGTGCGAAAGGATGCATCCCGCAGTCTAGTCGAGCACAAACACGTGCGAGGTTTTGTGGGATGCGCATGCGCAGGTTTTTTGGGATGCGCATGTGCAGGTTTTTTGGGATGCGCATGGCTAGTCGAGCAAAAACACGTGCGAGAGGATGCATCCCGCAGGCTAGTCGAGTAAAAACACGTGCGAGAGGATGCATCCCGCAGGCTAGTCGTGTAAAAACACGTGCGAGGTTTTGTGGGATGCGCTACGCAGGTTTTGTGGGATGCGCATGCGCAGGTTTTGTGGGATGCGCATGCGCAGGTTTTTTGGGATGCGCATGCGCAGGTTTTTTGGGATGCGCATGGCTAGTCGAGCAAAAACACGTGCGAGAGGATGCATCCCGCAGGGTAGTCGAGCAAAAACACGTGCGAGAGGATGCATCCCGCAGGCTAGTCGAGCAAAAACACGTGCGAGAGGATGCATCCCGCAGGCTAGTCGAGTAAAAACACGTGCGAGAGGATGCATCCCGCAGGCTAGTCGAGCACAAACACGTGCGAGAGGATGCATCCCGCAGGCTAGTCGAGCAAAAACACGTGCGAAAGGATGCATTCCGCAGGCTAGTCGAGCACAAACACGTGCGAGGTTTTGTGGGATGCGCATGCGCAGGTTTTGTGGGATGCGCATGCGCAGATTTTTTGGGATGCGCATGCGCAGGTTTTTTGGGATGCGCATGGCTAGTCGAGCAAAAACACGTGCGAGAGGATGCATCCCGCAGGCTAGTCGAGTAAAAACACGTGCGAGGTTTTGTGAGATGCGCATGCCTAGTCGAGCAAAAACACGTGCGAGAGGATGCATCCCGCAGGCTAGTCGAGCAAAAACACGTGCGAGAGGATGCATCCCGCAGGCTAGTCGAGCAAAAACACGTGCGAGAGGATGCATCCCGCAGGCTAGTCGAGCAAAAACACGTGCGAGAGGATGCATCCCGCAGGCTAGTCGAGTAAAAACACGTGCGAAAGGATGCATCCCGCAGGCTAGTCGAGCACAAACACGTGCGAGGTTTTGTGGGATGCGCATGCGCAGATTTTTTGGGATGCGCATGCGCAGGTTTTTTGGGATGCGCATGGCTAGTCGAGCAAAAACACGTGCGAGAGGATGCATCCCGCAGGCTAGTCGAGTAAAAACACGTGCGAGGTTTTGTGGGATGCGCATGCGCAGGTTTTGTGGGATGCGCATGTGCAGGTTTTTTGGGATGCGCATGGCTAGTCGAGCAAAAACACGTGCGAGAGGATGCATCCCGCAGGCTAGTCGAGTAAAAACACGTGCGAGAGGATGCATCCCGCAGGCTAGTCGAGTAAAAACACGTGCGAGGTTTTGTGGGATGCGCATACGCAGGTTTTGTGGGATGCGCATGCGCAGGTTTTTTGGGATGCGCATGCGCAGGTTTTTTGGGATGCGCATGGCTAGTCGAGCAAAAACACGTGCGAGAGGATGCATCCCGCAGGCTAGTCGAGCAAAAACACGTGCGAGAGGATGCATCCCGCAGGCTAGTCGAGTAAAAACACGTGCGAAAGGATGCATCCCGCAGGCTAGTCGAGCACAAACACGTGCGAGGTTTTGTGGGATGCGCATGCGCAGGTTTTGTGGGATGCGCATGCGCAGGTTTTTTGGGATGCGCATGGCTAGTCGAGCAAAAACACGTGCGAGAGGATGCATCCCGCAGGCTAGTCGAGTAAAAACACGTGCGAAAGGATGCATCCCGCAGGCTAGTCGAGCACAAACACGTGCGAGGTTTTGTGGGATGCGCATGCGCAGGTTTTGTGGGATGCGCATGCGCAGATTTTTTGGGATGCGCATGCGCAGGTTTTTTGGGATGCGCATGGCTAGTCGAGCAAAAACACGTGCGAGAGGATGCATCCCGCAGGCTAGCCGAGCAAAAACACGTGCGAGAGGATGCATCCCGCAGGCTAGTCGAGTAAAAACACGTGCGAGGTATTGTGGGATGCGCATGCGCAGGTTTTGTGGGATGCGCATGCGCAGGTTTTTTGGGATGCGCATGTGCAGGTTTTTTGGGATGCGCATGGCTAGTCGAGCAAAAACACGTGCGAGAGGATGCATCCCGCAGGCTAGTCGAGTAAAAACACGTGCGAGAGGATGCATCCCGCAGGCTAGTCGAGTAAAAACACGTGCGAGGTTTTGTGGGATGCGCATACGCAGGTTTTGTGGGATGCGCATGCGCAGGTTTTTTGGGATGCGCATGCGCAGGTTTTTTGGGATGCGCATGCTCAGGTTTTTTGGGATGCGCATGGCTAGTCGAGCAAAAACACGTGCGAGAGGATGCATCCCGCAGGCTAGTCGAGCACAAACACGTGCGAGAGGATGCATCCCGCAGGCTAGTCGAGCAAAAACACGTGCGAAAGGATGCATCCCGCAGGCTAGTCGAGCACAAACACGTGCGAGGTTTTGTGGGATGCGCATGCGCAGGTTTTGTGGGATGCGCATGCGCAGATTTTTTGGGATGCGCATGCGCAGGTTTTTTGGGATGCGCATGCCTAGTCGAGCAAAAACACGTGCGAGAGGATGCATCCCGCAGGCTAGTCGAGCAAAAACACGTGCGAGAGGATGCATCCCGCAGGCTAGTCGAGCAAAAACACGTGCGAGAGGATGCATCCCGCAGGCTAGTCGAGTAAAAACACGTGCGAGGTTTTGTGGGATGCGCATGCGCAGGTTTTGTGGGATGCGCATGTGCAGGTTTTTTGGGATGCGCATGGCTAGTCGAGCAAAAACACGTGCAAGAGGATGCATCCCGCAGGCTAGTCGAGTAAAAACACGTGCGAGAGGATGCATCCCGCAGGCTAGTCGAGTAAAAACACGTGCGAGGTTTTGTGGGATGCGCATACGCAGGTTTTGTGGGATGCGCATGCGCAGGTTTTTTGGGATGCGCATGCGCAGGTTTTTTGGGATGCGCATGGCTAGTCGAGCAAAAACACGTGCGAGAGGATGCATCCCGCAGGCTAGTCGAGCAAAAACACGTGCGAGAGGATGCATCCCGCAGGCTAGTCGAGTAAAAACACGTGCGAAAGGATGCATCCCGCAGGCTAGTCGAGCACAAACACGTGCGAGGTTTTGTGGGATGCGCATGCGCAGGTTTTGTGGGATGCGCATGGCTAGTCGAGCAAAAACACGTGCGAGAGGATGCATCCCGCAGGCTAGTCGAGTAAAAACACGTGCGAGAGGATGCATCCCGCAGGCTAGTCGAGTAAAAACACGTGCGAGGTATTGTGGGATGCGCATGCGCAGGTTTTGTGGGATGCGCATGCGCAGGTTATTTGGGATGCGCATGTGCAGGTTTTTTGGGATGCGCATGGCTAGTCGAGCAAAAACACGTGCGAGAGGATGCATCCCGCAGGCTAGTCGAGCAAAAACACGTGCGAGAGGATGCATCCCGCAGGCTAGTAGAGTAAAAACTCGTGCGAAAGGATGCATCCCGCAGGCTAGTCGAGCACAAACACGTGCGAGGTTTTGTGGGATGCGCATGCGCAGGTTTTGTGGGATGCGCATGCGCAGATTTTTTGGGATGCGCATACGCAGGTTTTTTGGGATGCGCATGGCTAGTCGAGCAAAAACACGTGCGAGAGGATGCATCCCGCAGGCTAGCCGAGCAAAAACACGAGCGAGAGGATGCATCCCGCAGGCTAGTCGAGTAAAGCACGTGCGAGGTTTTGTGGGATGCGCATACGCAGGTTTTGTGGGATGCGCATACGCAGGTTTTGTGGGATGCGCATGCGCAGGTTTTATGGGATGCGCATGGCTAGTCGAGCAAAAACACGAGCGAGAGGATGCATCCCGCAGGGTAGTCGAGTAAAAACACGTGCGAGAGGATGCATCCCGCAGGCTAGTCGAGCAAAAACACGTGCGAGAGGATGCATCCCGCAGGCTAGTCGCGTAAAAACACGTGCGAGAGGATGCATCCCGCAGGCTAGTCGAGCAAAAACACGTGCGAGAGGATGCATCCCGCAGGCTAGTCGAGCAAAAACACGTGCGAGAGGATGCTTCCCGCAGGCTAGTCGAGCAAAAACACGTGCGAGAGGATGCATCCCGCAGGCTAGTCGAGTAAAAACACGTGCGAGAGGATGCATCCCGCAGGCTAGTCGAGCAAAAACACGTGCGAGAGGATGCATCCCGCAGGCTAGTCGAGCAAAAACACGTGCGAGAGGATGCATCCCGCAGGCTAGTCGAGTAAAAACACGTGCGAGAGGATGCATCCTGCAGGCTAGTCGAGTAAAAACACGTGCGAGAGGATGCATCCCGCAGGCTAGTCGAGCAAAAACACGTGCGAGAGGATGCATCCCGCAGGCTAGTCGAGCAAAAACACGTGCGAGAGGATGCATCCCGCAGGCTAGTCGAGTAAAAACACGTGCGGGAGGATGCATCCCGCAGGCTAGTCGAGCACAAACACGTGCGAGAGAATGCATCCCGCAGGCTAGTCGAGCACAAACACGTGCGAGAGGATGCATCCCGCAGGCTAGTCGAGCAAAAACACGTGCGAGAGGATGCATCCCGCAGGCTAGTCGAGTAAAAACACGTGCGAAAGGATGCATACCGCAGTCTAGTCGAGCACAAACACGTGCGAGGTTTTGTGGGATGCGCATGCGCAGGTTTTGTGGGATGCGCATGCGCAGATTTTTTGGGATGCGCATGGCTAGTCGAGCAAAAACACGTGTGAGAGGATGCATCCCGCAGGCTAGTCGAGCAAAAACACGTGCGACAGGATGCATCCCGCAGGCTAGTCGAGTAAAAACACGTGCGAAAGGATGCATCCCGCAGGCTAGTCGAGCACAAACACGTGCGACGTTTTGTGGGATGCGCATGCGCAGGTTTTGTGGGATGCGCATGCGCAGATTTTTTGGGATGCGCATGCGCAGGTTTTTTGGGATGCGCATGCGCAGGTTTTTTGGGATGCGCATGCGCAGGTTTTTTGAGATGCGCATGGCTAGTCGAGCAAAAACACGTGCGAGAGGATGCATCCCGCAGGGTAGTCGAGTAAAAACACGTGCGAGAGGATGCATCCCGCAGGCTAGTCGAGTAAAAACACGTGCGAGAGGATGCATCCCGCAGGCTAGTCGAGCAAAAACACGTGCGAGAGGATGCATCCCGCAGGCTAGTCGAGCAAAAACACGTGCGAGAGGATGCATCCCGCAGGCTAGTCGAGTAAAAACACGTGCGAGTGGATGCATCCCGCAGGCTAGTCGAGCACAAACACGTGCGAGAGGATGCATCCCGCAGGCTAGTCGAGCAAAAACACGTGCGAGAGGATGCATCCCGCAGGCTAGTCGAGTAAAAACACGTGCGAGACGATGCATCCCGCAGGCTAGTCGAGTAAAAACACGTGCGAGAGGATGCATCCCGCAGGCTAGTCGAGTAAAAACACGTGCGAGAGGATGCATCCCGCAGGCTAGTCGAGTAAAAACACGTGCGAAAGGATGCATCCCGCAGGCTAGTCGAGCACAAACACGTGCGAGGTTTTGTGGGATGCGCATGCGCAGGTTTTGTGGGATGCGCATGCGCAGATTTTTTGGGATGCGCATGCGCAGGTTTTTTGGGATGCGCATGGCTAGTCGAGCAAAAACACGTGCGAGAGGACGCATCCCGCAGGCTAGTCGAGCAAAAACACGTGCGAGAGGATGCATCCCGCAGGCTAGTCGAGTAAAAACACGTGCGAGAGGATGCATCCCGCAGGCTAGTCGAGCACAAACACGTGCGAGGTTTTGTGGGATGCGCATGCGCAGGTTTTGTGGGATGCGCATGCGCAGATTTTTTGGGATGCGCATGCGCAGGTTTTTTGGGATGCGCATGGCTAGTCGAGCAAAAACACGTGCGAGAGGATGCATCCCGCAGGCTAGTCGAGCAAAAACACGTGCGAGAGGATGCATCCCGCAGGCTAGTCGAGTAAAAACACGTGCGAGAGTATGCATCCCGCAGGCTAGTCGAGCAAAAACACGTGCGAGAGGATGTATCCCGCAGGCTAGTCGAGCAAAAACACGTGCGAGAGGATGCATCCCGCAGGCTAGTCGAGTAAAAACACGTGCGAGAGGATGCATCCCGCAGGCTAGTCGAGCACAAACACGTGCGAGAGGATGCATCCCGCAGGCTAGTCGAGCAAAAACACGTGCGAGAGGATGCATCCCGCAGGCTAGTCGAGTAAAAACACGTGCGAAAGGATGCATCCCGCAGTCTAGTCGAGCACAAACACGTGCGAGGTTTTGTGGGATGCGCATGCGCAGGTTTTGTGGGATGCGCATGCGCAGATTTTTTGGGATGCGCATGGCTAGTCGAGCAAAAACACGTGCGAGAGGATGCATCCCGCAGGCTAGTCGAGCAAAAACACGTGCGAGAGGATGCATCCCGCAGGCTAGTCGAGCACAAACACGTGCGAGGTTTTGTGGGATGCGCATGCGCAGGTTTTTTGGGATGCGCATGGCTAGTCGAGCAAAAACACGTGCGAGAGGATGCATCCCGCAGGCTAGTCGAGCAAAAACACGTGCGAGAGGATGCATCCCGCAGGCTAGTCGAGTAAAAACACGTGCGAGAGGATGCATCCCGCAGGCTAGTCGAGCAAAAACACGTGCGAGAGGATGCATCCCGCAGGCTAGTCGGGCAAAAACACGTGCGAGAGGATGCATCCCGCAGGCTAGTCGAGTAAAAACACGTGCGAGAGGATGCATCCCGCAGGCTAGTCGAGCACAAACACGTGCGAGAGGATGCATCCCGCAGGCTAGTCGAGCAAAAACACGTGCGAGAGGATGCATCCCGCAGGCTAGTCGAGTAAAAACACGTGCGAAAGGATGCATCCCGCAGTCTAGTCGAGCACAAACACGTGCGAGGTTTTGTGGGATGCGCATGCGCAGGTTTTGTGGGATGCGCATGCGCAGATTTTTTGGGATGCGCATGGCTAGTCGAGCAAAAACACGTGCGAGAGGATGCATCCCGCAGGCTAGTCGAGCAAAAACACGTGCGAGAGGATGCATCCCGCAGGCTAGTCGAGTAAAAACACGTGCGAAAGGATGCATCCCGCAGGCTAGTCGAGCACAAACACGTGCGAGGTTTTGTGGGATGCGCATGCGCAGGTTTTGTGGGATGCGCATGCGCAGATTTTTTGGGATGCGCATGCGCAGGTTTTTTGGGATGCGCATGGCTAGTCGAGCAAAAACACGTGCGAGAGGATGCATCCCGCAGGCTAGTCGAGTAAAAACACGTGCGAGACGATGCATCCCGCAGGCTAGTCGAGTAAAAACACGTGCGAGAGGATGCATCCCGCAGGCTAGTCGAGTAAAAACACGTGCGAGAGGATGCATCCCGCAGGCTAGTCGAGTAAAAACACGTGCGAGAGGATGCATCCCGCAGGCTAGTCGAGTAAAAACACGTGCGAGGTTTTGTGGGATGCGCATGCGCAGGTTTTTTGGGATGCGCATGCGCAGGTTTTTTGGGATGCGCATGGCTAGTCGAGCAAAAACACGTGCGAGAGGATGCATCCCGCAGGCTAGTCGAGTAAAAACACGTGCGAGAGGATGCATCCCGCAGGCTAGTCGAGTAAAAACACGTGCGAGAGGATGCATCCCGCAGGCTAGTCGAGCAAAAACACGTGCGAGAGGATGCATCCCGCAGGCTAGTCGAGCAAAAACACGTGCGAGAGGATGCATCCCGCAGGCTAGTCGCGTAAAAACACGTGCGAGAGGATGCATCCCGCAGGCTAGTCGAGCAAAAACACGTGCGAGAGGATGCATCCCGCAGGCTAGTCGAGCAAAAACACGTGCGAGAGGATGCTTCCCGCAGGCTAGTCGAGCAAAAACACGTGCGAGAGGATGCATCCCGCAGGCTAGTCGAGTAAAAACACGTGCGAGAGGATGCATCCCGCAGGCTAGTCGAGCAAAAACACGTGCGAGAGGATGCATCCCGCAGGCTAGTCGAGCAAAAACACGTGCGAGAGGATGCTTCCCGCAGGCTAGTCGAGCAAAAACACGTGCGAGAGGATGCATCCCGCAGGCTAGTCGAGTAAAAACACGTGCGAGAGGATGCATCCCGCAGGCTAGTCGAGCAAAAACACGTGCGAGAGGATGCATCCCGCAGGCTAGTCGAGCAAAAACACGTGCGAGAGGATGCATCCCGCAGGCTAGTCGAGTAAAAACACGTGCGAAAGGATGCATCCCGCAGGCTAGTCGAGCACAAACACGTGCGAGGTTTTGTGGGATGCGCATGCGCAGGTTTTGTGGGATGCGCATGCGCAGGTTTTTTGGGATGCGCATGTGCAGGTTTTTTGGGATGCGCATGGCTAGTCGAGCAAAAACACGTGCGAGAGGATGCATCCCGCAGGCTAGTCGAGTAAAAACACGTGCGAGAGGATGCATCCCGCAGGCTAGTCGAGTAAAAACACGTGCGAGGTTTTGTGGGATGCGCTACGCAGGTTTTGTGGGATGCGCATGCGCAGGTTTTGTGGGATGCGCATGCGCAGGTTTTTTGGGATGCGCATGCGCAGGTTTTTTGGGATGCGCATGGCTAGTCGAGCAAAAACACGTGCGAGAGGATGCATCCCGCAGGCTAGTCGAGTAAAAACACGTGCGAGAGGATGCATCCCGCAGGCTAGTCGAGTAAAAACACGTGCGAGGTTTTGTGGGATGCGCATACGCAGGTTTTGTGGGATGCGCATGCGCAGGTTTTTTGGGATGCGCATGCTCAGGTTTTTTGGGATGCGCATGGCTAGTCGAGCAAAAACACGTGCGAGAGGATGCATCCCGCAGGCTAGTCGAGCACAAACACGTGCGAGAGGATGCATCCCGCAGACTAGTCGAGCAAAAACACGTGCGAAAGGATGCATCCCGCAGGCTAGTCGAGCACAAACACGTGCGAGGTTTTGTGGGATGCGCATGCGCAGGTTTTGTGGGATGCGCATGCGCAGATTTTTTGGGATGCGCATGCGCAGGTTTTTTGGGATGCGCATGCCTAGTCGAGCAAAAACACGTGCGAGAGGATGCATCCCGCAGGCTAGTCGAGCAAAAACACGTGCGAGAGGATGCATCCCGCAGGCTAGTCGAGCAAAAACACGTGCGAGAGGATGCATCCCGCAGGCTAGTCGAGTAAAAACACGTGCGAGGTTTTGTGGGATGCGCATGCGCAGGTTTTGTGGGATGCGCATGTGCAGGTTTTTTGGGATGCGCATGGCTAGTCGAGCAAAAACACGTGCAAGAGGATGCATCCCGCAGGCTAGTCGAGTAAAAACACGTGCGAGAGGATGCATCCCGCAGGCTAGTCGAGTAAAAACACGTGCGAGGTTTTGTGGGATGCGCATACGCAGGTTTTGTGGGATGCGCATGCGCAGGTTTTTTGGGATGCGCATGCGCAGGTTTTTTGGGATGCGCATGGCTAGTCGAGCAAAAACACGTGCGAGAGGATGCATCCCGCAGGCTAGTCGAGCAAAAACACGTGCGAGAGGATGCATCCCGCAGGCTAGTCGAGTAAAAACACGTGCGAAAGGATGCATCCCGCAGGCTAGTCGAGCACAAACACGTGCGAGGTTTTGTGGGATGCGCATGCGCAGGTTTTGTGGGATGCGCATGGCTAGTCGAGCAAAAACACGTGCGAGAGGATGCATCCCGCAGGCTAGTCGAGTAAAAACACGTGCGAGAGGATGCATCCCGCAGGCTAGTCGAGTAAAAACACGTGCGAGGTATTGTGGGATGCGCATGCGCAGGTTTTGTGGGATGCGCATGCGCAGGTTATTTGGTATGCGCATGTGCAGGTTTTTTGGGATGCGCATGGCTAGTCGAGCAAAAACACGTGCGAGAGGATGCATCCCGCAGGCTAGTCGAGCAAAAACACGTGCGAGAGGATGCATCCCGCAGGCTAGTAGAGTAAAAACTCGTGCGAAAGGATGCATCCCGCAGGCTAGTCGAGCACAAACACGTGCGAGGTTTTGTGGGATGCGCATGCGCAGGTTTTGTGGGATGCGCATGCGCAGATTTTTTGGGATGCGCATGCGCAGGTTTTTTGGGATGCGCATGGCTAGTCGAGCAAAAACACGTGCGAGAGGATGCATCCCGCAGGCTAGCCGAGCAAAAACACGTGCGAGAGGATGCATCCCGCAGGCTAGTCGAGTAAAAACACGTGCGAGGTATTGTGGGATGCGCATGCGCAGGTTTTGTGGGATGCGCATGCGCAGGTTATTTGGGATGCGCATGTGCAGGTTTTTTGGGATGCGCATGGCTAGTCGAGCAAAAACACGTGCGAGAGGATGCATCCCGCAGGCTAGTCGAGCAAAAACACGTGCGAGAGGATGCATCCCGCAGACTAGTCGAGTAAAAACTCGTGCGAAAGGATGCATCCCGCAGGCTAGTCGAGCACAAACACGTGCGAGGTTTTGTGGGATGCGCATGCGCAGGTTTTGTGGGATGCGCATGCGCAGATTTTTTGGGATGCGCATGCGCAGGTTTTTTTGTTATGCGCAAGGCTAGTCGAGCAAAAACACGTGCAAGAGGATGCTTCCCGCAGGCTAGTCGAGTAAAAACACGTGCGAGGTTTTGTGGGATGCGCATGCGCAGGTTTTGTGGGATGCGCATGCGCAGGTTTTTTGGGATGCGCATGCCTAGTCGAGCAAAAACACGTGCGAGAGGATGCATCCCGCAGGCTAGTCGAGCAAAAACACGTGCGAGAGGATGCATCCCGCAGGCTAGTCGAGTAAAGACTCGTGCGAAAGGATGCATCCCGCAGGCTAGTCGAGCACAAACACGTGCGAGGTTTTGTGGGATGCGCATGCGCAGGTTTTTTGGGATGCGCATGCGCAGGTTTTTTGGGATGCGCATGGCTAGTCGAGCAAAAACACGTGCGAGAGGATGCATCCCGCAGGCTAGTCGAGTAAAAACACGTGCGAGAGGATGCATCCCGCAGGCTAGTCGAGTAAAAACACGTGCAAGAGGATGCTTCCCGCAGGCTAGTCGAGTAAAAACACGTGCGAGAGGATGCATCCCGCAGGCTAGTCGAGTAAAAACACGTGCGAGACGATGCATCCCGCAGGCTAGTCGAGTAAAAACACGTGCGAGAGGATGCATCCCGCAGGCTAGTCGAGTAGAAACACGTGCGAGAGGATGCATCCCGCAGGCTAGTCGAGTAAAAACACGTGCGAGAGGATGCATCCCGCAGGGTAGTCGAGTAAAAACACGTGCGAGGTTTTGTGGGATGCGCATGCGCAGGTTTTGTGGGATGCGCATGCGCAGGTTTTTTGGGATGCGCATGCGCAGGTTTTTTGGGATGCGCATGGCTAGTCGAGCAAAAACACGTGCGAGAGGATGCATCCCGCAGGCTAGCCGAGCAAAAACACGTGCGAGAGGATGCATCCCGCAGGCTAGTCGAGTAAAAACACGTGCGAGGTTTTGTGGGATGCGCATGCGCAGGTTTTGTGGGATGCGCATGTGCAGGTTTTTTGGGATGCGCATGCGCAGGTTTTTTGGGATGCGCATGGCTAGTCGAGCAAAAACACGTGCGAGAGGATGCATCCCGCAGGCTAGTCGAGCAAAAACACGTGCGAGAGGATGCATCCCGCAGGCTAGTCGAGTAAAAACACGTGCGAAAGGATGCATCCCGCAGGCTAGTCGAGCACAAACACGTGCGAGGTTTTGTGGGATGCGCATGCGCAGGTTTTGTGGGATGCGCATGCGCAGATTTTTTGGGATGCGCATGCGCAGGTTTTTTGGGATGCGCATGGCTAGTCGAGAAAAAACACGTGCGAGAGGATGCATCCCGCAGGCTAGCCGAGCAAAAACACGTGCGAGAGGATGCATCCCGCAGGCTAGTCGAGTAAAAACACGTGCGAGGTTTTGTGGGATGCGCATGCGCAGGTTTTGTGGGATGCGCATGTGCAGGTTTTTTGGGATGCGCATGGCTAGTCGAGCAAAAACACGTGCGAGAGGATGCATCCCGCAGGCTAGTCGAGTAAAAACACGTGCGAGAGGATGCATCCCGCAGGCTAGTCGAGTAAAAACACGTGCGAGGTTTTGTGGGATGCGCATACGCAGGTTTTGTGGGATGCGCATGCGCAGGTTTTTTGGGATGCGCATGCGCAGGTTTTTTGGGATGCGCATGCGCAGGTTTTTTGGGATGCGCATGGCTAGTCGAGCAAAAACACGTGCGAGAGGATGCATCCCGCAGGCTAGTCGAGCAAAAACACGTGCGAGAGGATGCATCCCGCAGGCTAGCCGAGTAAAAACACGTGCGAAAGGATGCATCACGCAGGCTAGTCGAGCACAAACACGTGCGAGGTTTTGTGGGATGCGCATGCGCAGATTTTTTGGGATGCGCATGCGCAGGTTTTTTGGGATGCGCATGCGCAGGTTTTTTGGGATGCGCATGGCTAGTCGAGCAAAAACACGTGCGAGAGGATGCATCCCGCAGGCTAGCCGAGCAAAAACACGTGCGAGAGGATGCATCCCGCAGGCTAGTCGAGTAAAAACACGTGCGAGGTTTTGTGGGATGCGCATGCGCAGGTTTTGTGGGATGCGCATGTGCAGGTTTTTTGGGATGCGCATGGCTAGTCGAGCAAAAACACGTGCGAGAGGATGCATCCCGCAGGCTAGTCGAGTAAAAACACGTGCGAGAGGATGCATCCCGCAGGCTAGTCGAGTAAAAACACGTGCGAGAGGATGCATCCCGCAGGCTAGTCGAGTAAAAACACGTGCGAGGTTTTGTGGGATGCGCATACGCAGGTTTTGTGGGATGCGCATGCGCAGGTTTTTTGGGATGCGCATGCGCAGGTTTTTTGGGATGCGCATGGCTAGTCGAGCAAAAACACGTGCGAGAGGATGCATCCCGCAGGCTAGTCGAGCAAAAACACGTGCGAGAGGATGCATCCCGCAGGCTAGTCGAGTAAAAACACGTGCGAAAGGATGCATCCCGCAGGCTAGTCGAGCACAAACACGTGCGAGGTTTTGTGGGATGCGCATGCGCAGGTTTTTTGGGATGCGCATGGCTAGTCGAGCAATAACACGTGCGAGAGGATGCATCCCGCAGGCTAGTCGAGTAAAAACACGTGCGAAAGGATGCATCCCGCAGGCTAGTCGAGCACAAACACGTGCGAGGTTTTGTGGGATGCGCATGCGCAGGTTTTGTGGGATGCGCATGCGCAGATTTTTTGGGATGCGCATGCGCAGGTTTTTTGGGATGCGCATGGCTAGTCGAGCAAAAACACGTGCGAGAGGATGCATCCCGCAGGCTAGCCGAGCAAAAACACGTGCGAGAGGATGCATCCCGCAGGCTAGTCGAGTAAAAACACGTGCGAGGTATTGTGGGATGCGCATGCGCAGGTTTTGTGGGATGCGCATGCGCAGGTTTTTTGGGATGCGCATGTGCAGGTTTTTTGGGATGCGCATGGCTAGTCGAGCAAAAACACGTGCGAGAGGATGCATCCCGCAGGCTAGCCGAGCAAAAACACGTGCGAGAGGATGCATCCCGCAGGCTAGTCGAGTAAAAACACGTGCGAGGTTTTGTGGGATGCGCATGCGCAGGTTTTGTGGGATGCGCATGTGCAGGTTTTTTGGGATGCGCATGGCTAGTCGAGCAAAAACACGTGCGAGAGGATGCATCCCGCAGGCTAGTCGAGTAAAAACACGTGCGAGAGGATGCATCCCGCAGGCTAGTCGAGTAAAAACACGTGCGAGGTTTTGTGGGATGCGCATACGCAGGTTTTGTGGGATGCGCATGCGCAGGTTTTTTGGGATGCGCATGCGCAGGTTTTTTGGGATGCGCATGGCTAGTCGAGCAAAAACACGTGCGAGAGGATGCATCCCGCAGGCTAGTCGAGCAAAAACACGTGCGAGAGGATGCATCCCGCAGGCTAGCCGAGTAAAAACACGTGCGAAAGGATGCATCCCGCAGGCTAGTCGAGCACAAACACGTGCGAGGTTTTGTGGGATGCGCATGCGCAGATTTTTTGGGATGCGCATGCGCAGATTTTTTGGGATGCGCATGCGCAGGTTTTTTGGGATGCGCATGGCTAGTCGAGCAAAAACACGTGCGAGAGGATGCATCCCGCAGGCTAGCCTAGCAAAAACACGTGCGAGAGGATGCATCCCGCAGGCTAGTCGAGTAAAAACACGTGCGAGGTTTTGTGGGATGCGCATGCGCAGGTTTTGTGGGATGCGCATGTGCAGGTTTTTTGGGATGCGCATGCGCAGGTTTTTTGGGATGCGCATGCTCAGGTTTTTTGGGATGCGCATGGCTAGTCGAGCAAAAACACGTGCGAGAGGATGCATCCCGCAGGCTAGTCGAGCACAAACACGTGCGAGAGGATGCATCCCGCAGGCTAGTCGAGCAAAAACACGTGCGAAAGGATGCATCCCGCAGGCTAGTCGAGCACAAACACGTGCGAGGTTTTGTGGGATGCGCATGCGCAGGTTTTGTGGGATGCGCATGCGCAGATTTTTTGGGATGCGCATGCGCAGGTTTTTTGGGATGCGCATGCCTAGTCGAGCAAAAACACGTGCGAGAGGATGCATCCCGCAGGCTAGTCGAGCAAAAACACGTGCGAGAGGATGCATCCCGCAGGCTAGTCGAGCAAAAACACGTGCGAGAGGATGCATCCCGCAGGCTAGTCGAGTAAAAACACGTGCGAGGTTTTGTGGGATGCGCATGCGCAGGTTTTGTGGGATGCGCATGTGCAGGTTTTTTGGGATGCGCATGGCTAGTCGAGCAAAAACACGTGCAAGAGGATGCATCCCGCAGGCTAGTCGAGTAAAAACACGTGCGAGAGGATGCATCCCGCAGGCTAGTCGAGTAAAAACACGTGCGAGGTTTTGTGGGATGCGCATACGCAGGTTTTGTGGGATGCGCATGCGCAGGTTTTTTGGGATGCGCATGCGCAGGTTTTTTGGGATGCGCATGGCTAGTCGAGCAAAAACACGTGCGAGAGGATGCATCCCGCAGGCTAGTCGAGCAAAAACACGTGCGAGAGGATGCATCCCGCAGGCTAGTCGAGTAAAAACACGTGCGAAAGGATGCATCCCGCAGGCTAGTCGAGCACAAACACGTGCGAGGTTTTGTGGGATGCGCATGCGCAGGTTTTGTGGGATGCGCATGGCTAGTCGAGCAAAAACACGTGCGAGAGGATGCATCCCGCAGGCTAGTCGAGTAAAAACACGTGCGAGAGGATGCATCCCGCAGGCTAGTCGAGTAAAAACACGTGCGAGGTATTGTGGGATGCGCATGCGCAGGTTTTGTGGGATGCGCATGCGCAGGTTATTTGGGATGCGCATGTGCAGGTTTTTTGGGATGCGCATGGCTAGTCGAGCAAAAACACGTGCGAGAGGATGCATCCCGCAGGCTAGTCGAGCAAAAACACGTGCGAGAGGATGCATCCCGCAGGCTAGTCGAGCAAAAACACGTGCGAGAGGATGCATCCCGCAGGCTAGTAGAGTAAAAACTCGTGCGAAAGGATGCATCCCGCAGGCTAGTCGAGCACAAACACGTGCGAGGTTTTGTAGGATGCGCATGCGCAGGTTTTGTGGGATGCGCATGCGCAGATTTTTTGGGATGCGCATGCGCAGGTTTTTTGGGATGCGCATGGCTAGTCGAGCAAAAACACGTGCGAGAGGATGCATCCCGCAGGCTAGCCGAGCAAAAACACGTGCGAGAGGATGCATCCCGCAGGCTAGTCGAGTAAAAACACGTGCGAGGTATTGTGGGATGCGCATGCGCAGGTTTTGTGGGATGCGCATGCGCAGGTTATTTGGGATGCGCATGTGCAGGTTTTTTGGGATGCGCATGGCTAGTCGAGCAAAAACACGTGCGAGAGGATGCATCCCGCAGGCTAGTCGAGCAAAAACACGTGCGAGAGGATGCATCCCGCAGGCTAGTCGAGTAAAAACTCGTGCGAAAGGATGCATCCCGCAGGCTAGTCGAGCACAAACACGTGCGAGGTTTTGTGGGATGCGCATGCGCAGGTTTTGTGGGATGCGCATGCGCAGATTTTTTGGGATGCGCATGCGCAGGTTTTTTGGGATGCGCAAGGCTAGTCGAGCAAAAACACGTGCAAGAGGATGCTTCCCGCAGGCTAGTCGAGTAAAAACACGTGCGAGGTTTTGTGGGATGCGCATGCGCAGGTTTTGTGGGATGCGCATGCGCAGGTTTTTTGGGATGCGCATGCCTAGTCGAGCAAAAACACGTGCGAGAGGATGCATCCCGCAGGCTAGTCGAGCAAAAACACGTGCGAGAGGATGCATCCCGCAGGCTAGTCGAGTAAAGACTCGTGCGAAAGGATGCATCCCGCAGGCTAGTCGAGCACAAACACGTGCGAGGTTTTGTGGGATGCGCATGCGCAGGTTTTTTGGGATGCGCATGCGCAGGTTTTTTGGGATGCGCATGGCTAGTCGAGCAAAAACACGTGCGAGAGGATGCATCCCGCAGGCTAGTCGAGTAAAAACACGTGCGAGAGGATGCATCCCGCAGGCTAGTCGAGTAAAAACACGTGCAAGAGGATGCTTCCCGCAGGCTAGTCGAGTAAAAACACGTGCGAGAGGATGCATCCCGCAGGCTAGTCGAGTAAAAACACGTGCGAGACGATGCATCCCGCAGGCTAGTCGAGTAAAAACACGTGCGAGAGGATGCATCCCGCAGGCTAGTCGAGTAGAAACACGTGCGAGAGGATGCATCCCGCAGGCTAGTCGAGTAAAAACACGTGCGAGAGGATGCATCCCGCAGGGTAGTCGAGTAAAAACACGTGCGAGGTTTTGTGGGATGCGCATGCGCAGGTTTTGTGGGATGCGCATGCGCAGGTTTTTTGGGATGCGCATGCGCAGGTTTTTTGGGATGCGCATGGCTAGTCGAGCAAAAACACGTGCGAGAGGATGCATCCCGCAGGCTAGCCGAGCAAAAACACGTGCGAGAGGATGCATCCCGCAGGCTAGTCGAGTAAAAACACGTGCGAGGTTTTGTGGGATGCGCATGCGCAGGTTTTGTGGGATGCGCATGTGCAGGTTTTTTGGGATGCGCATGGCTAGTCGAGCAAAAACACGTGCGAGAGGATGCATCCCGCAGGCTAGTCGAGTAAAAACACGTGCGAGAGGATGCATCCCGCAGGCTAGTCGAGTAAAAACACGTGCGAGGTTTTGTGGGATGCGCATACGCAGGTTTTGTGGGATGCGCATGCGCAGGTTTTTTGGGATGCGCATGCGCAGGTTTTTTGGGATGCGCATGGCTAGTCGAGCAAAAACACGTGCGAGAGGATGCATCCCGCAGGCTAGTCGAGCAAAAACACGTGCGAGAGGATGCATCCCGCAGGCTAGTCGAGTAAAAACACGTGCGAAAGGATGCATCCCGCAGGCTAGTCGAGCTCAAACACGTGCGAGGTTTTGTGGGATGCGCATGCGCAGGTTTTGTGGGATGCGCATGCGCAGATTTTTTGGGATGCGCATGCGCAGGTTTTTTGGGATGCGCATGGCTAGTCGAGCAAAAACACGTGCGAGAGGATGCATCCCGCAGGCTAGCCGAGCAAAAACACGTGCGAGAGGATGCATCCCGCAGGCTAGTCGAGTAAAAACACGTGCGAGGTTTTGTGGGATGCGCATGCGCAGGTTTTGTGGGATGCGCATGTGCAGGTTTTTTGGGATGCGCATGGCTAGTCGAGCAAAAACACGTGCGAGAGGATGCATCCCGCAGGCTAGTCGAGTAAAAACACGTGCGAGAGGATGCATCCCGCAGGCTAGTCGAGTAAAAACACGTGCGAGGTTTTGTGGGATGCGCATACGCAGGTTTTGTGGGATGCGCATGCGCAGGTTTTTTGGGATGCGCATGCGCAGGTTTTTTGGGATGCGCATGCGCAGGTTTTTTGGGATGCGCATGGCTAGTCGAGCAAAAACACGTGCGAGAGGATGCATCCCGCAGGCTAGTCGAGCAAAAACACGTGCGAGAGGATGCATCCCGCAGGCTAGCCGAGTAAAAACACGTGCGAAAGGATGCATCACGCAGGCTAGTCGAGCACAAACACGTGCGAGGTTTTGTGGGATGCGCATGCGCAGATTTTTTGGGATGCGCATGCGCAGGTTTTTTGGGATGCGCATGGCTAGTCGAGCAAAAACACGTGCGAGAGGATGCATCCCGCAGGCTAGCCGAGCAAAAACACGTGCGAGAGGATGCATCCCGCAGGCTAGTCGAGTAAAAACACGTGCGAGGTTTTGTGGGATGCGCATGCGCAGGTTTTGTGGGATGCGCATGTGCAGGTTTTTTGGGATGCGCATGGCTAGTCGAGCAAAAACACGTGCGAGAGGATGCATCCCGCAGGCTAGTCGAGTAAAAACACGTGCGAGAGGATGCATCCCGCAGGCTAGTCGAGTAAAAACACGTGCGAGGTTTTGTGGGATGCGCATACGCAGGTTTTGTGGGATGCGCATGCGCAGGTTTTTTGGGATGCGCATGCGCAGGTTTTTTGGGATGCGCATGGCTAGTCGAGCAAAAACACGTGCGAGAGGATGCATCCCGCAGGCTAGTCGAGCAAAAACACGTGCGAGAGGATGCATCCCGCAGGCTAGTCGAGTAAAAACACGTGCGAAAGGATGCATCCCGCAGGCTAGTCGAGCACAAACACGTGCGAGGTTTTGTGGGATGCGCATGCGCAGGTTTTTTGGGATGCGCATGGCTAGTCGAGCAATAACACGTGCGAGAGGATGCATCCCGCAGGCTAGTCGAGTAAAAACACGTGCGAAAGGATGCATCCCGCAGGCTAGTCGAGCACAAACACGTGCGAGGTTTTGTGGGATGCGCATGCGCAGGTTTTGTGGGATGCGCATGCGCAGATTTTTTGGGATGCGCATGCGCAGGTTTTTTGGGATGCGCATGGCTAGTCGAGCAAAAACACGTGCGAGAGGATGCATCCCGCAGGCTAGCCGAGCAAAAACACGTGCGAGAGGATGCATCCCGCAGGCTAGTCGAGTAAAAACACGTGCGAGGTATTGTGGGATGCGCATGCGCAGGTTTTGTGGGATGCGCATGCGCAGGTTTTTTGGGATGCGCATGTGCAGGTTTTTTGGGATGCGCATGGCTAGTCGAGCAAAAACACGTGCGAGAGGATGCATCCCGCAGGCTAGTCGAGTAAAAACACGTGCGAGAGGATGCATCCCGCAGGCTAGTCGAGTAAAAACACGTGCGAGGTTTTGTGGGATGCGCATACGCAGGTTTTGTGGGATGCGCATGCGCAGGTTTTTTGGGATGCGCATGCGCAGGTTTTTTGGGATGCGCATGCGCAGGTTTTTTGGGATGCGCATGGCTAGTCGAGCAAAAACACGTGCGAGAGGATGCATCCCGCAGGCTAGTCGAGCAAAAACACGTGCGAGAGGATGCATCCCGCAGGCTAGTCGAGCAAAAACACGTGCGAAAGGATGCATCCCGCAGGCTAGTCGAGTAAAAACACGTGCGAAAGGATGCATCCCGCAGGCTAGTCGAGCACAAACACGTGCGAGGTTTTGTGGGATGCGCATGCGCAGGTTTTTTGGGATGCGCATGGCTAGTCGAGCAATAACACGTGCGAGAGGATGCATCCCGCAGGCTAGTCGAGTAAAAACACGTGCGAAAGGATGCATCCCGCAGGCTAGTCGAGCACAAACACGTGCGAGGTTTTGTGGGATGCGCATGCGCAGGTTTTGTGGGATGCGCATGCGCAGATTTTTTGGGATGCGCATGCGCAGGTTTTTTGGGATGCGCATGGCTAGTCGAGCAAAAACACGTGCGAGAGGATGCATCCCGCAGGCTAGCCGAGCAAAAACACGTGCGAGAGGATGCATCCCGCAGGCTAGTCGAGTAAAAACACGTGCGAGGTATTGTGGGATGCGCATGCGCAGGTTTTTTGGGATGCGCATGTGCAGGTTTTTTGGGATGCGCATGGCTAGTCGAGCAAAAACACGTGCGAGAGGATGCATCCCGCAGGCTAGTCGAGTAAAAACACGTGCGAGAGGATGCATCCCGCAGGCTAGTCGAGTAAAAACACGTGCGAGGTTTTGTGGGATGCGCATACGCAGGTTTTGTGGGATGCGCATGCGCAGGTTTTTTGGGATGCGCATGCGCAGGTTTTTTGGGATGCGCATGCGCAGGTTTTTTGGGATGCGCATGCGCAGGTTTTTTGGGATGCGCATGGCTAGTCGAGCAAAAACACGTGCGAGAGGATGCATCCCGCAGGCTAGTCGAGCACAAACACGTGCGAGGTTTTGTGGGATGCGCATGCGCAGGTTTTGTGGGATGCGCATGCGCAGATTTTTTGGGATGCGCATGCGCAGGTTTTTTGGGATGCGCATGGCTAGTCGAGCAAAAACACGTGCGAGAGGATGCATCCCGCAGGCTAGCCGAGCAAAAACACGTGCGAGAGGATGCATCCCGCAGGCTAGTCGAGTAAAAACACGTGCGAGGTATTGTGGGATGCGCATGCGCATGTTTTGTGGGATGCGGTGCGCAGATTTTTTGGGATGCGCATGCGCAGGTTTTTTGGGATGCGCATGGCTAGTCGAGCAAAAACACGTGCGAGAGGATGAATCCCGCAGGCTAGCCGAGCAAAAACACGTGCGAGAGGATGCATCCCGCAGGCTAGTCGAGTAAAAACACGTGCGAGGTTTTGTGGGATGCGCATGCGCAGGTTTTGTGGGATGCGCATGTGCAGGTTTTTTGGGATGCGCATGGCTAGTCGAGCAAAAACACGTGCGAGAGGATGCATCCCGCAGGCTAGTCGAGTAAAAACACGTGCGAGAGGATGCATCCCGCAGGCTAGTCGAGCACAAACACGTGCGAGGTTTTGTGGGATGCGCATGCGCAGGTTTTGTGGGATGCGCATGCGCAGGTTTTTTGGGATGCGCATGCGCAGGTTTTTTGGGATGCGCATGGCTAGTCGAGCAAAAACACGTGCGAGAGGATGCATCCCGCAGGCTAGTCGAGCAAAAACACGTGCGAGGGGATGCATCCCGCAGGCTAGTCGAGTAAAAACACGTGCGAAAGGATGCATCCCGCAGGCTAGTCGAGCACAAACACGTGCGAGGTTTTGTGGGATGCGCATGCGCAGGTTTTGTGGGATGCGCATGCGCAGATTTTTTGGGATGCGCATGCGCAGGTTTTTTGGGATGCGCATGGCTAGTCGAGCAAAAACACGTGCGAGAGGATGCATCCCGCAGGCTAGCCGAGCAAAAACACGTGCGAGAGGATGCATCCCGCAGGCTAGTCGAGTAAAAACACGTGCGAGGTTTTGTGGGATGCGCATGCGCAGGTTTTGTGGGATGCGCATGTGCAGGTTTTTTGGGATGCGCATGGCTAGTCGAGCAAAAACACGTGCGAGAGGATGCATCCCGCAGGCTAGTCGAGTAAAAACACGTGCGAGAGGATGCATCCCGCAGGCTAGTCGAGTAAAAACACGTACGAGGTTTTGTGGGATGCGCATACGCAGGTTTTGTGGGATGCGCATGCGCAGGTTTTTTGGGATGCGCATGCGCAGGTTTTTTGGGATGCGCATGCGCAGGTTTTTTGGGATGCGCATGGCTAGTCGAGCAAAAACACGTGCGAGAGGATGCATCCCGCAGGCTAGTCGAGCAAAAACACGTGCGAGAGGATGCATCCCGCAGGCTAGCCGAGTAAAAACACGTGCGAAAGGATGCATCCCGCAGGCTAGTCGAGCACAAACACGTGCGAGGTTTTGTGGGATGCGCATGCGCAGATTTTTTGGGATGCGCATGTGCAGGTTTTTTGGGATGCGCATGGCTAGTCGAGCAAAAACACGTGCGAGAGGATGCATCCCGCAGGCTAGTCGAGTAAAAACGCGTGCGAGGTTTTGTGGGATGCGCATGCGCAGGTTTTGTGGGATGCGCATGTGCAGGTTTTTTGGGATGCGCATGGCTAGTCGAGCAAAAACACGTGCGAGAGGATGCATCCCGCAGGCTAGTCGAGTAAAAACACGTGCGAGAGGATGCATCCCGCAGGCTAGTCGAGTAAAAACACGTGCGAGGTTTTGTGGGATGCGCATACGCAGGTTTTGTATGATGCGCATGCGCAGGTTTTTTGGGATGCGCATGCGCAGGTTTTTTGGGATGCGCATGGCTAGTCGAGCAAAAACACGTGCGAGAGGATGCATCCCGCAGGCTAGTCGAGCAAAAACACGTGCGAGAGGATGCATCCCGCAGGCTAGTCGAGTAAAAACACGTGCGAAAGGATGCATCCCGCAGGCTAGTCGAGCACAAACACGTGCGAGGTTTTGTGGGATGCGCATGCGCAGGTTTTGTGGGATGCGCATGCGCAGGTTTTTTGGGATGCGCATGGCTAGTCGAGCAAAAACACGTGCGAGAGGATGCATCCCGCAGGCTAGTCGAGTAAAAACACGTGCGAAAGGATGCATCCCGCAGGCTAGTCGAGCACAAACACGTGCGAGGTTTTGTGGGATGCGCATGCGCAGATTTTTTGGGATGCGCATGCGCAGGTTTTTTGGGATGCGCATGGCTAGTCGAGCAAAAACACGTGCGAGAGGATGCATCCCGCAGGCTAGTCGAGTAAAAACACGTGCGAAAGGATGCATCCCGCAGGCTAGTCGAGCACAAACACGTGCGAGGTTTTGTGGGATGCGCATGCGCAGATTTTTTGGGATGCGCATGCGCAGGTTTTTTGGGATGCGCATGGCTAGTCGAGCAAAAACACGTGCGAGAGGATGCATCCCGCAGGCTAGCCGAGCAAAAACACGTGCGAGAGGATGCATCCCGCAGGCTAGTCGAGTAAAAACACGTGCGAGGTATTGTGGGATGCGCATGCGCAGGTTTTGTGGGATGCGCATGCGCAGGTTTTTTGGGATGCGCATGTGCAGGTTTTTTGGGATGCGCATGGCTAGTCGAGCAAAAACACGTGCGAGAGGATGCATCCCGCAGGCTAGTCGAGTAAAAACACGTGCGAGAGGATGCATCCCGCAGGCTAGTCGAGTAAAAACACGTGCGAGGTTTTGTGGGATGCGCATACGCAGGTTTTGTGGGATGCGCATGCGCAGGTTTTTTGGGATGCGCATGCGCAGGTTTTTTGGGATGCGCATGCGCAGGTTTTTTGGGATGCGCATGGCTAGTCGAGCAAAAACACGTGCGAGAGGATGCATCCCGCAGGCTAGTCGAGCACAAACACGTGCGAGAGGATGCATCCCGCAGGCTAGTCGAGCAAAAACACGTGCGAAAGGATGCATCCCGCAGGCTAGTCGAGCACAAACACGTGCGAGGTTTTGTGGGATGCGCATGCGCAGGTTTTGTGGGATGCGCATGCGCAGATTTTTTGGGATGCGCATGCGCAGGTTTTTTGGGATGCGCATGCCTAGTCGAGCAAAAACACGTGCGAGAGGATGCATCCCGCAGGCTAGTCGAGCAAAAACACGTGCGAGAGGATGCATCCCGCAGGCTAGTCGAGTAAAAACACGTGGGAGGTTTTGTGGGATGCGCATGCGCAGGTTTTGTGGGATGCGCATGTGCAGGTTTTTTGGGATGCGCATGGCTAGTCGAGCAAAAACACGTGCAAGAGGATGCATCCCGCAGGCTAGTCGAGTAAAAACACGTGCGAGAGGATGCATCCCGCAGGCTAGTCGCGTAAAAACACGTGCGAGGTTTTGTGGGATGCGCATACGCAGGTTTTGTGGGATGCGCATGCGCAGGTTTTTTGGGATGCGCATGCGCAGGTTTTTTGGGATGCGCATGGCTAGTCGAGCAAAAACACGTGCGAGAGGATGCATCCCGCAGGCTAGTCGAGCAAAAACACGTGCGAGAGGATGCATCCCGCAGGCTAGCCGAGTAAAAACACGTGCGAAAGGATGCATCCCGCAGGCTAGTCGAGCACAAACACGTGCGAGGTTTTGTGGGATGCGCATGCGCAGATTTTTTGGGATGCGCATGTGCAGGTTTTTTGGGATGCGCATGGCTAGTCGAGCAAAAACACGTGCGAGAGGATGCATCCCGCAGGCTAGTCGAGTAAAAACACGTGCGAGGTTTTGTGGGATGCGCATGCGCAGGTTTTGTGGGATGCGCATGTGCAGGTTTTTTGGGATGCGCATGGCTAGTCGAGCAAAAACACGTGCGAGAGGATGCATCCCGCAGGCTAGTCGAGTAAAAACACGTGCGAGAGGATGCATCCCGCAGGCTAGTCGAGTAAAAACACGTGCGAGGTTTTGTGGGATGCGCATACGCAGGTTTTGTGGGATGCGCATGCGCAGGTTTTTTGGGATGCGCATGCGCAGGTTTTTTGGGATGCGCATGGCTAGTCGAGCAAAAACACGTGCGAGAGGATGCATCCCGCAGGCTAGTCGAGCAAAAACACGTGCGAGAGGATGCATCCCGCAGGCTAGTCGAGTAAAAACACGTGCGAAAGGATGCATCCCGCAGGCTAGTCGAGCACAAACACGTGCGAGGTTTTGTGGGATGCGCATGCGCAGGTTTTGTGGGATGCGCATGCGCAGGTTTTTTGGGATGCGCATGGCTAGTCGAGCAAAAACACGTGCGAGAGGATGCATCCCGCAGGCTAGTCGAGTAAAAACACGTGCGAAAGGATGCATCCCGCAGGCTAGTCGAGCACAAACACGTGCGAGGTTTTGTGGGATGCGCATGCGCAGATTTTTTGGGATGCGCATGCGCAGGTTTTTTGGGATGCGCATGGCTAGTCGAGCAAAAACACGTGCGAGAGGATGCATCCCGCAGGCTAGTCGAGTAAAAACACGTGCGAAAGGATGCATCCCGCAGGCTAGTCGAGCACAAACACGTGCTAGGTTTTGTGGGATGCGCATGCGCAGATTTTTTGGGATGCGCATGCGCAGGTTTTTTGGGATGCGCATGGCTAGTCGAGCAAAAACACGTGCGAGAGGATGCATCCCGCAGGCTAGCCGAGCAAAAACACGTGCGAGAGGATGCATCCCGCAGGCTAGTCGAGTAAAAACACGTGCGAGGTATTGTGGGATGCGCATGCGCAGGTTTTGTGGGATGCGCATGCGCAGGTTTTTTGGGATGCGCATGTGCAGGTTTTTTGGGATGCGCATGGCTAGTCGAGCAAAAACACGTGCGAGAGGATGCATCCCGCAGGCTAGTCGAGTAAAAACACGTGCGAGAGGATGCATCCCGCAGGCTAGTCGAGTAAAAACACGTGCGAGGTTTTGTGGGATGCGCATACGCAGGTTTTGTGGGATGCGCATGCGCAGGTTTTTTGGGATGCGCATGCGCAGGTTTTTTGGGATGCGCATGCGCAGGTTTTTTGGGATGCGCATGGCTAGTCGAGCAAAAACACGTGCGAGAGGATGCATCCCGCAGGCTAGTCGAGCACAAACACGTGCGAGAGGATGCATCCCGCAGGCTAGTCGAGCAAAAACACGTGCGAAAGGATGCATCCCGCAGGCTAGTCGAGCACAAACACGTGCGAGGTTTTGTGGGATGCGCATGCGCAGGTTTTGTGGGATGCGCATGCGCAGATTTTTTGGGATGCGCATGCGCAGGTTTTTTGGGATGCGCATGCCTAGTCGAGCAAAAACACGTGCGAGAGGATGCATCCCGCAGGCTAGTCGAGCAAAAACACGTGCGAGAGGATGCATCCCGCAGGCTAGTCGAGTAAAAACACGTGCGAGGTTTTGTGGGATGCGCATGCGCAGGTTTTGTGGGATGCGCATGTGCAGGTTTTTTGGGATGCGCATGGCTAGTCGAGCAAAAACACGTGCAAGAGGATGCATCCCGCAGGCTAGTCGAGTAAAAACACGTGCGAGAGGATGCATCCCGCAGGCTAGTCGCGTAAAAACACGTGCGAGGTTTTGTGGGATGCGCATACGCAGGTTTTGTGGGATGCGCATGCGCAGGTTTTTTGGGATGCGCATGCGCAGGTTTTTTGGGATGCGCATGGCTAGTCGAGCAAAAACACGTGCGAGAGGATGCATCCCGCAGGCTAGTCGAGCACAAACACGTGCGAGGTTTTGTGGGATGCGCATGCGCAGATTTTTTGGGATGCGCATGTGCAGGTTTTTTGGGATGCGCATGGCTAGTCGAGCAAAAACACGTGCGAGAGGATGCATCCCGCAGGCTAGTCGAGTAAAAACACGTGCGAGGTTTTGTGGGATGCGCATGCGCAGGTTTTGTGGGATGCGCATGTGCAGGTTTTTTGGGATGCGCATGGCTAGTCGAGCAAAAACACGTGCGAGAGGATGCATCCCGCAGGCTAGTCGAGTAAAAACACGTGCGAGAGGATGCATCCCGCAGGCTAGTCGAGTAAAAACACGTGCGAGGTTTTGTGGGATGCGCATACGCAGGTTTTGTGGGATGCGCATGCGCAGGTTTTTTGGGATGCGCATGCGCAGGTTTTTTGGGATGCGCATGGCTAGTCGAGCAAAAACACGTGCGAGAGGATGCATCCCGCAGGCTAGTCGAGCAAAAACACGTGCGAGAGGATGCATCCCGCAGGCTAGTCGAGTAAAAACACGTGCGAAAGGATGCATCCCGCAGGCTAGTCGAGCACAAACACGTGCGAGGTTTTGTGGGATGCGCATGCGCAGGTTTTGTGGGATGCGCATGCGCAGGTTTTTTGGGATGCGCATGGCTAGTCGAGCAAAAACACGTGCGAGAGGATGCATCCCGCAGGCTAGTCGAGTAAAAACACGTGCGAAAGGATGCATCCCGCAGGCTAGTCGAGCACAAACACGTGCGAGGTTTTGTGGGATGCGCATGCGCAGATTTTTTGGGATGCGCATGCGCAGGTTTTTTGGGATGCGCATGGCTAGTCGAGCAAAAACACGTGCGAGAGGATGCATCCCGCAGGCTAGTCGAGTAAAAACACGTGCGAAAGGATGCATCCCGCAGGCTAGTCGAGCACAAACACGTGCTAGGTTTTGTGGGATGCGCATGCGCAGATTTTTTGGGATGCGCATGCGCAGGTTTTTTGGGATGCGCATGGCTAGTCGAGCAAAAACACGTGCGAGAGGATGCATCCCGCAGGCTAGCCGAGCAAAAACACGTGCGAGAGGATGCATCCCGCAGGCTAGTCGAGTAAAAACACGTGCGAGGTATTGTGGGATGCGCATGCGCAGGTTTTGTGGGATGCGCATGCGCAGGTTTTTTGGGATGCGCATGTGCAGGTTTTTTGGGATGCGCATGGCTAGTCGAGCAAAAACACGTGCGAGAGGATGCATCCCGCAGGCTAGTCGAGTAAAAACACGTGCGAGAGGATGCATCCCGCAGGCTAGTCGAGTAAAAACACGTGCGAGGTTTTGTGGGATGCGCATACGCAGGTTTTGTGGGATGCGCATGCGCAGGTTTTTTGGGATGCGCATGCGCAGGTTTTTTGGGATGCGCATGCGCAGGTTTTTTGGGATGCGCATGGCTAGTCGAGCAAAAACACGTGCGAGAGGATGCATCCCGCAGGCTAGTCGAGCACAAACACGTGCGAGAGGATGCATCCCGCAGGCTAGTCGAGCAAAAACACGTGCGAAAGGATGCATCCCGCAGGCTAGTCGAGCACAAACACGTGCGAGGTTTTGTGGGATGCGCATGCGCAGGTTTTGTGGGATGCGCATGCGCAGATTTTTTGGGATGCGCATGCGCAGGTTTTTTGGGATGCGCATGCCTAGTCGAGCAAAAACACGTGCGAGAGGATGCATCCCGCAGGCTAGTCGAGCAAAAACACGTGCGAGAGGATGCATCCCGCAGGCTAGTCGAGTAAAAACACGTGCGAGGTTTTGTGGGATGCGCATGCGCAGGTTTTGTGGGATGCGCATGTGCAGGTTTTTTGGGATGCGCATGGCTAGTCGAGCAAAAACACGTGCAAGAGGATGCATCCCGCAGGCTAGTCGAGTAAAAACACGTGCGAGAGGATGCATCCCGCAGGCTAGTCGCGTAAAAACACGTGCGAGGTTTTGTGGGATGCGCATACGCAGGTTTTGTGGGATGCGCATGCGCAGGTTTTTTGGGATGCGCATGCGCAGGTTTTTTGGGATGCGCATGGCTAGTCGAGCAAAAACACGTGCGAGAGGATGCATCCCGCAGGCTAGTCGAGCAAAAACATGTGCGAGAGGATGCATCCCGCAGGCTAGTCGAGTAAAAACACGTGCGAAAGGATGCATCCCGCAGGCTAGTCGAGCACAAACACGTGCGAGGTTTTGTGGGATGCGCATGCGCAGGTTTTGTGGGATGCGCATGGCTAGTCGAGCAAAAACACGTGCGAGGTATTGTGGGATGCGCATGCGCAGGTTTTGTGGGATGCGCATGCGCAGGTTTTTTGGGATGCGCATGTGCAGGTTTTTTGGGATGCGCATGGCTAGTCGAGCAAAAACACGTGCGAGAGGATGCATCCCGCAGGCTAGTCGAGCAAAAACACGTGCGAGAGGATGCATCCCGCAGGCTAGTCGAGTAAAAACTCGTGCGAAAGGATGCATCCCGCAGGCTAGTCGAGCACAAACACGTGCGAGGTTTTGTGGGATGCGCATGCGCAGATTTTTTGGGATGCGCATGCGCAGGTTTTTTGGGATGCGCATGGCTAGTCGAGCAAAAACACGTGCAAGAGGATGCTTCCCGCAGGCTAGTCGAGTAAAAACACGTGCGAGGTTTTGTGGGATGCGCATGCGCAGGTTTTGTGGGATGCGCATGCGCAGGTTTTTTGGGATGCGCATGCCTAGTCGAGCAAAAACACGTACGAGAGGATGCATCCCGCAGGCTAGTCGAGCAAAAACACGTGCGAGAGGATGCATCCCGCAGGCTAGTCGAGTAAAGACTCGTGCGAAAGGATGCATCCCGCAGGCTAGTCGAGCACAAACACGTGCGAGGTTTTGTGGGATGCGCATGCGCAGATTTTTTGGGATGCGCATGCGCAGGTTTTTTGGGATGCGCATGGCTAGTCGAGCAAAAACACGTGCGAGAGGATGCATCCCGCAGGCTAGTCGAGTAAAAACACGTGCGAGAGGATGCATCCCGCAGGCTAGTCGAGTAAAAACACGTGCAAGAGGATGCTTCCCGCAGGCTAGTCGAGTAAAAACACGTGCGAGAGGATGCATCCCGCAGGCTAGTCGAGTAAAAACACGTGCGAGACGATGCATCCCGCAGGCTAGTCGAGTAAAAACACGTGCGAGAGGATGCATCCCGCAGGCTAGTCGAGTAGAAACACGTGCGAGAGGATGCATCCCGCAGGCTAGTCGAGTAAAAACACGTGCGAGAGGATGCATCCCGCAGGGTAGTCGAGTAAAAACACGTGCGAGGTTTTGTGGGATGCGCATGCGCAGGTTTTGTGGGATGCGCATGCGCAGGTTTTTTGGGATGCGCATGGCTAGTCGAGCATAAACACGTGCGAGAGGATGCATCCCGCAGGCTAGCCGAGCAAAAACACGTGCGAGAGGATGCATCCCGCAGGCTAGTCGAGTAAAAACACGTGCGAGGTTTTGTGGATGCGCATGCGCAGGTTTTGTGGGATGCGCATGTGCAGGTTTTTTGGGATGCGCATGGCTAGTCGAGCAAAAACACGTGCGAGAGGATGCATCCGCAGGCTAGTCGAGTAAAAACACGTGCGAGAGGATGCATCCCGCAGGCTAGTCGAGTAAAAACACGTGCGAGGTTTTGTGGGATGCGCATACGCAGGTTTTGTGGGATGCGCATGCGCAGGTTTTTTGGGATGCGCATGCGCAGGTTTTTTGGGATGCGCATGGCTAGTCGAGCAAAAACACGTGCGAGAGGATGCATCCCGCAGGCTAGTCGAGTAAAAAACACGTGCGAAAGGATGCATCCCGCAGGCTAGTCGAGCACAAACACGTGCGAGGTTTTGTGGGATGCGCATGCGCAGGTTTTGTGGGATGCGCATGCGCAGGTTTTTTGGGATGCGCATGCGCAGGTTTTTTGGGATGCGCATGGCTAGTCGAGCAAAAACACGTGCGAGAGGATGCATCCCGCAGGCTAGTCGAGTAAAAACACGTGCGAAAGGATGCATCCCGCAGGCTAGTCGAGCACAAACACGTGCGAGGTTTTGTGGGATGCGCATGCGCAGATTTTTTGGGATGCGCATGCGCAGGTTTTTTGGATGCGCATGGCTAGTCGAGCAAAAACACGTGCGAGAGGATGCATCCCGCAGGCTAGTCGAGTAAAAACACGTGCGAAAGGATGCATCCCGCAGGCTAGTCGAGCACAAACACGTGCGAGGTTTTGTGGGATGCGCATGCGCAGATTTTTTGGGATGCGCATGCGCAGGTTTTTTGGGATGCGCATGGCTAGTCGAGCAAAAACACGTGCGAGAGGATGCATCCCGCAGGCTAGCCGAGCAAAAACACGTGCGAGAGGATGCATCCCGCAGGCTAGTCGAGTAAAAACACGTGCGAGGTATTGTGGGATGCGCATGCGCAGGTTTTGTGGGATGCGCATGCGCAGGTTTTTTGGGATGCGCATGTGCAGGTTTTTTGGGATGCGCATGGCTAGTCGAGCAAAAACACGTGCGAGAGGATGCATCCCGCAGGCTAGTCGAGCAAAAACACGTGCGAGAGGATGCATCCCGCAGGCTAGTCGAGTAAAAACACGTGCGAGGTTTTGTGGGATGCGCATGCGCAGGTTTTGTGGGATGCGCATGTGCAGGTTTTTTGGGATGCGCATGGCTAGTCGAGCAAAAACACGTGCAAGAGGATGCATCCCGCAGGCTAGTCGAGTAAAAACACGTGCGAGAGGATGCATCCCGCAGGCTAGTCGCGTAAAAACACGTGCGAGGTTTTGTGGGATGCGCATACGCAGGTTTTGTGGGATGCGCATGCGCAGGTTTTTTGGGATGCGCATGCGCAGGTTTTTTGGGATGCGCATGGCTAGTCGAGCAAAAACACGTGCGAGAGGATGCATCCCGCAGGTTAGTCGAGCAAAAAACACGTGCGAGAGGATGCATCCCGCAGGCTAGTCGAGTAAAAACACGTGCGAAAGGATGCATCCCGCAGGCTAGTCGAGCACAAACACGTGCGAGGTTTTGTGGGATGCGCATGCGCAGGTTTTGTGGGATGCGCATGGCTAGTCGAGCAAAAACACCGTGCGAGAGGATGCATCCCGCAGGCTAGTCGAGTAAAAACACGTGCGAAAGGATGCATCCCGCAGGCTAGTCGAGCACAAACACGTGCGAGGTTTTGTGGGATGCGCATGCGCAGGTTTTGTGGGATGCGCATGCGCAGATTTTTTGGGATGCGCATGCGCAGGTTTTTTTGGGATGCGCATGGCTAGTCGAGCAAAAACACGTGCGAGAGGATGCATCCCGCAGGCTAGCCGAGCAAAAACACGTGCGAGAGGATGCATCCCGCAGGCTAGTCGAGTAAAAACACGTGCGAGGTATTGTGTGGATGCGCGCGCAGGTTTTGTGGGATGCGCATGCGCAGGTTTTTTGGGATGCGCATGTGCAGGTTTTTTGGGATGCGCATGGCTAGTCGAGCAAAAACACGTGCGAGAGGATGCATCCCGCAGGCTAGTCGAGCAAAAACACGTGCGAGAGGATGCATCCCGCAGGCTAGTCGAGTAAAAACTCGTGCGAAAGGATGCATCCCGCAGGCTAGTCGAGCACAAACACGTGCGAGGTTTTGTGGGATGCGCATGCGCAGGTTTTGTGGGATACGCATGCGCAGATTTTTTGGGATGCGCATGCGCAGGTTTTTTGGGATGCGCATGGCTAGTCGAGCAAAAACACGTGCAAGAGGATGCTTCCCGCAGGCTAGTCGAGCACAAACACGTGCGAGGTTTTGTGGGATGCGCATGCGCAGGTTTTGTGGGATGCGCATGCGCAGATTTTTTGGGATGCGCATGCGCAGGTTTTTTGGGATGCGCATGGCTAGTCGAGCAAAAACACGTGCGAGAGGATGCATCCCGCAGGCTAGCCGAGCAAAAACACGTGCGAGAGGATGCATCCCGCAGGCTAGTCGAGTAAAAACACGTGCGAGGTATTGTGGGATGCGCATGCGCAGGTTTTGTGGGATGCGCATGCGCAGGTTTTTTGGGATGCGCATGTGCAGGTTTTTTGGGATGCGCATGGCTAGTCGAGCAAAAACACGTGCGAGAGGATGCATCCCGCAGGCTAGTCGAGCAAAAACACGTGCGAGAGGATGCATCCCGCAGGCTAGTCGAGTAAAAACTCGTGCGAAAGGATGCATCCCGCAGGCTAGTCGAGCACAAACACGTGCGAGGTTTTGTGGGATGCGCATGCGCAGATTTTTTGGGATGCGCATGCGCAGGTTTTTTGGGATGCGCATGGCTAGTCGAGCAAAAACACGTGCAAGAGGATGCTTCCCGCAGGCTAGTCGAGTAAAAACACGTGCGAGGTTTTGTGGGATGCGCATGCGCAGGTTTTGTGGGATGCGCATGCGCAGGTTTTTTGGGATGCGCATGCCTAGTCGAGCAAAAACACGTGCGAGAGGATGCATCCCGCAGGCTAGTCGAGCAAAAACACGTGCGAGAGGATGCATCCCGCAGGCTAGTCGAGTAAAGACTCGTGCGAAAGGATGCATCCCGCAGGCTAGTCGAGCACAAACACGTGCGAGGTTTTGTGGGATGCGCATGCGCAGATTTTTTGGGATGCGCATGCGCAGGTTTTTTGGGATGCGCATGGCTAGTCGAGCAAAAACACGTGCGAGAGGATGCATCCCGCAGGCTAGTCGAGTAAAAACACGTGCGAGAGGATGCATCCCGCAGGCTAGTCGAGTAAAAACACGTGCAAGAGGATGCTTCCCGCAGGCTAGTCGAGTAAAAACACGTGCGAGAGGATGCATCCCGCAGGCTAGTCGAGTAAAAACACGTGCGAGACGATGCATCCCGCAGGCTAGTCGAGTAAAAACACGTGCGAGAGGATGCATCCCGCAGGCTAGTCGAGTAGAAACACGTGCGAGAGGATGCATCCCGCAGGCTAGTCGAGTAAAAACACGTGCGAGAGGATGCATCCCGCAGGGTAGTCGAGTAAAAACACGTGCGAGGTTTTGTGGGATGCGCATGCGCAGGTTTTGTGGGATGCGCATGCGCAGGTTTTTTGGGATGCGCATGGCTAGTCGAGCAATAAACACGTGCGAGAGGATGCATCCCGCAGGCTAGCCGAGCAAAAACACGTGCGAGAGGATGCATCCCGCAGGCTAGTCGAGTAAAAACACGTGCGAGGTTTTGTGGGATGCGCATGCGCAGGTTTTGTGGGATGCGCATGTGCAGGTTTTTTTGGGATGCGCATGGCTAGTCGAGCAAAAACACGTGCGAGAGGATGCATCCCGCAGGCTAGTCGAGTAAAAACACGTGCGAGAGGATGCATCCCGCAGGCTAGTCGAGTAAAAACACGTGCGAGGTTTTGTGGGATGCGCATACGCAGGTTTTGTGGGATGCGCATGCGCAGGTTTTTTGGGATGCGCATGCGCAGGTTTTTTGGGATGCGCATGGCTAGTCGAGCAAAAACACGTGCGAGAGGATGCATCCCGCAGGCTAGTCGAGCAAAAACATGCGAGAGGGTGCATCCCGCAGGCTAGTCGAGCACAAACACGTGCGAGAGGATGCATCCCGCAGGCTAGTCGAGCACAAACACGTGCGAGGTTTTGTGGGATGCGCATGCGCAGGTTTTGTGGGATGCGCATGCGCAGATTTTTTGGGATGCGCATGCGCAGGTTTTTTGGGATGCGCATGCCTAGTCGAGCAAAAACACGTGCGAGAGGATGCATCCCGCAGGCTAGTCGAGCAAAAACACGTGCGAGAGGATGCATCCCGCAGGCTAGTCGAACAAAAACACGTGCGAGAGGATGCATCCCGCAGGCTAGTCGAGTAAAAACACGTGCGAGGTTTTGTGGGATGCGCATGCGCAGGTTTTGTGGGATGCGCATGTGCAGGTTTTTTGGGATGCGCATGGCTAGTCGAGCAAAAACACGTGCAAGAGGATGCATCCCGCAGGCTAGTCGAGTAAAAACACGTGCGAGAGGATGCATCCCGCAGGCTAGTCGAGCACAAACACGTGCGAGGTTTTGTGGGATGCGCATGCGCAGGTTTTGTGGGATGCGCATGCGCAGATTTTTTGGGATGCGCATGCGCAGGTTTTTTGGGATGCGCATGGCTAGTCGAGCAAAAACACGTGCGAGAGGATGCATCCCGCAGGCTAGCCGAGCAAAAACACGTGCGAGAGGATGCATCCCGCAGGCTAGTCGAGTAAAAACACGTGCGAGGTATTGTGGGATGCGCATGCGCAGGTTTTGTGGGATGCGCATGCGCAGATTTTTTGGGATGCGCATGCGCAGGTTTTTTGGGATGCGCATGGCTAGTCGAGCAAAAACACGTGCCAGAGGATGAATCCCGCAGGCTAGCCGAGCAAAAACACGTGCGAGAGGATGCATCCCGCAGGCTAGTCGAGTAAAAACACGTGCGAGGTTTTGTGGGATGCGCATGCGCAGGTTTTGTGGGATGCGCATGTGCAGGTTTTTTGGGATGCGCATGGCTAGTCGAGCAAAAACACGTGCGAGAGGATGCATCCCGCAGGCTAGTCGAGTAAAAACACGTGCGAGAGGATGCATCCCGCAGGCTAGTCGAGCACAAACACGTGCGAGGTTTTGTGGGATGCGCATGCGCAGGTTTTGTGGGATGCGCATGCGCAGGTTTTTTGGGATGCGCATGCGCAGGTTTTTTGGGATGCGCATGGCTAGTCGAGCAAAAACACGTGCGAGAGGATGCATCCCGCAGGGTAGTCGAGCAAAAACACGTGCGAGAGGATGCATCCCGCAGGCTAGTCGAGTAAAAACACGTGCGAAAGGATGCATCCCGCAGGCTAGTCGAGCACAAACACGTGCGAGGTTTTGTGGGATGCGCATGCGCAGGTTTTGTGGGATGCGCATGCGCAGATTTTTTGGGATGCGCATGCGCAGGTTTTTTGGGATGCGCATGGCTAGTCGAGCAAAAACACGTGCGAGAGGATGCATCCCGCAGGCTAGCCGAGAAAAAACACGTGCGAGAGGATGCATCCCGCAGGCTAGTCGAGTAAAAACACGTGCGAGGTTTTGTGGGATGCGCATGCGCAGGTTTTGTGGGATGCGCATGTGCAGGTTTTTTGGGATGCGCATGGCTAGTCGAGCAAAAACACGTGCGAGAGGATGCATCCCGCAGGCTAGTCGAGTAAAAACACGTGCGAGAGGATGCATCCCGCAGGCTAGTCGAGTAAAAACACGTGCGAGGTTTTGTGGGATGCGCATACGCAGGTTTTGTGGGATGCGCATGCGCAGGTTTTTTGGGATGCGCATGCGCAGGTTTTTTGGGATGCGCATGCGCAGGTTTTTTGGGATGCGCATGGCTAGTCGAGCAAAAACACGTGCGAGAGGATGCATCCCGCAGGCTAGCCGAGCAAAAACACGTGCGAGAGGATGCATCCCGCAGGCTAGTCGAGTAAAAACACGTGCGAGGTATTGTGGGATGCGCATGCGCAGGTTTGGTGGGATGCGCATGCGCAGGTTTCTTGGGATGCGCATGTGCAGGTTTTTTGGGATGCGCATGGCTAGTCGAGCAAAAACACGTGCGAGAGGATGCATCCCGCAGGCTAGTCGAGCAAAAACACGTGCGAGAGGATGCATCCCGCAGGCTAGTCGAGTAAAAACTCGTGCGAAAGGATGCATCCCGCAGGCTAGTCGAGCACAAACACGTGCGAGGTTTTGTGGGATGCGCATGCGCAGATTTTTTGGGATGCGCATGCGCAGGTTTTTTGGGATGCGCATGGCTAGTCGAGCAAAAACACGTGCAAGAGGATGCTTCCCGCAGGCTAGTCGAGTAAAAACACGTGCGAGGTTTTGTGGGATGCGCATGCGCAGGTTTTGTGGGATGCGCATGCGCATGTTTTTTGGGATGCGCATGCCTAGTCGAGCAAAAACACGTGCGAGAGGATGCATCCCGCAGGCTAGTCGAGCAAAAACACGTGCGAGAGGATGCATCCCGCAGGCTAGTCGAGTAAAGACTCGTGCGAAAGGATGCATCCCGCAGGCTAGTCGAGCACAAACACGTGCGAGGTTTTGTGGGATGCGCATGCGCAGATTTTTTGGGATGCGCATGCGCAGGTTTTTTGGGATGCGCATGGCTAGTCGAGCAAAAACACGTGCGAGAGGATGCATCCCGCAGGCTAGTCGAGTAAAAACACGTGCGAGGTTTTGTGGGATGCGCATGCGCAGGTTTTGTGGGATGCGCATGTGCAGGTTTTTTGGGATGCGCATGGCTAGTCGAGAAAAAACACGTGCGAGAGGATGCATCCCGCAGGCTAGTCGAGTAAAAACACGTGCGAGAGGATGCATCCCGCAGGCTAGTCGAGTAAAAACACGTGCGAGGTTTTGTGGGATGCGCATACGCAGGTTTTGTGGGATGCGCATGCGCAGGTTTTTTGGGATGCGCATGCGCAGGTTTTTTGGGATGCGCATGGCTAGTCGAGCAAAAACACGTGCGAGAGGATGCATCCCGCAGGCTAGTCGAGCAAAAACACGTGCGAGAGGATGCATCCCGCAGGCTAGTCGAGCACAAACACGTGCGAGAGGATGCATCCCGCAGGCTAGTCGAGCAAAAACACGTGCGAAAGGATGCATCCCGCAGGCTAGTCGAGCACAAACACGTGCGAGGTTTTGTGGGATGCGCATGCGCAGGTTTTGTGGGATGCGCATGCGCAGATTTTTTGGGATGCGCATGCGCAGGTTTTTTGGGATGCGCATGCCTAGTCGAGCAAAAACACGTGCGAGAGGATGCATCCCGCAGGCTAGTCGAGCAAAAACACGTGCGAGAGGATGCATCCCGCAGGCTAGTCGAACAAAAACACGTGCGAGAGGATGCATCCCGCAGGCTAGTCGAGTAAAAACACGTGCGAGGTTTTGTGGGATGCGCATGCGCAGGTTTTGTGGGATGCGCATGTGCAGGTTTTTTGGGATGCGCATGGCTAGTCGAGCAAAAACACGTGCAAGAGGATGCATCCCGCAGGCTAGTCGAGTAAAAACACGTGCGAGAGGATGCATCCCGCAGGCTAGTCGAGCACAAACACGTGCGAGGTTTTGTGGGATGCGCATGCGCAGGTTTTGTGGGATGCGCATGCGCAGATTTTTTGGGATGCGCATGGCTAGTCGAGCAAAAACACGTGCGAGAGGATGCATCCCGCAGGCTAGCCGAGCAAAAACACGTGCGAGAGGATGCATCCCGCAGGCTAGTCGAGTAAAAACACGTGCGAGGTATTGTGGGATGCGCATGCGCAGGTTTTGTGGGATGCGCATGCGCAGATTTTTTGGGATGCGCATGCGCAGGTTTTTTGGGATGCGCATGGCTAGTCGAGCAAAAACACGTGCCAGAGGATGAATCCCGCAGGCTAGCCGAGCAAAAACACGTGCGAGAGGATGCATCCCGCAGGCTAGTCGAGTAAAAACACGTGCGAGGTTTTGTGGGATGCGCATGCGCAGGTTTTGTGGGATGCGCATGTGCAGGTTTTTTGGGATGCGCATGGCTAGTCGAGCAAAAACACGTGCGAGAGGATGCATCCCGCAGGCTAGTCGAGTAAAAACACGTGCGAGAGGATGCATCCCGCAGGCTAGTCGAGCACAAACACGTGCGAGGTTTTGTGGGATGCGCATGCGCAGGTTTTGTGGGATGCGCATGCGCAGGTTTTTTGGGATGCGCATGCGCAGGTTTTTTGGGATGCGCATGCGCAGGTTTTTTGGGATGCGCATGGCTAGTCGAGCAAAAACACGTGCGAGAGGATGCATCCCGCAGGGTAGTCGAGCAAAAACACGTGCGAGAGGATGCATCCCGCAGGCTAGTCGAGTAAAAACACGTGCGAAAGGATGCATCCCGCAGGCTAGTCGAGCACAAACACGTGCGAGGTTTTGTGGGATGCGCATGCGCAGGTTTTGTGGGATGCGCATGCGCAGATTTTTTGGGATGCGCATGCGCAGGTTTTTTGGGATGCGCATGGCTAGTCGAGCAAAAACACGTGCGAGAGGATGCATCCCGCAGGCTAGCCGAGAAAAAACACGTGCGAGAGGATGCATCCCGCAGGCTAGTCGAGTAAAAACACGTGCGAGGTTTTGTGGGATGCGCATGCGCAGGTTTTGTGGGATGCGCATGTGCAGGTTTTTTGGGATGCGCATGGCTAGTCGAGCAAAAACACGTGCGAGAGGATGCATCCCGCAGGCTAGTCGAGTAAAAACACGTGCGAGAGGATGCATCCCGCAGGCTAGTCGAGTAAAAACACGTGCGAGGTTTTGTGGGATGCGCATACGCAGGTTTTGTGGGATGCGCATGCGCAGGTTTTTTGGGATGCGCATGCGTAGGTTTTTTGGGATGCGCATGCGCAGGTTTTTTGGGATGCGCATGGCTAGTCGAGCAAAAACACGTGCGAGAGGATGCATCCCGCAGGCTAGCCGAGCAAAAACACGTGCGAGAGGATGCATCCCGCAGGCTAGTCGAGTAAAAACACGTGCGAGGTATTGTGGGATGCGCATGCGCAGGTTTTGTGGGATGCGCATGCGCAGGTTTTTTGGGATGCGCATGTGCAGGTTTTTTGGGATGCGCATGGCTAGTCGAGCAAAAACACGTGCGAGAGGATGCATCCCGCAGGCTAGTCGAGCAAAAACACGTGCGAGAGGATGCATCCCGCAGGCTAGTCGAGTAAAAACTCGTGCGAAAGGATGCATCCCGCAGGCTAGTCGAGCACAAACACGTGCGAGGTTTTGTGGGATGCGCATGCGCAGATTTTTTGGGATGCGCATGCGCAGGTTTTTTGGGATGCGCATGGCTAGTCGAGCAAAAACACGTGCAAGAGGATGCTTCCCGCAGGCTAGTCGAGTAAAAACACGTGCGAGGTTTTGTGGGATGCGCATGCGCAGGTTTTGTGGGATGCGCATGCGCAGGTTTTTTGGGATGCGCATGCCTAGTCGAGCAAAAACACGTGCGAGAGGATGCATCCCGCAGGCTAGTCGAGCAAAAACACGTGCGAGAGGATGCATCCCGCAGGCTAGTCGAGTAAAGACTCGTGCGAAAGGATGCATCCCGCAGGCTAGTCGAGCACAAACACGTGCGAGGTTTTGTGGGATGCGCATGCGCAGATTTTTTGGGATGCGCATGCGCAGGTTTTTTGGGATGCGCATGGCTAGTCGAGCAAAAACACGTGCGAGAGGATGCATCCCGCAGGCTAGTCGAGTAAAAACACGTGCGAGAGGATGCATCCCGCAGGCTAGTCGAGTAAAAACACGTGCAAGAGGATGCTTCCCGCAGGCTAGTCGAGTAAAAACACGTGCGAGAGGATGCATCCCGCAGGCTAGTCGAGTAAAAACACGTGCGAGACGATGCATCCCGCAGGCTAGTCGAGTAAAAACACGTGCGAGAGGATGCATCCCGCAGGCTAGTCGAGTAGAAACACGTGCGAGAGGATGCATCCCGCAGGCTAGTCGAGTAAAAACACGTGCGAGAGGATGCATCCCGCAGGGTAGTCGAGTAAAAACACGTGCGAGGTTTTGTGGGATGCGCATGCGCAGGTTTTGTGGGATGCGCATGCGCAGGTTTTTTGGGATGCGCATGGCTAGTCGAGCATAAACACGTGCGAGAGGATGCATCCCGCAGGCTTGCCGAGCAAAAACACGTGCGAGAGGATGCATCCCACAGGCTAGTCGAGTAAAAACACGTGCGAGGTTTTGTGGGATGCGCATGCGCAGGTTTTGTGGGATGCGCATGTGCAGGTTTTTTGGGATGCGCATGGCTAGTCGAGCAAAAACACGTGCGAGAGGATGCATCCCGCAGGCTAGTCGAGTAAAAACACGTGCGAGAGGATGCATCCCGCAGGCTAGTCGAGTAAAAACACGTGCGAGGTTTTGTGGGATGCGCATACGCAGGTTTTGTGGGATGCGCATGCGCAGGTTTTTTGGGATGCGCATGCGCAGGTTTTTTGGGATGCGCATGGCTAGTCGAGCAAAAACACGTGCGAGAGGATGCATCCCGCAGGCTAGTCGAGCAAAAACACGTGCGAGAGGATGCATCCCGCAGGCTAGTCGAGCACAAACACGTGCGAGAGGATGCATCCCGCAGGCTAGTCGAGCAAAAACACGTGCGAAAGGATGCATCCCGCAGGCTAGTCGAGCACAAACACGTGCGAGGTTTTGTGGGATGCGCATGCGCAGGTTTTGTGGGATGCGCATGCGCAGGTTTTTTGGGATGCGCATGCCTAGTCGAGCAAAAACACGTGCGAGAGGATGCATCCCGCAGGCTAGTCGAGCAAAAACACGTGCGAGAGGATGCATCCCGCAGGCTAGTCGAACAAAAACACGTGCGAGAGGATGCATCCCGCAGGCTAGTCGAGTAAAAACACGTGCGAGGTTTTGTGGGATGCGCATGCGCAGGTTTTGTGGGATGCGCATGTGCAGGTTTTTTGGGATGCGCATGGCTAGTCGAGCAAAAACACGTGCAAGAGGATGCATCCCGCAGGCTAGTCGAGTAAAAACACGTGCGAGAGGATGCATCCCGCAGGCTAGTCGAGCACAAACACGTGCGAGGTTTTGTGGGATGCGCATGCGCAGGTTTTGTGGGATGCGCATGCGCAGATTTTTTGGGATGCGCATGCGCAGGTTTTTTGGGATGCGCATGGCTAGTCGAGCAAAAACACGTGCGAGAGGATGCATCCCGCAGGCTAGCCGAGCAAAAACACGTGCGAGAGGATGCATCCCGCAGGCTAGTCGAGTAAAAACACGTGCGAGAGGATGCATCCCGCAGGCTAGTCGAGCACAAACACGTGCGAGGTTTTGTGGGATGCGCATGCGCAGGTTTTGTGGGATGCGCATGCGCAGGTTTTTTGGGATGCGCATGCGCAGGTTTTTTGGGATGCGCATGGCTAGTCGAGCAAAAACACGTGCGAGAGGATGCATCCCGCAGGGTAGTCGAGCAAAAACACGTGCGAGAGGATGCATCCCGCAGGCTAGTCGAGTAAAAACACGTGCGAAAGGATGCATCCCGCAGGCTAGTCGAGCACAAACACGTGCGAGGTTTTGTGGGATGCGCATGCGCAGGTTTTGTGGGATGCGCATGCGCAGATTTTTTGGGATGCGCATGCGCAGGTTTTTTGGGATGCGCATGGCTAGTCGAGCAAAAACACGTGCGAGAGGATGCATCCCGCAGGCTAGCCGAGAAAAAACACGTGCGAGAGGATGCATCCCGCAGGCTAGTCGAGTAAAAACACGTGCGAGGTTTTGTGGGATGCGCATGCGCAGGTTTTGTGGGATGCGCATGTGCAGGTTTTTTGGGATGCGCATGGCTAGTCGAGCAAAAACACGTGCGAGAGGATGCATCCCGCAGGCTAGTCGAGTAAAAACACGTGCGAGAGGATGCATCCCGCAGGCTAGTCGAGTAAAAACACGTGCGAGGTTTTGTGGGATGCGCATACGCAGGTTTTGTGGGATGCGCATGCGCAGGTTTTTTGGGATGCGCATGCGCAGGTTTTTTGGGATGCGCATGCGCAGGTTTTTTGGGATGCGCATGGCTAGTCGAGCAAAAACACGTGCGAGAGGATGCATCCCGCAGGCTAGTCGAGCAAAAACACGTGCGAGAGGATGCATCCCGCAGGCTAGCCGAGTAAAAACACGTGCGAAAGGATGCATCCCGCAGGCTAGTCGAGCACAAACACGTGCGAGGTTTTGTGGGATGCGCATGCGCAGATTTTTTGGGATGCGCATGCGCAGGTTTTTTGGGATGCGCATGGCTAGTCGAGCAAAAACACGTGCGAGAGGATGCATCCCGCAGGCTAGTCGAGTAAAAACACGTGCGAGGTTTTGTGGGATGCGCATGCGCAGGTTTTGTGGGATGCGCATGTGCAGGTTTTTTGGGATGCGCATGGCTAGTCGAGCAAAAACACGTGCGAGAGGATGCATCCCGCAGGCTAGTCGAGTAAAAACACGTGCGAGAGGATGCATCCCGCAGGCTAGTCGAGTAAAAACACGTGCGAGGTTTTGTGGGATGCGCATACGCAGGTTTTGTGGGATGCGCATGCGCAGGTTTTTTGGGATGCGCATGCGCAGGTTTTTTGGGATGCGCATGGCTAGTCGAGCAAAAACACGTGCGAGAGGATGCATCCCGCAGGCTAGTCGAGCAAAAACACGTGCGAGAGGATGCATCCCGCAGGCTAGTCGAGTAAAAACACGTGCGAAAGGATGCATCCCGCAGGCTAGTCGAGCACAAACACGTGCGAGGTTTTGTGGGATGCGCATGCGCAGGTTTTGTGGGATGCGCATGCGCAGGTTTTTTGGGATGCGCATGGCTAGTCGAGCAAAAACACGTGCGAGAGGATGCATCCCGCAGGCTAGTCGAGTAAAAACACGTGCGAAAGGATGCATCCCGCAGGCTAGTCGAGCACAAACACGTGCGAGGTTTTGTGGGATGCGCATGCGCAGATTTTTTGGGATGCGCATGCGCAGGTTTTTTGGGATGCGCATGGCTAGTCGAGCAAAAACACGTGCGAGGTTTTGTGGGATGCGCATGCGCAGATTTTTTGGGATGCGCATGCGCAGGTTTTTTGGGATGCGCATGGCTAGTCGAGCAAAAACACGTGCGAGAGGATGCATCCCGCAGGCTAGCCGAGAAAAAACACGTGCGAGGTTTTGTGGGATGCGCATGCGCAGGTTTTGTGGGATGCGCATGTGCAGGTTTTTTGGGATGCGCATGTGCAGGTTTTTTGGGATGCGCATGGCTAGTCGAGCAAAAACACGTGCGAGAGGATGCATCCCGCAGGCTAGTCGAGTAAAAACACGTGCGAGGTTTTGTGGGATGCGCATGCGCAGGTTTTGTGGGATGCGCATGTGCAGGTTTTTTGGGATGCGCATGGCTAGTCGAGCAAAAACACGTGCAAGAGGATGCATCCCGCAGGCTAGTCGAGTAAAAACACGTGCGAGAGGATGCATCCCGCAGGCTAGTCGAGCACAAACACGTGCGAGGTTTTGTGGGATGCGCATGCGCAGGTTTTGTGGGATGCGCATGCGCAGATTTTTTGGGATGCGCATGCGCAGGTTTTTTGGGATGCGCATGGCTAGTCGAGCAAAAACACGTGCGAGAGGATGCATCCCGCAGGCTCGCCGAGCAAAAACACGTGCGAGAGGATGCATCCCGCAGGCTAGTCGAGTAAAAACACGTGCGAGAGGATGCATCCCGCAGGCTAGTCGAGCACAAACACGTGCGAGGTTTTGTGGGATGCGCATGCGCAGGTTTTGTGGGATGCGCATGCGCAGGTTTTTTGGGATGCGCATGCGCAGGTTTTTTGGGATGCGCATGGCTAGTCGAGCAAAAACACGTGCGAGAGGATGCAGAGGATGCATCCCGCAGGGTAGTCGAGCAAAAACACGTGCGAGAGGATGCATCCCGCAGGCTAGTCGAGTAAAAACACGTGCGAAAGGATGCATCCCGCAGGCTAGTCGAGCACAAACACGTGCGAGGTTTTGTGGGATGCGCATGCGCAGGTTTTGTGGGATGCGCATGCGCAGATTTTTTGGGATGCGCATGCGCAGGTTTTTTGGGATGCGCATGGCTAGTCGAGCAAAAACACGTGCGAGAGGATGCATCCCGCAGGCTAGCCGAGAAAAAACACGTGCGAGAGGATGCATCCCGCAGGCTAGTCGAGTAAAAACACGTGCGAGGTTTTGTGGGATGCGCATGCGCAGGTTTTGTGGGATGCGCATGTGCAGGTTTTTTTGGGATGCGCATGGCTAGTCGAGCAAAAACACGTGCGAGAGGATGCATCCCGCAGGCTAGTCGAGTAAAAACACGTGCGAGAGGATGCATCCCGCAGGCTAGTCGAGTAAAAACACGTGCGAGGTTTTGTGGGATGCGCATACGCAGGTTTTGTGGGATGCGCATGCGCAGGTTTTTTGGGATGCGCATGCGCAGGTTTTTTGGGATGCGCATGCGCAGGTTTTTTGGGATGCGCATGGCTAGTCGAGCAAAAACACGTGCGAGAGGATGCATCCCGCAGGCTAGTCGAGCAAAAACACGTGCGAGAGGATGCATCCCGCAGGCTAGCCGAGTAAAAACACGTGCGAAAGGATGCATCCCGCAGGCTAGTCGAGCACAAACACGTGCGAGGTTTTGTGGGATGCGCATGCGCAGATTTTTTGGGATGCGCATGCGCAGGTTTTTTGGGATGCGCATGGCTAGTCGAGCAAAAACACGTGCGAGAGGATGCATCCCGCAGGCTAGTCGAGTAAAAACACGTGCGAGGTTTTGTGGGATGCGCATGCGCAGGTTTTGTGGGATGCGCATGTGCAGGTTTTTTGGGATGCGCATGGCTAGTCGAGCAAAAACACGTGCGAGAGGATGCATCCCGCAGGCTAGTCGAGTAAAAACACGTGCGAGAGGATGCATCCCGCAGGCTAGTCGAGTAAAAACACGTGCGAGGTTTTGTGGGATGCGCATACGCAGGTTTTGTGGGATGCGCATGCGCAGGTTTTTTGGGATGCGCATGCGCAGGTTTTTTGGGATGCGCATGGCTAGTCGAGCAAAAACACGTGCGAGAGGATGCATCCCGCAGGCTAGTCGAGCAAAAACACGTGCGAGAGGATGCATCCCGCAGGCTAGTCGAGTAAAAACACGTGCGAAAGGATGCATCCCGCAGGCTAGTCGAGCACAAACACGTGCGAGGTTTTGTGGGATGCGCATGCGCAGGTTTTGTGGGATGCGCATGCGCAGGTTTTTTGGGATGCGCATGGCTAGTCGAGCAAAAACACGTGCGAGAGGATGCATCCCGCAGGCTAGTCGAGTAAAAACACGTGCGAAAGGATGCATCCCGCAGGCTAGTCGAGCACAAACACGTGCGAGGTTTTGTGGGATGCGCATGCGCAGATTTTTTGGGATGCGCATGCGCAGGTTTTTTGGGATGCGCATGGCTAGTCGAGCAAAAACACGTGCGAGGTTTTGTGGGATGCGCATGCGCAGATTTTTTGGGATGCGCATGCGCAGGTTTTTTGGGATGCGCATGGCTAGTCGAGCAAAAACACGTGCGAGAGGATGCATCCCGCAGGCTAGCCGAGAAAAAACACGTGCGAGAGGATGCATCCCGCAGGCTAGTCGAGTAAAAACACGTGCGAGGTATTGTGGGATGCGCATGCGCAGGTTTCGTGGGATGCGCATGCGCAGGTTTTTTGGGATGCGCATGTGCAGGTTTTTTGGGATGCGCATGGCTAGTCGAGCAAAAACACGTGCGAGAGGATGCATCCCGCAGGCTAGTCGAGTAAAAACACGTGCGAGAGGATGCATCCCGCAGGCTAGTCGAGTAAAAACACGTGCGAGGTTTTGTGGGATGCGCATACGCAGGTTTTGTGGGATGCGCATGCGCAGGTTTTTTGGGATGCGCATGCGCAGGTTTTGTGGGATGCGCATGCGCAGGTTTTTTGGGATGCGCATGGCTAGTCGAGCAAAAACACGTGCGAGAGGATGCATCCCGCAGGCTAGTCGAGCACAAACACGTGCGAGAGGATGCATCCCGCAGGCTAGTCGAGCAAAAACACGTGCGAAAGGATGCATCCCGCAGGCTAGTCGAGCACAAACACGTGCGAGGTTTTGTGGGATGCGCATGCGCAGGTTTTGTGGGATGCGCATGCGCAGATTTTTTGGGATGCGCATGCGCAGGTTTATTGGGATGCGCATGCCTAGTCGAGCAAAAACACGTGCGAGAGGATGCATCCCGCAGGCTAGCCGAGCAAAAACACGTGCGAGAGGATGCATCCCGCAGGCTAGTCGAGTAAAAACACGTGCGAGGTATTGTGGGATGCGCATGCGCAGGTTTTGTGGGATGCGCATGCGCAGATTTTTTGGGATGCGCATGCGCAGGTTTTTTGGGATGCGCATGGCTAGTCGAGCAAAAACACGCGCGAGAGGATGAATCCCGCAGGCTAGCCGAGCAAAAAACACGTGCGAGAGGATGCATCCCGCAGGCTAGTCGAGTAAAAACACGTGCGAGGTTTTGTGGGATGCGCATGCGCAGGTTTTGTGGGATGCGCATGTGCAGGTTTTTTGGGATGCGCATGGCTAGTCGAGCAAAAACACGTGCGAGAGGATGCATCCCGCAGGCTAGTCGAGTAAAAACACGTGCGAGAGGATGCATCCCGCAGGCTAGTCGAGCACAAACACGTGCGAGGTTTTGTGGGATGCGCATGCGCAGGTTTTGTGGGATGCGCATGCGCAGGTTTTTTGGGATGCGCCATGCGCAGCGTTTTTTGGGATGCGCATGGCTAGTCGAGCAAAAACACGTGCGAGAGGATGCATCCCGCAGGCTAGTCGAGCAAAAACACGTGCGAGAGGATGCATCCCGCAGGCTAGTCGAGTAAAAACACGTGCGAAAGGATGCATCCCGCAGGCTAGTCGAGCACAAACACGTGCGAGGTTTTGTGGGATGCGCATGCGCAGGTTTTGTGGGATGCGCATGCGCAGTTTTTTTGGGATGCGCATGCGCAGGTTTTTTGGGATGCGCATGGCTAGTCGAGCAAAAACACGTGCGAGAGGATGCATCCCGCAGGCTAGCCGAGCAAAAACACGTGCGAGAGGATGCATCCCGGAGGCTAGTCGAGTAAAAACACGTGCGAGGTTTTGTGGGATGCGCATGCGCAGGTTTTGTGGGATGCGCATGTGCAGGTTTTTTGGGATGCGCATGGCTAGTCGAGCAAAAACACGTGCGAGAGGATGCATCCCGCAGGCTAGTCGAGTAAAAACACGTGCGAGAGGATGCATCCCGCAGGCTAGTCGAGTAAAAACACGTGCGAGGTTTTGTGGGATGCGCATACGCAGGTTTTGTGGGATGCGCATGCGCAGGTTTTTTGGGATGCGCATGCGCAGGTTTTTTGGGATGCGCATGCGCAGGTTTTTTGGGATGCGCATGGCTAGTCGAGCAAAAACACGTGCGAGAGGATGCATCCCGCAGGCTAGTCGAGCAAAAACACGTGCGAGAGGATGCATCCCGCAGGCTAGCCGAGTAAAAACACGTGCGAAAGGATGCATCCCGCAGGCTAGTCGAGCACAAACACGTGCGAGGTTTTGTGGGATGCGCATGCGCAGATTTTTTGGGATGCGCATGCGCAGGTTTTTTGGGATGCGCATGGCTAGTCGAGCAAAAACACGTGCGAGAGGATGCATCCCGCAGGCTAGTCGAGTAAAAACACGTGCGAGGTTTTGTGGGATGCGCATGCGCAGGTTTTGTGGGATGCGCATGTGCAGGTTTTTTGGGATGCGCATGCGCAGGTTTTTTGGGATGCGCATGGCTAGTCGAGCAAAAACACGTGCGAGAGGATGCATCCCGCAGGCTAGTCGAGCAAAAACACGTGCGAGAGGATGCATCCCGCAGGCTAGTCGAGTAAAAACACGTGCGAAAGGATGCATCCCGCAGGCTAGTCGAGCACAAACACGTGCGAGGTTTTGTGGGATGCGCATGCGCAGGTTTTGTGGGATGCGCATGGCTAGTCGAGCAAAAACACGTGCGAGAGGATGCATCCCGCAGGCTAGTCGAGTAAAAACACGTGCGAAAGGATGCATCCCGCAGGCTAGTCGAGCACAAACACGTGCGAGGTTTTGTGGGATGCGCCTGCGCAGGTTTTGTGGGATGCGCATGCGCAGATTTTTTGGGATGCGCATGCGCAGGTTTTTTGGGATGCGCATGGCTAGTCGAGCAAAAACACGTGCGAGAGGATGCATCCCGCAGGCTAGCCGAGCAAAAACACGTGCGAGAGGATGCATCCCGCAGGCTAGTCGAGTAAAAACACGTGCGAGGTATTGTGGGATGCGCATGCGCAGGTTTTGTGGGATGCGCATGCGCAGGTTTTTTGGGATGCGCATGTGCAGGTTTTTTGGGATGCGCATGGCTAGTCGAGCAAAAACACGTGCGAGAGGATGCATCCCGCAGGCTAGTCGAGCAAAAACACGTGCGAGAGGATGCATCCCGCAGGCTAGTCGAGTAAAAACTCGTGCGAAAGGATGCATCCCGCAGGCTAGTCGAGCACAAACACGTGCGAGGTTTTGTGGGATGCGCATGCGCAGGTTTTGTGGGATGCGCATGCGCAGATTTTTTGGGATGCGCATGCGCAGGTTTTTTGGGATGCGCATGGCTAGTCGAGCAAAAACACGTGCAAGAGGATGCTTCCCGCAGGCTAGCCGAGCAAAAACACGTGCGAGAGGATGCATCCCGCAGGCTAGTCGAGTAAAAACACGTGCGAGGTATTGTGGGATGCGCATGCGCAGGTTTTGTGGGATGCGCATGCGCAGGTTTTTTGGGATGCGCATGTGCAGGTTTTTTGGGATGCGCATGGCTAGTCGAGCAAAAACACGTGCGAGAGGATGCATCCCGCAGGCTAGTCGAGTAAAAACTCGTGCGAAAGGATGCATCCCGCAGGCTAGTCGAGCACAAACACGTGCGAGGTTTTGTGGGATGCGCATGCTTTTTGGGATGCGCATGCGCAGGTTTTGTGGGATGCGCATGGCTAGTCGAGCAAAAACACGTGCAAGAGGATGCTTCCCGCAGGCTAGTCGAGTAAAAACACGTGCGAGGTTTTGTGGGATGCGCATGCGCAGGTTTTGTGGGATGCGCATGCGCAGGTTTTTTGGGATGCGCATGCCTAGTCGAGCAAAAACACGTGCGAGAGGATGCATCCCGCAGGCTAGTCGAGCAAAAACACGTGCGAGAGGATGCATCCCGCAGGCTAGTCGAGTAAAGACTCGTGCGAAAGGATGCATCCCGCAGGCTAGTCGAGCACAAACACGTGCGAGGTTTTGTGGGATGCGCATGCGCAGATTTTTTGGGATGCGCATGCGCAGGTTTTTTGGGATGCGCATGGCTAGTCGAGCAAAAACACGTGCGAGAGGATGCATCCCGCAGGCTAGTCGAGTAAAAACACGTGCGAGAGGATGCATCCCGCAGGCTAGTCGAGTAAAAACACGTGCAAGAGGATGCTTCCCGCAGGCTAGTCGAGTAAAAACACGTGCGAGAGGATGCATCCCGCAGGCTAGTCGAGTAAAAACACGTGCGAGACGATGCATCCCGCAGGCTAGTCGAGTAAAAACACGTGCGAGAGGATGCATCCCGCAGGCTAGTCGAGTAGAAACACGTGCGAGAGGATGCATCCCGCAGGCTAGTCGAGTAAAAACACGTGCGAGAGGATGCATCCCGCAGGGTAGTCGAGTAAAAACACGTGCGAGGTTTTGTGGGATGCGCATGCGCAGGTTTTGTGGGATGCGCATGCGCAGGTTTTTTGGGATGCGCATGGCTAGTCGAGCAAAAACACGTGTGAGAGGATGCATCCCGCAGGCTAGCCGAGCAAAAACACGTGCGAGAGGATGCATCCCGCATGCTAGTCGAGTAAAAACACGTGCGAGGTTTTGTGGGATGCGCATGCGCAGGTTTTGTGGGATGCGCATGTGCAGGTTTTTTGGGATGCGCATGGCTAGTCGAGCAAAAACACGTGCGAGAGGATGCATCCCGCAGGCTAGTCGAGTAAAAACACGTGCGAGAGGATGCATCCCGCAGGCTAGTCGAGTAAAAACACGTGCGAGGTTTTGTGGGATGCGCATACGCAGGTTTTGTGGGATGCGCATGCGCAGGTTTTTTGGGATGCGCATGCGCAGGTTTTTTGGGATGCGCATGGCTAGTCGAGCAAAAACACGTGCGAGAGGATGCATCCCGCAGGCTAGTCGAGTAAAAACACGTGCGAGAGGATGCATCCCGCAGGCTAGTCGAGTAAAAACACGTGCGAGGTTTTGTGGGATGCGCATACGCAGGTTTTGTGGGATGCGCATGCGCAGGTTTTTTGGGATGCGCATGCGCAGGTTTTTTGGGATGCGCATGGCTAGTCGAGCAAAAACACGTGCGAGAGGATGCATCCCGCAGGCTAGTCGAGCACAAACACGTGCGAGAGGATGCATCCCGCAGGCTAGTCGAGCAAAAACACGTGCGAAAGGATGCATCCCGCAGGCTAGTCGAGCACAAACACGTGCGAGGTTTTGTGGGATGCGCATGCGCAGGTTTTGTGGGATGCGCATGCGCAGATTTTTTGGGATGCGCATGCGCAGGTTTTTTGGGATGCGCATGCCTAGTCGAGCAAAAACACGTGCGAGAGGATGCATCCCGCAGGCTAGTCGAGCAAAAACACGTGCGAGAGGATGCATCCCGCAGGCTAGTCGAGCAAAAACACGTGCGAGAGGATGCATCCCGCAGGCTAGTCGAGTAAAAACACGTGCGAAAGGATGCATCCCGCAGGCTAGTCGAGCACAAACACGTGCGAGGTTTTGTGGGATGCGCATGCGCAGGTTTTGTGGGATGCGCATGGCTAGTCGAGCAAAAACACGTGCGAGAGGATGCATCCCGCAGGCTAGTCGAGTAAAAACACGTGCGAAAGGATGCATCCCGCAGGCTAGTCGAGCACAAACACGTGCGAGGTTTTGTGGGATGCGCATGCGCAGGTTTTGTGGGATGCGCATGCGCAGATTTTTTGGGATGCGCATGCGCAGGTTTTTTGGGATGCGCATGGCTAGTCGAGCAAAAACACGTGCGAGAGGATGCATCCCGCAGGCTAGTCGAGTAAAAACACGTGCGAGAGGATGCATCCCGCAGGCTAGTCGAGTAAAAACACGTGCGAGACGATGCATCCCGCAGGCTAGTCGAGTAAAAACACGTGCGAGAGGATGCATCCCGCAGGCTAGTCGAGTAGAAACACGTGCGAGAGGATGCATCCCGCAGGCTAGTCGAGTAAAAACACGTGCGAGAGGATGCATCCCGCAGGGTAGTCGAGTAAAAACACGTGCGAGGTTTTGTGGGATGCGCATGCGCAGGTTTTGTGGGATGCGCATGCGCAGGTTTTTTGGGATGCGCATGGCTAGTCGAGCAAAAACACGTGCGAGAGGATGCATCCCGCAGGCTAGCCGAGCAAAAACACGTGCGAGAGGATGCATCCCGCATGCTAGTCGAGTAAAAACACGTGCGAGGTTTTGTGGGATGCGCATGCGCAGGTTTTGTGGGATGCGCATGTGCAGGTTTTTTGGGATGCGCATGGCTAGTCGAGCAAAAACACGTGCGAGAGGATGCATCCCGCAGGCTAGTCGAGTAAAAACACGTGCGAGAGGATGCATCCCGCAGGCTAGTCGAGTAAAAACACGTGCGAGGTTTTGTGGGATGCGCATACGCAGGTTTTGTGGGATGCGCATGCGCAGGTTTTTTGGGATGCGCATGCGCAGGTTTTTTGGGATGCGCATGGCTAGTCGAGCAAAAACACGTGCGAGAGGATGCATCCCGCAGGCTAGTCGAGTAAAAACACGTGCGAGAGGATGCATCCCGCAGGCTAGTCGAGTAAAAACACGTGCGAGGTTTTGTGGGATGCGCATACGCAGGTTTTGTGGGATGCGCATGCGCAGGTTTTTTGGGATGCGCATGCGCAGGTTTTTTGGGATGCGCATGCGCAGGTTTTTTGGGATGCGCATGGCTAGTCGAGCAAAAACACGTGCGAGAGGATGCATCCCGCAGGCTAGTCGAGCACAAACACGTGCGAGAGGATGCATCCCGCAGGCTAGTCGAGCAAAAACACGTGCGAAAGGATGCATCCCGCAGGCTAGTCGAGCACAAACACGTGCGAGGTTTTGTGGGATGCGCATGCGCAGGTTTTGTGGGATGCGCATGCGCAGATTTTTTGGGATGCGCATGCGCAGGTTTTTTGGGATGCGCATGCCTAGTCGAGCAAAAACACGTGCGAGAGGATGCATCCCGCAGGCTAGTCGAGCAAAAACACGTGCGAGAGGATGCATCCCGCAGGCTAGTCGAGCAAAAACACGTGCGAGAGGATGCATCCCGCAGGCTAGTCGAGTAAAAACACGTGCGAAAGGATGCATCCCGCAGGCTAGTCGAGCACAAACACGTGCGAGGTTTTGTGGGATGCGCATGCGCAGGTTTTGTGGGATGCGCATGGCTAGTCGAGCAAAAACACGTGCGAGAGGATGCATCCCGCAGGCTAGTCGAGTAAAAACACGTGCGAAAGGATGCATCCCGCAGGCTAGTCGAGCACAAACACGTGCGAGGTTTTGTGGGATGCGCATGCGCAGGTTTTGTGGGATGCGCATGCGCAGATTTTTTGGGATGCGCATGCGCAAGTTTTTTGGGATGCGCATGGCTAGTCGAGCAAAAACACGTGCGAGAGGATGCATCCCGCAGGCTAGTCGAGTAAAAACACGTGCGAGGTTTTGTGGGATGCGCATGCGCAGGTTTTGTGGGATGCGCATGTGCAGGTTTTTTGGGATGCGCATGCGCAGGTTTTTTGGGATGCGCATGGCTAGTCGAGCAAAAACACGTGCGAGAGGATGCATCCCGCAGGCTAGTCGAGTAAAAACACGTGCGAGAGGATGCATCCCGCAGGCTAGTCGAGTAAAAACACGTGCGAGGTTTTGTGGGATGCGCATACGCAGGTTTTGTGGGATGCGCATGCGCAGGTTTTTTGGGATGCGCATGCGCAGGTTTTTTGGGATGCGCATGGCTAGTCGAGCAAAAACACGTGCGAGAGGATGCATCCCGCAGGCTAGTCGAGCACAAACACGTGCGGGAGGATGCATCCCGCAGGCTAGTCGAGCAAAAACACGTGCGAAAGGATGCATCCCGCAGGCTAGTCGAGCACAAACACGTGCGAGGTTTTGTGGGATGCGCATGCGCAGATTTTTTGGGATGCGCATGCGCAGGTTTTTTGGGATGCGCATGCCTAGTCGAGCAAAAACACGTGCGAGAGGATGCATCCCGCAGGCTAGTCGAGCAAAAACACGTGCGAGAGGATGCATCCCGCAGGCTAGTCGAGCAAAAACACGTGCGAGAGGATGCATCCCGCAGGCTAGTCGAGTAAAAACACGTGCGAAAGGATGCATCCCGCAGGCTAGTCGAGCACAAACACGTGCGAGGTTTTGTGGGATGCGCATGCGCAGGTTTTGTGGGATGCGCATGGCTAGTCGAGCAAAAACACGTGCGAGAGGATGCATCCCGCAGGCTAGTCGAGTAAAAACACGTGCGAAAGGATGCATCCCGCAGGCTAGTCGAGCACAAACACGTGCGAGGTTTTGTGGGATGCGCATGCGCAGGTTTTGTGGGATGCGCATGCGCAGATTTTTTGGGATGCGCATGCGCAGGTTTTTTGGGATGCGCATGGCTAGTCGAGCAAAAACACGTGCGAGAGGATGCATCCCGCAGGCTAGCCGAGCAAAAACACGTGCGAGAGGATGCATCCCGCAGGCTAGTCGAGTAAAAACACGTGCGAGGTATTGTGGGATGCGCATGCGCAGGTTTTGTGGGATGCGCATGCGCAGGTTTTTTGGGATGCGCATGTGCAGGTTTTTTGGGATGCGCATGGCTAGTCGAGCAAAAACACGTGCGAGAGGATGCATCCCGCAGGCTAGTCGAGCAAAAACACGTGCGAGAGGATGCATCCCGCAGGCTAGTCGAGTAAAAATTCGTGCGAAAGGATGCATCCCGCAGGCTAGTCGAGCACAAACACGTGCGAGGTTTTGTGGGATGCGCATGCGCAGGTTTTGTGGGATGCGCATGAGCAGATTTTTTGGGATGCGCATGCGCAGGTTTTTTGGGATGCGCATGGCTAGTCGAGCAAAAACACGTGCAAGAGGATGCTTCCCGCAGGCTAGTCGAGCACAAACACGTGCGAGGTTTTGTGGGATGCGCATGCGCAGGTTTTGTGGGATGCGCATGCGCAGATTTTTTGGGATGCGCATGTGCAGGTTTTTTGGGATGCGCATGGCTAGTCGAGCAAAAACACGTGCGAGAGGATGCATCCCGCAGGCTAGTCGAGCACAAACACGTGCGAGGTTTTGTGGGATGCGCATGCGCAGGTTTTGTGGGATGCGCATGCGCAGATTTTTTGGGATGCGCATGCGCAGGTTTTTTGGGATGCGCATGGCTAGTCGAGCAAAAACACGTGCAAGAGGATGCTTCCCGCAGGCTAGTCGAGCACAAACACGTGCGAGGTTTTGTGGGATGCGCATGCGCAGGTTTTGTGGGATGCGCATGCGCAGGTTTTTTGGGATGCGCATGTGCAGGTTTTTTGGGATGCGCATGGCTAGTCGAGCAAAAACACGTGCGAGAGGATGCATCCCGCAGGCTAGTCGAGTAAAAACACGTGCGAGAGGATGCATCCCGCAGGCTAGTCGAGTAAAAACACGTGCAAGAGGATGCTTCCCGCAGGCTAGTCGAGTAAAAACACGTGCGAGAGGATGCATCCCGCAGGCTAGTCGAGTAAAAACACGTGCGAGACGATGCATCCCGCAGGCTAGTCGAGTAAAAACACGTGCGAGAGGATGCATCCCGCAGGCTAGTCGAGTAGAAACACGTGCGAGAGGATGCATCCCGCAGGCTAGTCGAGTAAAAACACGTGCGAGAGGATGCATCCCGCAGGGTAGTCGAGTAAAAACACGTGCGAGGTTTTGTGGGATGCGCATGCGCAGGTTTTGTGGGATGCGCATGCGCAGGTTTTTTGGGATGCGCATGGCTAGTCGAGCAAAAACACGTGCGAGAGGATGCATCCCGCAGGCTAGCCGAGCAAAAACACGTGCGAGAGGATGCATCCCGCAGGCTAGTCGAGTAAAAACACGTGCGAGGTTTTGTGGGATGCGCATGCGCAGGTTTTGTGGGATGCGCATGTGCAGGTTTTTTGGGATGCGCATGGCTAGTCGAGCAAAAACACGTGCGAGAGGATGCATCCCGCAGGCTAGCCGAGCAAAAACACGTGCGAGAGGATGCATCCCGCAGGCTAGTCGAGTAAAAACACGTGCGAGGTTTTGTGGGATGCGCATGCGCAGGTTTTGTGGGATGCGCATGTGCAGGTTTTTTGGGATGCGCATGGCTAGTCGAGCAAAAACACGTGCGAGAGGATGCATCCCGCAGGCTAGTCGAGTAAAAACACGTGCGAGAGGATGCATCCCGCAGGCTAGTCGAGTAAAAACACGTGCGAGGTTTTGTGGGATGCGCATGCGCAGGTTTTTTGGGATGCGCATGGCTAGTCGAGCAAAAACACGTGCGAGAGGATGCATCCCGCAGGCTAGTCGAGTAAAAACACGTGCGAGAGGATGCATCCCGCAGGCTAGTCGAGTAAAAACACGTGCGAGGTTTTGTGGGATGCGCATACGCAGGTTTTGTGGGATGCGCATGCGCAGGTTTTTTGGGATGCGCATGCGCAGGTTTTTTGGGATGCGCATGGCTAGTCGAGCAAAAACACGTGCGAGAGGATGCATCCCGCAGGCTAGTCGAGCAAAAACACGTGCGAGAGGATGCATCCCGCAGGCTAGTCGAGTAAAAACACGTGCGAAAGGATGCATCCCGCAGGCTAGTCGAGCACAAACACGTGCGAGGTTTTGTGGGATGCGCATGCGCAGGTTTTGTGGGATGCGCATGCGCAGATTTTTTGGGATGTGCATGCGCAGGTTTTTTGGGATGCGCATGGCTAGTCGAGCAAAAATACGTGCGAGAGGATGCATCCCGCAGGCTAGCCGAGCAAAAACACGTGCGAGAGGATGCATCCCGCAGGCTAGTCGAGTAAAAACACGTGCGAGGTTTTGTGGGATGCGCATGCGCAGGTTTTGTGGGATGCGCATGTGCAGGTTTTTTGGGATGCGCATGGCTAGTCGAGCAAAAACACGTGCGAGAGGATGCATCCCGCAGGCTAGTCGAGTAAAAACACGTGCGAGAGGATGCATCCCGCAGGCTAGTCGAGTAAAAACACGTGCAAGAGGATGCTTCCCGCAGGCTAGTCGAGTAAAAACACGTGCGAGAGGATGCATCCCGCAGGCTAGTCGAGTAAAAACACGTGCGAGACGATGCATCCCGCAGGCTAGTCGAGTAAAAACACGTGCGAGAGGATGCATCCCAGGCTAGTCGAGTAGAAACACGTGCGAGAGGATGCATCCCGCAGGCTAGTCGAGTAAAAACACGTGCGAGAGGATGCATCCCGCAGGGTAGTCGAGTAAAAACACGTGCGAGGTTTTGTGGGATGCGCATGCGCAGGTTTTGTGGGATGCGCATGCGCAGGTTTTTTTGGGATGCGCATGGCTAGTCGAGCAAAAACACGTGTGAGAGGATGCATCCCGCAGGCTAGCCGAGCAAAAACACGTGCGAGAGGATGCATCCCGCATGCTAGTCGATGTAAAAACACGTGCGAGGTTTTGTGGGATGCGCATGCGCCAGGTTTTGTGGGATGCGCATGTGCAGGTTTTTTGGATGCGCATGGCTAGTCGAGCAAAAACACGTGCGAGAGGATGCATCCCGCAGGCTAGTCGAGTAAAAACACGTGCGAGAGGATGCATCCGCAGGCTAGTCGAGTAAAAACACGTGCGAGGTTTTGTGGGATGCGCATACGCAGGTTTTGTGGATGCGCATGCGCAGGTTTTTTGGGATGCGCATGCGCAGGTTTTTTGGGATGCGCATGGCTAGTCGAGCAAAAACACGTGCGAGAGGATGCATCCCGCAGGCTAGTCGAGTAAAAACACGTGCGAGAGGATGCATCCCGCAGGCTAGTCGAGTAAAAACACGTGCGAGGTTTTGTGGATGCGCATACGCAGGTTTTGTGGATGCGCATGCGCAGGTTTTTTGGGATGCGCATGCGCAGGTTTTTTGGGGTGCGCATGGCTAGTCGAGCAAAAACACGTGCGAGAGGATGCATCCCGCAGGCTAGTCGAGCACAAACACGTGCGAGAGGATGCATCCCGCAGGCTAGTCGAGCAAATAACACGTGCGAAAGGATGCATCCCGCAGGCTAGTCGAGCACAAACACGTGCGAGGTTTTGTGGGATGCGCATGCGCAGGTTTTGTGGGATGCGCATGCGCAGATTTTTTGGGATGCGCATGCGCAGGGTTTTTTGGGATGCGCATGCCTAGTCGAGCAAAAACACGTGCGAGAGGATGCATCCCGCAGGCTAGTCGAGCAAAAACACGTGCGAGAGGATGCATCCCGCAGGCTAGTCGAGCAAAAACACGTGCGAGAGGATGCATCCCGCAGGCTAGTCGAGTAAAAACACGTGCGAAAGGATGCATCCCGCAGGCTAGTCGAGCACAAACACGTGCGAGGTTTTGTGGGATGCGCATGCGCAGGTTTTGTGGGATGCGCATGGCTAGTCGAGCAAAAACACGTGCGAGAGGATGCATCCCGCAGGCTAGTCGAGTAAAAAACACGTGCGAAAGGATGCATCCCGCAGGCTAGTCGAGCACAAACACGTGCGAGGTTTTGTGGGATGCGCATGCGCAGGTTTTGTGGGATGCGCATGCGCAGATTTTTTGGGATGCGCATGCGCAGGTTTTTTGGGATGCGCATGGCTAGTCGAGCAAAAACACGTGCGAGAGGATGCATCCCGCAGGCTAGTCGAGTAAAAACACGTGCGAGAGGATGCATCCCGCAGGCTAGTCGAGTAAAAACACGTGCGAGACGATGCATCCCGCAGGCTAGTCGAGTAAAAACACGTGCGAGAGGATGCATCCCGCAGGCTAGTCGAGTAGAAACACGTGCGAGAGGATGCATCCCGCAGGCTAGTCGAGTAAAAACACGTGCGAGAGGATGCATCCCGCAGGGTAGTCGAGTAAAAACACGTGCGAGGTTTTGTGGGATGCGCATGCGCAGGTTTTGTGGGATGCGCCATGCGCAGGTTTTTTGGGATGCGCATGGCTAGTCGAGCAAAAACACGTGCGAGAGGATGCATCCTGCAGGCTAGCCGAGTAAAAACACGTGCGAGAGGATGCATCCCGCAGGCTAGTCGAGTAAAAACACGTGCGAGGTTTTGTGGGATGCGCATACGCAGGTTTTGTGGGATGCGCATGCGCAGGTTTTTTGGGATGCGCATGCGCAGGTTTTTGGGATGCGCATGGCTAGTCGAGCAAAAACACGTGCGAGAGGATGCATCCCGCAGGCTAGTCGAGTAAAAAGCACGTGCGAGAGGATGCATCCCGCAGGCTAGTCGAGGTAAAAACACGTGCGAGGTTTTGTGGGATGCGCATACGCAGGTTTTGTGGGATGCGCATGCGCAGGTTTTTTGGGATGCGCATGCGCAGGTTTTTTGGGATGCGCATGCGCAGGTTTTTTGGATGCGCATGGCTAGTCGAGCAAAAACACGTGCGAGAGGATGCATCCCGCAGGCTAGTCGAGCACAAACACGTGCGAGAGGATGCATCCCGCAGGCTAGTCGAGCAAAAACACGTGCGAAAGGATGCATCCCGCAGGCTAGTCGAGCACAAACACGTGCGAGGTTTTGTGGGATGCGCATGCGCAGGTTTTGTGGGATGCGCATGCGCAGATTTTTTGGGATGCGCATGCGCAGGTTTTTTGGGATGCGCATGCCTAGTCGAGCAAAAACACGTGCGAGAGGATGCATCCCGCAGGCTAGTCGAGCAAAAACACGTGCGAGAGGATGCATCCCGCAGGCTAGTCGAGCAAAAAACACGTGCGAGAGGATGCATCCCGCAGGCTAGTCGAGTAAAAACACGTGCGAAAGGATGCATCCCGCAGGCTAGTCGAGCACAAACACGTGCGAGGTTTTGTGGATGCGCATGCGCAGGTTTTGTGGGATGCGCATGGCTAGTCGAGCAAAAACACGTGCGAGAGGATGCATCCCGCAGGCTAGTCGAGTAAAAACACGTGCGAAAGGATGCATCCCGCAGGCTAGTCGAGCACAAACACGTGCGAGGTTTTGTGGGATGCGCATGCGCAGGTTTTGTGGATGCGCATGCGCAGATTTTTTGGGATGCGCATGCGCAAGTTTTTTGGGATGCGCATGGCTAGTCGAGCAAAAACACGTGCGAGAGGATGCATCCCGCAGGCTAGTCGAGTAAAAACACGTGCGAGGTTTTGTGGGATGCGCATGCGCAGGTTTTGTGGGATGCGCATGTGCAGGTTTTTTGGGATGCGCATGCGCAGGTTTTTTGGGATGCGCATGGCTAGTCGAGCAAAAACACGTGCGAGAGGATGCATCCCGCAGGCTAGTCGAGTAAAAACACGTGCGAGAGGATGCATCCCGCAGGCTAGTCGAGTAAAAACACGTGCGAGGTTTTGTGGGATGCGCATACGCAGGTTTTGTGGGATGCGCATGCGCAGGTTTTTTGGGATGCGCATGCGCAGGTTTTTTGGGATGCGCATGCGCAGGTTTTTTGGGATGCGCATGGCTAGTCGAGCAAAAACACGTGCGAGAGGATGCATCCCGCAGGCTAGTCGAGCACAAACACGTGCGGGAGGATGCATCCCGCAGGCTAGTCGAGCAAAAACACGTGCGAAAGGATGCATCCCGCAGGCTAGTCGAGCACAAACACGTGCGAGGTTTTGTGGGATGCGCATGCGCAGATTTTTTGGGATGCGCATGCGCAGGTTTTTTGGGATGCGCATGCCTAGTCGAGCAAAAACACGTGCGAGAGGATGCATCCCGCAGGCTAGTCGAGCAAAAACACGTGCGAGAGGATGCATCCCGCAGGCTAGTCGAGCAAAAACACGTGCGAGAGGATGCATCCCGCAGGCTAGTCGAGTAAAAACACGTGCGAAAGGATGCATCCCGCAGGCTAGTCGAGCACAAACACGTGCGAGGTTTTGTGGGATGCGCATGCGCAGGTTTTGTGGGATGCGCATGGCTAGTCGAGCAAAAACACGTGCGAGAGGATGCATCCCGCAGGCTAGTCGAGTAAAAACACGTGCGAAAGGATGCATCCCGCAGGCTAGTCGAGCACAAACACGTGCGAGGTTTTGTGGGATGCGCATGCGCAGGTTTTGTGGGATGCGCATGCGCAGATTTTTTGGGATGCGCATGCGCAGGTTTTTTGGGATGCGCATGGCTAGTCGAGCAAAAACACGTGCGAGAGGATGCATCCCGCAGGCTAGCCGAGCAAAAACACGTGCGAGAGGATGCATCCCGCAGGCTAGTCGAGTAAAAACACGTGCGAGGTATTGTGGGATGCGCATGCGCAGGTTTTGTGGGATGCGCATGCGCAGGTTTTTTGGGATGCGCATGTGCAGGTTTTTTGGGATGCGCATGGCTAGTCGAGCAAAAACACGTGCGAGAGGATGCATCCCGCAGGCTAGTCGAGCAAAAACACGTGCGAGAGGATGCATCCCGCAGGCTAGTCGAGTAAAAATTCGTGCGAAAGGATGCATCCCGCAGGCTAGTCGAGCACAAACACGTGCGAGGTTTTGTGGGATGCGCATGCGCAGGTTTTGTGGGATGCGCATGCGCAGATTTTTTGGGATGCGCATGCGCAGGTTTTTTGGGATGCGCATGGCTAGTCGAGCAAAAACACGTGCAAGAGGATGCTTCCCGCAGGCTAGTCGAGCACAAACACGTGCGAGGTTTTGTGGGATGCGCATGCGCAGGTTTTGTGGGATGCGCATGCGCAGATTTTTTGGGATGCGCATGTGCAGGTTTTTTGGGATGCGCATGGCTAGTCGAGCAAAAACACGTGCGAGAGGATGCATCCCGCAGGCTAGTCGAGCACAAACACGTGCGAGGTTTTGTGGGATGCGCATGCGCAGGTTTTGTGGGATGCGCATGCGCAGATTTTTTGGGATGCGCATGCGCAGGTTTTTTGGGATGCGCATGGCTAGTCGAGCAAAAACACGTGCAAGAGGATGCTTCCCGCAGGCTAGTCGAGCACAAACACGTGCGAGGTTTTGTGGGATGCGCATGCGCAGGTTTTGTGGGATGCGCATGCGCAGGTTTTTTGGGATGCGCATGTGCAGGTTTTTTGGGATGCGCATGGCTAGTCGAGCAAAAACACGTGCGAGAGGATGCATCCCGCAGGCTAGTCGAGTAAAAACACGTGCGAGAGGATGCATCCCGCAGGCTAGTCGAGTAAAAACACGTGCAAGAGGATGCTTCCCGCAGGCTAGTCGAGTAAAAACACGTGCGAGAGGATGCATCCCGCAGGCTAGTCGAGTAAAAACACGTGCGAGACGATGCATCCCGCAGGGTAGTCGAGTAAAAACACGTGCGAGGTTTTGTGGGATGCGCATGCGCAGGTTTTGTGGGATGCGCATGCGCAGGTTTTTTGGGATGCGCATGGCTAGTCGAGCAAAAACACGTGCGAGAGGATGCATCCCGCAGGCTAGCCGAGCAAAAACACGTGCGAGAGGATGCATCCCGCAGGCTAGTCGAGTAAAAACACGTGCGAGGTTTTGTGGGATGCGCATGCGCAGGTTTTGTGGGATGCGCATGTGCAGGTTTTTTGGGATGCGCATGGCTAGTCGAGCAAAAACACGTGCGAGAGGATGCATCCCGCAGGCTAGTCGAGTAAAAACACGTGCGAGAGGATGCATCCCGCAGGCTAGTCGAGTAAAAACACGTGCGAGGTTTTGTGGGATGCGCATGCGCAGGTTTTTTGGGATGCGCATGGCTAGTCGAGCAAAAACACGTGCGAGAGGATGCATCCCGCAGGCTAGTCGAGCAAAAACACGTGCGAGAGGATGCATCCCGCAGGCTAGTCGAGTAAAAACACGTGCGAAAGGATGCATCCCGCAGGCTAGTCGAGCACAAACACGTGCGAGGTTTTGTGGGATGCGCATGCGCAGGTTTTGTGGGATGCGCATGCGCAGATTTTTTGGGATGTGCATGCGCAGGTTTTTTGGGATGCGCATGGCTAGTCGAGCAAAAATACGTGCGAGAGGATGCATCCCGCAGGCTAGCCGAGCAAAAACACGTGCGAGAGGATGCATCCCGCAGGCTAGTCGAGTAAAAACACGTGCGAGGTTTTGTGGGATGCGCATGCGCAGGTTTTGTGGGATGCGCATGTGCAGGTTTTTTGGGATGCGCATGGCTAGTCGAGCAAAAACACGTGCGAGAGGATGCATCCCGCAGGCTAGTCGAGTAAAAACACGTGCGAGAGGATGCATCCCGCAGGCTAGTCGAGTAAAAACACGTGCGAGGTTTTGTGGGATGCGCATACGCAGGTTTTTTGGGATGCGCATGCGCAGGTTTTTTGGGATGCGCATGGCTAGTCGAGCAAAAACACGTGCGAGAGGATGCATCCCGCAGGCTAGTCGAGCAAAAACACGTGCGAGAGGATGCATCCCGCAGGCTAGCCGAGTAAAAACACGTGCGAAAGGATGCATCCCGCAGGCTAGTCGAGCACAAACACGTGCGAGGTTTTGTGGGATGCGCATGCGCAGATTTTTTGGGATGCGCATGCGCAGGTTTTTTGGGATGCGCATGGCTAGTCGAGCACAAACACGTGCGAGAGGATGCATCCCGCAGGCTAGCCGAGCAAAAACACGTGCGAGAGGATGCATCCCGCAGGCTAGTCGAGTAAAAACACGTGCGAGGTTTTGTGGGATGCGCATGCGCAGGTTTTGTGGGATGCGCATGCGCAGGTTTTTTGGGATGCGCATGGCTAGTCGAGCAAAAACACGTGCGAGAGGATGCATCCCGCAGGCTAGTCGAGTAAAAACACGTGCGAAAGGATGCATCCCGCAGGCTAGTCGAGCACAAACACGTGCGAGGTTTTGTGGGATGCGCATGCGCAGGTTTTGTGGGATGCGCATGCGCAGATTTTTTGGGATGCGCATGCGCAGGTTTTTTGGGATGCGCATGGCTAGTCGAGCAAAAACACGTGCGAGAGGATGCATCCCGCAGGCTAGCCGAGCAAAAACACGTGCGAGAGGATGCATCCCGCAGGCTAGTCGAGTAAAAACACGTGCGAGGTATTGTGGGATGCGCATGCGCAGGTTTTGTGGGATGCGCATGCGCAGGTTTTTTGGGATGCGCATGTGCAGGTTTTTTGGGATGCGCATGGCTAGTCGAGCAAAAACACGTGCGAGAGGATGCATCCCGCAGGCTAGTCGAGTAAAAACACGTGCGAGAGGATGCATCCCGCAGGCTAGTCGAGTAAAAACACGTGCGAGGTTTAGTGGGATGCGCATACGCAGGTTTTGTGGGATGCGCATGCGCAGGTTTTTTGGGATGCGCATGCGCAGGTTTTTTGGGATGCGCATGCGCAGGTTTTTTGGGATGCGCATGGCTAGTCGAGCAAAAACACGTGCGAGAGGATGCATCCCGCAGGCTAGTCGAGCACAAACACGTGCGAGAGGATGCATCCCGCAGGCTAGTCGAGCAAAAACACGTGCGAAAGGATGCATCCCGCAGGCTAGTCGAGCACAAACACGTGCGAGGTTTTGTGGGATGCGCATGCGCAGGTTTTGTGGGATGCGCATGCGCAGATTTTTTGGGATGCGCATGCGCAGGTTTTTTGGGATGCGCATGCCTAGTCGAGCAAAAACACGTGCGAGAGGATGCATCCCGCAGGCTAGTCGAGCAAAAACACGTGCGAGAGGATGCATCCCGCAGGCTAGTCGAGCAAAAACACGTGCGAGAGGATGCATCCCGCAGGCTAGTCGAGTAAAAACACGTGCGAAAGGATGCATCCCGCAGGCTAGTCGAGCACAAACACGTGCGAGGTTTTGTGGGATGCGCATGCGCAGGTTTTGTGGGATGCGCATGGCTAGTCGAGCAAAAACACGTGCGAGAGGATGCATCCCGCAGGCTAGTCGAGTAAAAACACGTGCGAAAGGATGCATCCCGCAGGCTAGTCGAGCACAAACACGTGCGAGGTTTTGTGGGATGCGCATGCGCAGGTTTTTTGGGATGCGCATGGCTAGTCGAGCAAAAACACGTGCGAGAGGATGCATCCCGCAGGCTAGCCGAGCAAAAACACGTGCGAGAGGATGCATCCCGCAGGCTAGTCGAGTAAAAACACGTGCGAGGTATTGTGGGATGCGCATGCGCAGGTTTTGTGGGATGCGCATGTGCAGGTTTTTTGGGATGCGCATGGCTAGTCGAGCAAAAACACGTGCGAGAGGATGCATCCCGCAGGCTAGTCGAGTAAAAACACGTGCGAGAGGATGCATCCCGCAGGCTAGTCGAGCACAAACACGTGCGAGGTTTTGTGGGATGCGCATGCGCAGGTTTTGTGGGATGCGCATGAGCAGATTTTTTGGGATGCGCATGCGCAGGTTTTTTGGGATGCGCATGGCTAGTCGAGCAAAAACACGTGCGAGAGGATGCATCCCGCAGGCTAGCCGAGCAAAAACACGTGCGAGAGGATGCATCCCGCAGGCTAGTCGAGTAAAAACACGTGCGAGAGGATGCATCCCGCAGGCTAGTCGAGTAAAAACACGTGCGAGGTTTTGTGGGATGCGCATACGCAGGTTTTGTGGGATGCGCATGCGCAGGTTTTTTGGGATGCGCATGCGCAGGTTTTTTGGGATGCGCATGCGCATGTTTTTTGGGATGCGCATGGCTAGTCGAGCAAAAACACGTGCGAGAGGATGCATCCCGCAGGCTAGTCGAGCACAAACACGTGCGAGAGGATGCATCCCGCAGGCTAGTCGAGCAAAAACACGTGCGAAAGGATGCATCCCGCAGGCTAGTCGAGCACAAACACGTGCGAGGTTTTGTGGGATGCGCATGCGCAGGTTTTGTGGGATGCGCATGCGCAGATTTTTTGGGATGCGCATGCGCAGGTTTTTTGGGATGCGCATGCCTAGTCGAGCAAAAACACGTGCGAGAGGATGCATCCCGCAGGCTAGTCGAGCAAAAACACGTGCGAGAGGATGCATCCCGCAGGCTAGTCGAACAAAAACACGTGCGAGAGGATGCATCCCGCAGGCTAGTCGAGTAAAAACACGTGCGAGGTTTTGTGGGATGCGCATGCGCAGGTTTTGTGGGATGCGCATGTGCAGGTTTTTTGGGATGCGCATGGCTAGTCGAGCAAAAACACGTGCGAGAGGATGCATCCCGCAGGCTAGTCGAGTAAAAACACGTGCGAGGTTTTGTGGGATGCGCATGCGCAGGTTTTGTGGGATGCGCATGTGCAGGTTTTTTGGGATGCGCATGGCTAGTCGAGCAAAAACACGTGCAAGAGGATGCATCCCGCAGGCTAGCCGAGTAAAAACACGTGCGAGAGGATGCATCCCGCAGGCTAGTCGCGTAAAAACACGTGCGAGGTTTTGTGGGATGCGCATACGCAGGTTTTGTGGGATGCGCATGCGCAGGTTTTTTGGGATGCGCATGCGCAGGTTTTTTTGTGATGCGCATGGCTAGTCGAGCAAAAACACGTGCGAGAGGATGCATCCCGCAGGCTAGTCGAGCAAAAACACGTGCGAGAGGATGCATCCCGCAGGCTAGTCGAGTAAAAACACGTGCGAAAGGATGCATCCCGCAGGCTAGTCGAGCACAAACACGTGCGAGGTTTTGTGGGATGCGCATGCGCAGGTTTTGTGGGATGCGCATGGCTAGTCGAGCAAAAACACGTGCGAGAGGATGCATCCCGCAGGCTAGTCGAGTAAAAAACACGTGCGAAAGGATGCATCCCGCAGGCTAGTCGAGCACAAACACGTGCGAGGTTTTGTGGGATGCGCATGCGCAGGTTTTGTGGGATGCGCATGCGCAGATTTTTTGGGATGCGCATGCGCAGGTTTTTTGGGATGCGCATGGCTAGTCGAGCAAAAACACGTGCGAGAGGATGCATCCCGCAGGCTAGCCGAGCAAAAACACGTGCGAGAGGATGCATCCCGCAGGCTAGTCGAGTAAAAACACGTGCGAGGTATTGTGGGATGCGCATGCGCAGGTTTTGTGGGATGCGCATGCGCAGGTTTTTTGGGATGCGCATGTGCAGGTTTATTGGGATGCGCATGGCTAGTCGAGCAAAAACACGTGCGAGAGGATGCATCCCGCAGGCTAGTCGAGCAAAAACACGTGCGAGAGGATGCATCCCGCAGGCTAGTCGAGTAAAAACTCGTGCGAAAGGATGCATCCCGCAGGCTAGTCGAGCACAAACACGTGCGACGTTTTGTGGGATGCGCATGCGCAGGTTTTGTGGGATGCGCATGCGCAGATTTTTTGGGATGCGCATGCGCAGGTTTTTTGGGATGCGCATGGCTAGTCGAGCAAAAACACGTGCAAGAGGATGCTTCCCGCAGGCTAGCCGAGCAAAAACACGTGCGAGAGGATGCATCCCGCAGGCTAGTCGAGTAAAAACACGTGCGAGGTATTGTGGGATGCGCATGCGCAGGTTTTGTGGGATGCGCATGCGCAGGTTTTTTGGGATGCGCATGTGCAGGTTTTTTGGGATGCGCATGGCTAGTCGAGCAAAAACACGTGCGAGAGGATGCATCCCGCAGGCTAGTCGAGCAAAAACACGTGCGAGAGGATGCATCCCGCAGGCTAGTCGAGTAAAAACTCGTGCGAAAGGATGCATCCCGCAGGCTAGTCGAGCACAAACACGTGCGAGGTTTTGTGGGATGCGCATGCGCAGATTTTTTGGGATGCGCATGCGCAGGTTTTGTGGGATGCGCATGGCTAGTCGAGCAAAAACACGTGCAAGAGGATGCTTCCCGCACGCTAGTCGAGTAAAAACACGTGCGAGGTTTTGTGGGATGCGCATGCGCAGGTTTTGTGGGATGCGCATGCGCAGGTTTTTTGGGATGCGCATGCCTAGTCGAGCAAAAACACGTGCGAGAGGATGCATCCCGCAGGCTAGTCGAGCAAAAACACGTGCGAGAGGATGCATCCCGCAGGCTAGTCGAGTAAAGACTCGTGCGAAAGGATGCATCCCGCAGGCTAGTCGAGCACAAACACGTGCGAGGTTTTGTGGGATGCGCATGCGCAGATTTTTTGGGATGCGCATGCGCAGGTTTTTTGGGATGCGCATGGCTAGTCGAGCAAAAACACGTGCGAGAGGATGCATCCCGCAGGCTAGTCGAGTAAAAACACGTGCGAGAGGATGCATCCCGCAGGCTAGTCGAGTAAAAACACGTGCAAGAGGATGCTTCCCGCAGGCTAGTCGAGTAAAAACACGTGCGAGAGGATGCATCCCGCAGGCTAGTCGAGTAAAAACACGTGCGAGACGATGCATCCCGCAGGCTAGTCGAGTAAAAACACGTGCGAGAGGATGCATCCCGCAGGCTAGTCGAGTAGAAACACGTGCGAGAGGATGCATCCCGCAGGCTAGTCGAGTAAAAACACGTGCGAGAGGATGCATCCCGCAGGGTAGTCGAGTAAAAACACGTGCGAGGTTTTGTGGGATGCGCATGCGCAGGTTTTGTGGGATGCGCATGCGCAGGTTTTTTGGGATGCGCATGGCTAGTCGAGCAAAAACACGTGCGAGAGGATGCATCCCGCAGGCTAGCCGAGCAAAAACACGTGCGAGAGGATGCATCCCGCATGCTAGTCGAGTAAAAACACGTGCGAGGTTTTGTGGGATGCGCATGCGCAGGTTTTGTGGGATGCGCATGTGCAGGTTTTTTGGGATGCGCATGGCTAGTCGAGCAAAAACACGTGCGAGAGGATGCATCCCGCAGGCTAGTCGAGTAAAAACACGTGCGAGAGGATGCATCCCGCAGGCTAGTCGAGTAAAAACACGTGCGAGGTTTTGTGGGATGCGCATACGCAGGTTTTTTGGGATGCGCATGGCTAGTCGAGCAAAAACACGTGCGAGAGGATGCATCCCGCAGGCTAGTCGAGTAAAAACACGTGCGAGAGGATGCATCCCGCAGGCTAGTCGAGTAAAAACACGTGCGAGGTTTTGTGGGATGCGCATACGCAGGTTTTGTGGGATGCGCATGCGCAGGTTTTTTGGGATGCGCATGCGCAGGTTTTTTGGGATGCGCATGCGCAGGTTTTTTGGGATGCGCATGGCTAGTCGAGCAAAAACACGTGCGAGAGGATGCATCCCGCAGGCTAGTCGAGCACAAACACGTGCGAGAGGATGCATCCCGCAGGCTAGTCGAGCAAAAACACGTGCGAAAGGATGCATCCCGCAGGCTAGTCGAGCACAAACACGTGCGAGGTTTTGTGGGATGCGCATGCGCAGGTTTTGTGGGATGCGCATGCGCAGGTTTTGTGGGATGCGCATGGCTAGTCGAGCAAAAACACGTGCGAGAGGATGCATCCCGCAGGCTAGTCGAGTAAAAACACGTGCGAAAGGATGCATCCCGCAGGCTAGTCGAGCACAAACACGTGCGAGGTTTTGTGGGATGCGCATGCGCAGGTTTTGTGGGATGCGCATGCGCAGATTTTTTGGGATGCGCATGCGCAAGTTTTTTGGGATGCGCATGGCTAGTCGAGCAAAAACACGTGCGAGAGGATGCATCCCGCAGGCTAGTCGAGTAAAAACACGTGCGAGGTTTTGTGGGATGCGCATGCGCAGGTTTTGTGGGATGCGCATGTGCAGGTTTTTTGGGATGCGCATGCGCAGGTTTTTTGGGATGCGCTTGGCTAGTCGAGCAAAAACACGTGCGAGAGGATGCATCCCGCAGGCTAGTCGAGTAAAAACACGTGCGAGAGGATGCATCCCGCAGGCTAGTCGAGTAAAAACACGTGCGAGGTTTTGTGGGATGCGCATACGCAGGTTTTGTGGGATGCGCATGCGCAGGTTTTTTGGGATGCGCATGCGCAGGTTTTTTGGGATGCGCATGCGCAGGTTTTTTGGGATGCGCATGGCTAGTCGAGCAAAAACACGTGCGAGAGGATGCATCCCGCAGGCTAGTCGAGCACAAACACGTGCGAGAGGATGCATCCCGCAGGCTAGTCGAGCAAAAACACGTGCGAAAGGATGCATCCCGCAGGCTAGTCGAGCACAAACACGTGCGAGGTTTTGTGGGATGCGCATGCGCAGATTTTTTGGGATGCGCATGCGCAGGTTTTTTGGGATGCGCATGCCTAGTCGAGCAAAAACACGTGCGAGAGGATGCATCCCGCAGGCTAGTCGAGCAAAAACACGTGCGAGAGGATGCATCCCGCAGGCTAGTCGAGTAAAAACACGTGCGAAAGGATGCATCCCGCAGGCTAGTCGAGCACAAACACGTGCGAGGTTTTGTGGGATGCGCATGCGCAGGTTTTGTGGGATGCGCATGGCTAGTCGAGCAAAAACACGTGCGAGAGGATGCATCCCGCAGGCTAGTCGAGTAAAAACACGTGCGAAAGGATGCATCCCGCAGGCTAGTCGAGCACAAACACGTGCGAGGTTTTGTGGGATGCGCATGCGCAGGTTTTGTGGGATGCGCATGCGCAGATTTTTTGGGATGCGCATGCGCAGGTTTTTTGGGATGCGCATGGCTAGTCGAGCAAAAACACGTGCGAGAGGATGCATCCCGCAGGCTAGCCGAGCAAAAACACGTGCGAGAGGATGCATCCCGCAGGCTAGTCGAGTAAAAACACGTGCGAGGTATTGTGGGATGCGCATGCGCAGGTTTTGTGGGATGCGCATGCGCAGGTTTTTTGGGATGCGCATGTGCAGGTTTTTTGGGATGCGCATGGCTAGTCGAGCAAAAACACGTGCGAGAGGATGCATCCCGCAGGCTAGTCGAGCAAAAACACGTGCGAGAGGATGCATCCCGCAGGCTAGTCGAGTAAAAATTCGTGCGAAAGGATGCATCCCGCAGGCTAGTCGAGCACAAACACGTGCGAGGTTTTGTGGGATGCGCATGCGCAGGTTTTGTGGGATGCGCATGCGCAGATTTTTTGGGATGCGCATGCGCAGGTTTTTTGGGATGCGCATGGCTAGTCGAGCAAAAACACGTGCAAGAGGATGCTTCCCGCAGGCTAGTCGAGCACAAACACGTGCGAGGTTTTGTGGGATGCGCATGCGCAGGTTTTGTGGGATGCGCATGCGCAGATTTTTTGGGATGCGCATGTGCAGGTTTTTTGGGATGCGCATGGCTAGTCGAGCAAAAACACGTGCGAGAGGATGCATCCCGCAGGCTAGTCGAGCACAAACACGTGCGAGGTTTTGTGGGATGCGCATGCGCAGGTTTTGTGGGATGCGCATGCGCAGATTTTTTGGGATGCGCATGCGCAGGTTTTTTGGGATGCGCATGGCTAGTCGAGCAAAAACACGTGCAAGAGGATGCTTCCCGCAGGCTAGTCGAGCACAAACACGTGCGAGGTTTTGTGGGATGCGCATGCGCAGGTTTTGTGGGATGCGCATGCGCAGGTTTTTTGGGATGCGCATGTGCAGGTTTTTTGGGATGCGCATGGCTAGTCGAGCAAAAACACGTGCGAGAGGATGCATCCCGCAGGCTAGTCGAGTAAAAACACGTGCGAGAGGATGCATCCCGCAGGCTAGTCGAGTAAAAACACGTGCAAGAGGATGCTTCCCGCAGGCTAGTCGAGTAAAAACACGTGCGAGAGGATGCATCCCGCAGGCTAGTCGAGTAAAAACACGTGCGAGACGATGCATCCCGCAGGCTAGTCGAGTAAAAACACGTGCGAGAGGATGCATCCCGCAGGCTAGTCGAGTAGAAACACGTGCGAGAGGATGCATCCCGCAGGCTAGTCGAGTAAAAACACGTGCGAGAGGATGCATCCCGCAGGGTAGTCGAGTAAAAACACGTGCGAGGTTTTGTGGGATGCGCATGCGCAGGTTTTGTGGGATGCGCATGCGCAGGTTTTTTGGGATGCGCATGGCTAGTCGAGCAAAAACACGTGCGAGAGGATGCATCCCGCAGGCTAGCCGAGCAAAAAACACGTGCGAGAGGATGCATCCCGCAGGCTAGTCGAGTAAAAACACGTGCGAGGTTTTGTGGGATGCGCATGCGCAGGTTTTGTGGGATGCGCATGTGCAGGTTTTTTGGGATGCGCATGGCTAGTCGAGCAAAAACACGTGCGAGAGGATGCATCCCGCAGGCTAGTCGAGTAAAAACACGTGCGAGAGGATGCATCCCGCAGGCTAGTCGAGTAAAAACACGTGCGAAAGGATGCATCCCGCAGGGTAGTCGAGTAAAAACACGTGCGAGGTTTTGTGGGATGCGCATGCGCAGGTTTTGTGGGATGCGCATGCGCAGGTTTTTTGGGATGCGCATGGCTAGTCGAGCAAAAACACGTGCGAGAGGATGCATCCCGCAGGCTAGCCGAGCAAAAACACGTGCGAGAGGATGCATCCCGCAGGCTAGTCGAGCACAAACACGTGCGAGGTTTTGTGGGATGCGCATGCGCAGGTTTTGTGGGATGCGCATGCGCAGATTTTTTGGGATGCGCATGCGCAGGTTTTTTGG